>NC_069396.1:12535000-12851250 GCF_027475565.1 Acinonyx jubatus | reverse complement strand
AGTTCGAGTGCCACGTTGGTCTCTGTGCTGATAGCTCAGAGCCTGGAGCCTGCTTCAAATCCTGTGTCTCCCTCTCTCTCTACCCTTCCTCCGCTCATGCTTTCCCTCTCTCTCTCTCTCTCTCAAAAATAAACATCCAAAACAAAACAAAAAGGTGCAATAATACAGCAGGCGTGTGGTGCCCAGCCATCCAGGTTCAAGTGGGGAAAGCGTTCGCTTGTGTGTTTGCATACTCAGAGTTCTCGAAGCAGAGACAAGCTGCTGCAGCCGGTAGTGCAGTTTGCTGGGCTTCAGAGGTGGGAAAGAGACTTGTCACTAACATCTTCTTGACCTAGGACTTTGTAAAAAATGATGTTCCTATTTACTCTGGGGGAAAAAAAGTCTGTTGAAGACTGATTTTTACAAATGTCTGTGGTACGTTCTTGGAAAAACTTCCCTGAAAGTGCCAATCTAAAAGGGAGCCGAGTGGGGCACACGGCTGCCGCACTTGGTGGAGCAACTCCAGCCTCAGGGTGGTCCGGTTCAAAGAGCAAGCCAGGTGCTCAAAACCATTGTTCTCCACATACCATGTTTTCCTATCAGGCCGGACACACTTTTCATCCTGAGGACTCCTCACTGTCTTCGTCCACCCGAGGCCCTTCACGGGCCTCCGCTTCAGCCCTTCCTTGCTAGGGCAGAACGTGCCGATACCGTACCTTGTCCAGTTTCACCCGAGATTCTCGTCCACATTCCAGGGGTGTGGTGAGGGTGTTTAAATCCTGACCCCAGAAAGCAAAGAACTTCTCGATTCGAAGACTACGAAGAGCATAATAGCCAGCATTCCGGATTCCGTATTTCTGCCCAACACTCATCACTTCGTTGTACACGTGGAGGGCATACTAGAGGGAGAAACGAGAGGTCAGCAGCCCGCACACCTTCAGAATTCAACACGGAGTGTGTCTGGCAGCACCCAATGGGGGACACCATGAACCTCAACAAGCGAGGAGGGTGTATGAAATTCTTAGGTCGTCTCATCCTCGAGCAACTGAAGCATCACTGCCCAGGAGTAATGAGCCAGGGTCACCCTAACCTGACTTACACTCCATGGAAGCAAGAACCATAGCTTTCCCTTCTCTGTGGAGCCTGGGACAGGGAGCCAAGCACACAGCAGTCCTCAAATGAGAATCCTACACACACTCTCACCACCCCGTCAATGGCCAGGCCCACAAGTGCCTCTCAGTTTGCTCAGCCACCGCGGCTCTGCTCTCGCCCCAACTCCCCACCCCATCCTCACTCGTGCATTGCCCGTGCTGGGAAATGTGTGTCACACAGGACCCCATGGGCAATGTCTGTTTTTTCCACAGATGGCACATCTCAGAGACCCCCCCCCCCCCCCCCCCGCCCTCAAGTGACTGAGCCAGGAAGGCGGCGCACCCTACCCATGTCCCACAACGGCCAGCCTCTCATGTTATTCTTGGTTCTGGAAACTGTAAGTATCAGACACCCTAAATAAAGTTTCCTCAACTGAAGGCAGATACTCATACTGTGTGATGTTTAAACGTATTCTGTGACGTCTAAAGCCTAGTAACAGACTACATTATTAGCTTTAATACTAAAAAGACAAAATGACAAGAGAAATTAATTAGAGAAACGTCTCATGATCGCATTTACGTGTACAATCGCAAACAACATGACCCAAATCTGCAGAAAAAGAGGCTGGAGTTGTTGTTGGCAGAGGTGGGGAGAGGAAAGCGGGGACTGGCGGAAGGGAGGCAGAAGGTACAAACTTTCAGTTACCAGACAAATGAGAAGTAGGTATGGAATACCCAACCTGATGTCCGCAGCAGACACTGCTGTGTGACAAGTAACACAAGTTGTTACAAGAGTAAATCCTAAGTGTCTTCATCCCAAGGAAAAAAGCTTTTTAACAATGTTTATTTTTGAGAGACCTAGCCGGGGTGGGGCAGACAGAATTCCAAGCAGGCTCCATGCTGTGGGCTCGAACTCACAAATTGAGATGGTAAGGTGAGCCGAAAACAAGACTCAGATGCTTAACCCACTGAGCCACCCTGTGCCCCACAAGGATCTAGGACACACGAATCTATGGGACATAAATGGTGCAAAATGAAACTTACCACGGCAGTCATGTCACAGGGCATGTCAATCCATCACTCTGTGCACCTTAAACCTGTACAGTGATCTATGTCAGTTATATCTCAATAAAACTGGAAGGACGGAAAAGAAACTGGTTTCACTGGTGTTGCAGTTCTGTACCCTGGCTGGGTCTGCTGCCCTGCGTGTTGCTCTCCTGCAGCCAAAGAGGCATCTACTGAATGGCCACGGTGGTCAGGACAACATGAAAAGAGTTGTGGAAAAACAGAACCTGTGCTATTGAATCCATACACTGTGTGGCCCCCGTGCAAGTGACACACCTGAATGAGCAACGGTGGAGGCAGGAGGCCCATGGGGATGGACAGGAAACGAGAATAATCAAAAGCCAGCATCTCTGTTGCACTCACTGCTTCAGTGTCTCCAATTGAATCGTTAAGAGGAAGGCCAGGGAATAAAGATTTGAAGCAGGTAACTAGTCTTGGATTAGATGAGAAAAGCAGGTCCCCATCATATATTCCTTTTCTAGCTGTTGGGGATTTAGTGTGAGCCAAACAAGAACCTGCCATCTGTCCCCATGTTTTGGGGATGTTTTTGTTTCCCCTCAAAGAGACAAGTACAGTTAACATGGGTTTGAACTATGTGTGTCTCACTTCGATGTGGAGTTTTCAGTAAGTACAGTACATGACTGTAAATGTATTTTCCATATGATTTTAATAACATTTTGTTTTCTCTAGCTCCCTGTATTAGAAGAATATACAACACGTGTAGCACACAAAACGTGTATTAACAGTAAGGTTTGCAGTCGATGGTAGGCTATTAGCAGTTAAGGTTTTTGAGGAGTCAGAAGTTCTATGTGGAGCTTTGACTGAGTGGGTGGTCGGTGCCCCTGACCCCCATGTTATGCCAGGGGCAGCTGTATACCCTTCTTGAGGACAGGAGCCAGCTTGTAAAGAACCCAGGCAGGGCACAAACCACCTTGTGGACTCAATGAAAATCATAAAAACAAGAGCAGCCCAGGAAAATGAGAAGTAGAAACCAAGGCCTCAAGTAACAAACCTGCTGGAGCCACTCTTGATCGAGTTTAGTGAATTCATGACAAGGGCACCCAGGTGACATTTCAGAACCAGCCCCTACCTGTACAGGGACAGCAGATCAGCTACATTTGTAGCAACTCTTCTCAAATTGCGAATAATCCCTTCATCTTAGTGTTGTTACAGTTGTCTCGACAAGCATATGGAATTTCATGGGCTAGTAAATTTGTGCTTCAGTTAGTAACTATAAGAAAGCCTAACCCCTTAAAAGTAATACAACTAATATCAGGAACAAGAAAGATGCCTACAATCCCTACTCCTTGTCACAACTGGACAAGAGAAAGAAATTGTAGGAATTAAAACTTAAGAAAGAAGAAAAACCATTACTGTCTCTATGATAAAACTGAACCCTGAAAATTCCAGGTACTCAACTAAAAAACAACTATAGTAAGATAAATTAATAAAGAAATATAGACTAGAAAAAATAGCTTTCAAAAATCATAATCACTTAAAAGACAATGGAACAAAGACACCCTTCCCACTCACAACTAGCGACAACAAAATATTATTCAAGTGAACTTAAAAAATGTGTAACATCTATAAAAGGAAAACTTCAAAATACCTCTTCAGGTCACCAAAAAACTTGAGTAAAACTAAAAGGCATTCTTTGTAAGATTTAACATATTTCGTCAATTCTCCCTAATATATAAATGTAACATAATCCAAAAAATACCAGCAGCAGTATAATTATACTAGATAATTATAAAGTTGCCAAAGGGAAATAAGGAAACAGGAATTATTTTTTTCCAGAGTTTGCAAGCTATAAGGGACAATAAGCACTAGCAGGTATTAAAATATATAATAAAGACTCCATAATTAAAATAGCATAATCCTGGATCATGAACAGATAAACCAAGGGAACAGAATAAAGGTCCAGAAATAAACCTGAATACATACAAGAATTTAGTATCTGGTAAGGGTACAATGTGAAAGCAATTGGTCATCCATGTGGAAACATGTGTGATCCATAGCTCATCAAGTACAGCAACAGACACTGCAAAAGGATGGCGCATTTAAATATTTAAAAAAAAACACAGGGGCGCCTGTGTGGCTTAATGAACCCACTAAGCGTCCAACTTCGGCTCAGGTCATGATCTCACAGCTTATGAGTTTGAGCCCCTCATTGGGTTCTGTGCTGACATCTCAGAGCCTGAGCCTGCTTTGGATTCTGTCTCCCTCTCTGTTCCTTCCCCGCTCGCACTCTTGTCTCTCTCTCTCAAAAGCTTTAAAAAAATTAAAAACAAAACCACAAACCCATACTCAGCAACACCACTAACTGTAAAAGTAATGGAAGAAAACTGGGAAAATTTTATAAGCCTGGAGTGGAGAAGTCCCTTTTATATATCAAACTCTAGAAGGCACAAAAGACCGATCAACTCAATTACAATAAAAATCAAAAAATCTTCTGCAACATATGAAACATTTTCCTAATTTTTTAAAAAACCCTTCTACATGACAATAAATGAAAAGACAAATGACAAACTGGGAAAAAAACTTATAACTCAACAGCAAGGACTATCTGACTCAGACAATGCTCAGAAACTGGTAAACAGACCAATCATTCAATACAAAAATGTACAAAGGTATGACCGGAACATTCAGTTATGCAACATTTCTTAAACATTTACTATGTGCCAAATACTTCTCTAGGTGCTGGGGAAATAAAAGTTAAGACAGGCAAATGTTCCTGCCTTCGGAGAACTGACACTTAAACAAGGATAACTTGCCGAACAAAATAAAACAGATTTTATCAGACAGTGGTAGGCACTACAGAGAAAAAGAAAGTGGGAAGGAGGAGCGGGGGAACCGGGGGATGGGGCCTCATCCAGCAGATACCACTCAAATAAGACCTGAAGCAGGCGCAGCTGCGAGAGTCTGGGGGGGGGGGGGGGGGGCGGTGGGAGGACGAGCCAGGAGAGGGAGAGGAAATGCAAAGGCCCTGGGGAAGGAGCAGCAGCACATTCAGGGACAAGCAAGTAGCGGGACAGGTAGAGAAGGTAGGATCACATCAGAACAGGGTGGCGGACGGGCAGGCAGGAGTGTGCAGGTCCTATAGAAGAGCTTTTCCTTGGAAATGCACTCCAAAAAGTTGCTTCATACTCTGGTTTCTCTTCAGATCGCATAAATCTTTCGCCTTTTACAAAAAGTTGCTTCATCCCACATATAAAGAAAATTACAACTGCACTGACAATTCTCTGTCAGCCCAAAGTGTGAAAACCCTGTACTGGTACACGCATACACGTACAAGGAAAGAGATGCTCTTGTACACGGAACTGTTTATAACAGCAAAGGCCTACAACCGAAACGCCTCTTAGTACCAGCCTAATGATTCAACGATCTGATAGAACACTATCCTGCTGTTAAAAAAAGAAACCGGAAGTGCTTCCTCTTTAGGGACTGACAGGGCAGATCTATACCATCAATTGGTGAAGAGATAAAGGACAGCAGTATGCTTCCATCTATGTTTCTAAAACGGGACTAAGAATGTCTTTGAACTTGCTCGCATATGCACAAAAATCTCTGACATGACCTTCAAATACTAATAGTTGTATCACTGGTAGTGGTTGATGGGAACTGGTCGGGTGGCACTAAATACTTTCCATAGGTTTTAAACCACGTAAACGTATTTCCTATTCGAAACAGTAAGTAACTTAGTCCAAAATGTTAAAGTGCCCCTAATGCAGCCTGCCTCCGTTCCCGAGACCCAGTCAGATCTGGCTCTCTAACCCTGCCAGTGCCCGGCAGGCGTGCGACAGCCGGCCACCTTCCTCCACGGGGCTCACCTCTATGGGGATGTAGAGCATGAATCCCGGCTCTCCTGTGTGAGTCATGCTCATCACCCTGATCCCATTTGCGTAGCCCACACTCATCTCCTGTGGAAGCAAAGGGAGGAGGTCAGCACAGAGAGTCTCCAGAGGAAGTGAGCGCTCAACATGTGTGTTAAAGGAACGAACACCTGAGGTAAACCTCTTATCAGCTCCGCACCCTTTGACCCTATGGCAGAGCCATGCGCCTGAGAGAAATTCATCCCCAGAGTGGTCTGTTTCCGAGTACTGGGGTCACCAGAAACGGAGCACGGTCTTTACACTCTTCTCATGAAACATCACCATTTCAGGAGCACTAGCCAAGCTGCTGGTGGGAAGTGGAGGCGAAGTCTTTACAATCGTGAAACATTTCTTTTCGCAAAGTCCTCCTAAAGGTTTGTTTTAGGGGTGCCCGAGTGGCTCAGTCGGCTAAGCGTCTCTTAATTATGGCTCAAGTCATGATTTCAGGGTTCGTGGGATTGAGCCCCAGTGCAGAGCTTGATTGGAATTCTCTCTCCCTCTCTTTCTGCCCCACCCCACTTGTGCACTGTCTCTAAAAATAAAGAAAGAACCTTAAAAAGATTTCAGTCAAGAGTGTCAAGAGCAACAAAGACCAGACCTGTGTCTTCTCTGGGGCATCTGGCAGGCAAGTCCAGGGCACCTGCCCTACAAAAGAGGATGCGTGATGACCACAGAACATGGTGCACCTGCTACCCTGGGGTCAGAGATTAGGCTGCTAATTCAAAATGTGTTTACAGCAGCTCAGTTACCTAACAGGCCTCTGACACAATCCCTGTTCCTATAATGGCAAGTGGTTAAGTCCCAGAAGGCACTGGAGCAAACTGTTCCCACAGGAAACCCAACATAACTTGCTACCCTGTAGGCTCACATAGGTGCATCATTCATTCCAGAACCCAAGGCCATGCAGGGAAGGGTTGCTGATGGCTAACGGTGAGACTGTTCTGTTGCTTTCACTCTGCCATGGAGAAAAAGGGACACTGTACAATGAGTACGTGGATCTCAGCTTAGGTTTGAACTTCAAAGAGCCTCCATCAGTCAGTAGCTGCCCCACAGCTGTTTTGCTACAGGTTGTCAAAACACTAGTCTGTTCGCACCTCTCTTATCAGTATTGTTACTACTTCTTTTACTCGGTTCCAAGATGCTACTGCTGCCAAATATAAGGAACTTATGTAAGTTGTTTAGGGCTTCACCTGAACATCTCTTACCTGGAGATACTACACACACAGAAGTGACTCTGTGAATGGAAAAGGAGAAGCACTGCATGGAGAGAAGGAACCTGACCTTAATTGGCATTTGTGGCGTTAGTGTCCTAATCCTTTAATTTACACATTTAATCCACTGCTACAAAAAGCAGTAAATAGAAAGGACTGATATTCAGAAAAGTTAAATCCACTTCAAAGATATCCTAATGCTTATTAAATAAGGAGACCTAGAAAGGTGAAAAATAAAGGGACGAATTTATTGAGACATTTTATTTGCTCCATAAAAGCCCCAACACCCTCTCTCTGTGGAAATTAATGCTGTAGTAAAACTGTGTAATTGCTATCCCTATAAAAGAAACATTCCCTGTCCATTTAAAAACTAGAACTTAATTAGCACCCACCTTGCAGAACAGACTTGGGAAGTGGTCTGGAGTCATAGGGGCATAGGACAACTCGGACAGCACATCCACAGCTCGAGGGCCAATCAGATTGAGGGCTAAACAGAAAAGAACAAGAGATGTCTGGCCAGTCCAGTCACCGCTGAGCCAAAGGGAAAAGTCTGTTTGGGACTTGCTCTCTCACGGCCAGGCCTGGGTGATAAGCCCACGAAAGCGCCTCTCTGCTTAGGCAATCCCAGGATGGACACAGAGTGCCCCAAGTCAGGCAGACACCTCTCCTGACAGGCCTGGTAAATGCATGCACTGCTGACTGCTGGCCAGAGACAGCCTGGCCAGCGTGTTTCCTCTTCCCGGGGACACGGGGAAACAACATCCCATAGCCGCCTTTGTGGTTAGACCGGGAACGTGAGACCGCGTCCTGGCCAGGGCGATGGGAGCCCACTTCCAGGGCCGGCCACAAACCTCCCACACGGTTCCCATTGCCTCCTTCCTCCCACTGTTGCTATATGGTGAGAGCGGCCCAACCAACCCAGGTTCCGTCATGGCACAGCAGCCTGTGGAAATTATACCCCAAACACCCTCTTGGGCTAGGAAACAACTTTGGTTCAGTAAGATTGTGTAGTTTGCCAATCTGGTAGCAAACAGTCAAACAGATCTGCTGCTGTGATGAACGGGCCACGAGGACATGTTGGAGGTGAGGGGCAGTGAAGTGGGGGATAGGCAAGCATTAAAGCTGGAATGAGGAGGTGAGGGAAGGGGCTGCTCCCTGACAAGACTGCTGAGGAAGAGGTAGATCATCAGGAAATTAAGTCCTCCTCAAAAATTATTCACTCACTTAAAAAAAAGTTGAGAAATTTTGAAGAAAACAATATTTAGGTAGTAGATATAAAAATGTATTTTCGAAGTAATTTTCACTCATTCAACCAATATATGCACTCCTCCATCCTGGCTGGAGGGGGCACAGTGGGAAACAAGACAAACGGACTGAAGCACAACTCACCCCTCACTTGCAAAAATGCAGGGACATATCAGGGATCAGTGTTCTATGACCAGGGCGCCTCCAGCACGCTTCTCACTCTGACCCCCATTTCTGAATGTCAGCTATAAAGAAGGCAGATGGAGAAGACGTATCTGGACAGGCTGGCCTCTTGTGCAGCTGAGCCTGCAGGGCCGGCTTACCGGTGTATTTCCAGGTGACATCCTCCAGAAGCAGGTTGCTGTCTTCTGGCATGTGTTTCTTAAGCCAGGCCCAACAGTGGACCTGCTGGTCAGTTGGGGAAATCATGAAGAAACTGAAAGGGAGACCAGAAAGTAATGTAAGCCAGGCAGCAGAAAAAGCATCAGGAAGCAGTCAAGTTAACTCGTTTCAAAGCAGCCAATGAATGAGCAGAATACTGGCAAATGACCTCTTCGCCTTCAGAGGAGACCAGGGGCACATAATTCTAGGATATACTACATAAGCACCGAAGATCCCGGCTTCCTGTTAGTGCCAAGATATACAGACCTACTGACACACCAGAACACTTTTTCCCAGTAGGGGGACTGTTATTTCCACATCAATTTGTATATAATCGGGTATGTTTCTTCCCCATTTTCCCCCGTGGCTTCTATTTGCACTGCATTGCTAAGGAACTGGCCAGGAGTTACCGAAATGTCTTTTCGTCCTCAGTACGGTCATGGTTTCCCGGACCGTGAGCCGGACGCTCTGCTCTGCGAGGACACCTCCAGGAGGCAGCGCACCGCAGGGGTTGGGGGGTGGGAGGCAGGGCGGCAGCCAGCCTTACCTGCGCTTGCTGAGCCGCGCTATGCTACAGTCGTTTTCATACCCTCCACCCTCATTGAGCATGCCGGTGTGCACAATGTGGCCCACGGGTACATCGAGGTCATTGGAGAAGAGGTACTGAAGAATTTCCAATGCCTGGTCTCCGGTGGACTGGAGGGTGAGGGAAGAAAGCAGAGAGAGTGAGCACAAGAACAGCTGGTTGGTAACACAGTCTGCTGAGCAGTGTGACCCCCTGAGGCAATTCAATTAGCCAGTTCCCAACTGCAACAGTATCTGCGGATTTACTCCGCTGCGAGAAGCTCCAAAGAAAGCTCGTTGTTTTTGTTTGTTTTCTTTTTACTGTTTACTTATTTTTGAGACACAGAGAAGACAGCATGAGTGGGGGAGGGGCAGAAAGAGAGGGAGACACAGAATCCGAGGCAGGTTCCAGGCTCTGAGCTGTCAGCACAGAGCCCGATGCGGGGCTCAAACTCACAGACCGCGAGATCATGACCTGAGCCAAGGTCGGACGCTTAAGTGACTGAGCCACCCAGGCGCCCCAACTGGCTCGTGATTCTAATGGTAAGTGGGCCTCTATAAGCAGATTAAAACCCAGAAACAAAGAGCTAAAACTTCAGAAAAATGTATTACAGTTTAGTAAAACACTAAAACATACCAGAGGTCTTACGAAATTGGTTTTGAAGTGGCAGATAAAAAAGGAGACATTCAACAAATATTCAGAAGTTTCTAATCTATTATTTGGGTTTCTCAAGCACTTACTGTTATTTCGAACTTTGTGAAAGAGGACATGTCAATGACACACACAGCTTCCTTACAGCACTTGACTTCAGACTCCACAATGTCAAACCAGTCTGGCTTATAGAAAGTCTTGCTCTGCTCCAATGCCAGGAGGTCTACAGACCGGCAAACAACAAAAGAAAAAGAGAAAAGGACATTTATATTGAGGACTCTCCCCGTGTGGATTAGTATAGTATGACAGGTTTTTCTTTATTCCTCCGGGAACACATTCTAACTGTAATACATTTAAAAATGGGTTTTATTAGTTCTCAAGGCAACAAAAGAATAAACATGAGAACGGGCCTTCTTACCCTTGTCTGGTGGCACGAAGTACTTCGGCCTCTCAAATCCATGTTTTTCCATCCACCTGGCTCCTTGTGCGTCCAGCCGGTCATAGAGAGGAGATGTGCGTAACTGCCTCCCGGTCTGGAAGTCCCAACGAGGAACCTTCAGATCATACAGCAGAGCTAGAACAGAAATAACAGTCTCTGCAAACCCAAACCACCGAGCCGAGAACACAGCATCTCTAGATTCGGGAGTCGCTCCTGTTCAAAAGAGCATGCTTTCCAGGCTAACGGGACCTAATGTGCAAACAGTTCCCAGTATAACAGGCAGGCTCCGGAAGAAAGAATGATGTTGCAAGAGCTGCCCTGATCTTTCCACAGAGTTACAGGGCCGTGAGTCAGGTTAACAACTCCAAGTCTCTGTTCTCAATGACTGTTTCAAGTTAGTAGGCAGAAACAATGGGAGAAAGGTCATGCTTGTAAACCTTGCTAAGTCCCACAGCAGAGACGAAGACTGTATCTGAGGAGCAGAGTGTGAAAACATGGCACTTGCTTCTTTACAGTGCCTGTGTTGCTGGGATCTCAGGACTGTTAGACACATTTCCTCTCTAACATTTAACCCGTTTCTGAGGTGAAAGGGAACATAGCATACCTTGATTTGGTGGCTGCACAGTACTGTCCCAGTCACATTATTCACATAACAAAGCTAGGGTCACAATTCATTTCTCCTAATGTCCAATCTGCAACAGCAATAAGTAAAAATAGCCAGAAAGAGTGTGATCTCTAGTCCCTTCCAAAGAGAAGAGCTGACCTCAAACTATTCCAAACAAGAGGTACATCAGAATGGGGAGGAGGCTGAGAAATTAAAGAGAAGGAACCCACACTGGTTGCCTTATCTTGCAACAATTTTTCAGTCTTCTCTGGTACTTTAGGTTCTATTTACCCTTTTCTCGTTTCCTGTCATGCCTCCCATTTCTATTACATGAGAATCAGAGAAGGCTACCCAGCGTGTCAGGTCATCACAGGGAAACTCGAGCTCCCTTATGATTTGCACAGGTTCTAAAGTAACAAATGGCTAGGGAAATTGAGACTTCTGGTGAGTCAACATTTTAACCAAAATATTTGCCAAAAATAACCTTAGCGGCCACCCATACTGCTGCCGGGTTGTCTCCCACCAGTAAGAGTTCTCTACGACAGGCTAAAAGTGAATACACAGGTGCTAAAGGTCGTTCAAAGGCCTCACCGTGAATGGGACCGCCTGCTATTAAACCAACAATTCATTGTTAAAGGATGGCAGTCACAGCATATGTAGAAACTCAACTGTGAACATAAACATGCCCCAAGTATCTAGCTATATATTTTGGCAAAGTCTCAGAATAGTTCCTCAGTACAGGAAGATGAAATTACAATCTGGTTTGGTTCAATTCTTGATACAAAACCTGTCTCTAGAAAATAAAGGTAAGGTAGAGTAACAAGTTAGAATGAAGCTGGAGAGAAGTAGGAATGAGGAGAACAGAAATGTATGTTTTGTATTTATATGAGAAGTAGTTTCCTATCTTGCTAGCATGTGACAGTTATGACAAAAATCACTCAGAGAAGCTTGAAGCTTTGAGAACAAGCCAAATCCTCTGCCTTGGAAAGCAAACTGTAATCTCAAAGATCAAGTGAGGAGAGAGAACATTCACCTGACATGGGCGCCTTCCAAGCAAAGTGGAAAGCAGACGATGCTAGGAATATACAAGAAGCTGCTGCAGGAAGTCTGATGGCAATTACCACCTGTAAGTCCTTTTCTTCTTTCCTGTTCCCAGAGGTAAATAAAGGACAACATACTAAAGAGATGGTTATGTAAATATCACATGGGGCCTAATGCCCCAACATGGGCCCCCTACCAGTCAAACTCGAGAGGCCAACTTGAAGCAATTCTTAAATAACTGAGGGAAAGATCTGCTCCTCTGAATGATCCAACAGCCCCCAAGAAGACACCTTCGACTAGATGCAAATGGGATCAAGCTCTACTCACGCATGACTTCCATGACCCGGTGGCGCAGAAAGGTACGGCTGCTCTGGAGGGCTCCAAAACGTTTCAAGTCCAATTCCCAGATGCTTTCTGATGGATAACCATGCACCATCCATTCGGCGAGGTACCTGTTTAGATGGGGAAGTTGCTGGGCCTCAGATGGGATACTCTCCTAACTGTACTAGGAAACAAGAACCAACAGAATCAAACATCCTGTCTTGTCACAGACTGGTTGAGAAATTCTGGGCAATTTCCTTAATTTTTCTGAAGAAACAAACACGGATCCATCTACTGCTCTCAAATCTGCTATGACAATCTTAGTTCTAATGATAAGGTTCCCTAGAAAGTGTTTTAAGACATAAGTGACATCTATGAAAAACATACTCTATTTATACATCCAATGGGCTTTTTCTGGAAAACCTTCAGGAGGTTATACATCTATCTGATCATATCTCTGCTTTTGGTAACTCCTCTTCCATGACTGTTTTCAGAACCATTCTATAAGTCACTCAAGAAAAGTGGCCTCAGTTGGTTAAGCTTCCGACTTCGACTCAGGTCATGACCACACAGTTCGTGAGTTCAAGCCCCGCATCAGGCTCTGTGCTGACAGCTTGCAGCCTAGAGCCTGCTTCGGATTCTATGTCTCCCTCTCTCCCTTGCCCACTCACACTCTGTCTCTCTCTCTCTCAAAAAAAAACATTAAAAAAAATTTTTTTAATTAAAAAACAAAGTAGCCTCAGGGTGCCTGGGTGGCTCGGTTGGTTAAGCTTCTGACTCTTCAGTCAGTTCAGGTCATGATCTCATGGTTTGTGGTTTGAGCCACGTGTCGGGCTCCACACTAATAGCGCTGAACCTGCTTGGGATTCTCTCTCTCCCTGTCTCTCTGCCCCTCTCCCACCAGTCTCTCGGTAAACAAAAAAAAAAGGTTGCCTCATTGATAAAAAAAAGTAACTTTTAATTGTGGCAAAATACAAAGAACATAAAATCAACCATCTCAGTCATTTCTAATTGTGAGGTTCAGTGGCATTAAGTACACTGACACTGCTGTGTAACCATCACAACCATCCACCCCCAGAACTCTTCATCTTCCCAAACTGAAACTCCATCTACCTGAGAAGCAGTCCCTCTCCATTCCCGTCCACAGCCTTGGCAACTACTGTGATACTGTCTGTCTTCATGAACGGTACTGCACACAGTATTCATCCTTTCTGACTGGCTTGTTTAATCAGTATGTTATTTTTTTTATTACATATACACATACATGTTTGTTTGTTTATTTTGAGAGAGAACAGAGAGGAAGGGAGAAAGAATCCCAAGCAGGCTCCACACTGTCAGTGCAGAGCCCAATGTGGGGACTGAACTCACGAACCTTGAGATCATGACCTGAGCCAAAGTCAAGAGTCGGCAGCTCAAGCAACCGAGCCACAGAGGTGCCCCATAATCAATATATAGTTTTTAAAGAAAACTTGTACTACTCAACATGATCGTCTGTGTCACTCACCATACTTACTGTTTACAAACTCAAATGCACACTCAAAGGATCAAAACAGCTGAAAAGTACATCCCACAGGCTCCGTGACTAATTCCAAAAAGAGTTACTGAAACCCTGTGCACAGTGACACTGCTAGAATATCCCACAGTGATTACTTTGAAGGGGACAACTCCCAAATGAGGTGTATCTCCTCCTTACTATCAACACACCGGATTATATACACACACTACACACCATATTAGTAACAAATAACTCTGGGAAGCACAGCAGAGCCCAGCAAGCAGAGTCTAATCAAGAGAGACTTACCTTCCAGCCCCTCCTGCAAACGACAGGCCAGCAGAGTTCATTCCCACCAGGACGTAGTAGCCCTGCACTGCCGGAGACTCGCCCATGATGCACCTCATGTCTGGGGTGAAGGTCTCGGGGCAGTTGACCAACTTCATGATCTCCAGAGTCTCCAGTTCTGGCATCCGACGCAGGAGGGAACTCAGCAGGGGCTCTGAGCCATAAAAACAAACCCAAATAGAGTCTTCAGCTTTAGGGAATTCAAAGACTTCAACTCCTTATACTTTCCTACTTCCTCTCCTTTCAGAAAATCACTTGAAAGGGGTTTTCTCAGAAGAGCCAAATGGGCCCTAGATCAGAAAGTAGAAACCCTGGTGTAATTAATGGACACACCTACAAAGCGCGTGGCATAAAGACTAAGAAAAAGGACACTTCTTTGCAAAGGCCAGGAGCTATGGAAGGGCACACAATACATGTGACTACAGATAAGATCTCCAAGGGATTGCTGTTTGTGGAAAGCTCTTCAGTGACACTCGAGGAGACATAGGGTAAAGGCAAGGATTTCCACAGTTGGAAAAGCTGCAGAAGATAGGACCTTGGCCTGTTTGAAAATAAGTCCATCATATGGGACAGTGGTAAGAAATGAAACCAGACTAAAGCTGGCTGGTGGGTACACGGAAGGTTCTGTATACTATTCTCTCCACTTCTGACAGTTTAAAATCCCTCAAAATAAAAAGTTTATTTTTAAAAGGTCCATCAAGGGTTGGGAGGCAAACTCTTCATTATAGACAGTTTCTTATCTTTTGAATTTGGAAACATGGGCCTTTATTAACTATCCAGTAAATAAAATTATTACAAAACTGAGTAGAACATAAATATCGAATCACTGTGAGGCACACGTGAAACTAATACAGTACTGTAGGTCAGTTCTTCAATAAAAACAAAAACCAAGTAAAAGACTGTATTAACAAAACAATTCTTTCTAAAAACGTCTTCAGTCTTACATGCAGTCCTACACAAAAGGTTTCCTCCTAGCCTAGAATTTCAGCAATGATTTTAGTTAAGTAATAAGCCTGGGATCCCCTAACCAAGATTTTCATCCCCCGAATCCAGTACCCAGTGACCGCAGCCTTAGACCAGGCAGACCCTGTGGACTGCCTTCTGAAAGCACCTCATGGGGCTGTTACAAAGATCAAAGAAGAATCTCTTCTTGAAAATGCTTTCAAAAAGATAGCATCTTACACAAACACAGGGCATTATAGTTATCCTGTAGCTCACACACCAAAGTGATCCCAGTCTTCCTGCAGATTTTGAATTTCCAGCTGGTTCTTGCCCTCAGTAAATATTGGCTTCGGGTTCTTCTCAAAGCCCCCAGACAAGATGCCACCCTGCCAGTTCCGGATATAAATTCTTCCATCAGCATCCACAACAGCTGAGGAAGAGAAATGACAAGGGAGTCGGGGGTGGGGTGGGTAGAAGGGAAAAGCAAGGTTTAGAGGCAAGCCAGCTTTCTAAAGGGACAGAAAAAAAGCAGAACAAAAACGCCTACTGGCTCTGTTAGTGAAGAGGATCCAATGAACACAGAGCTTTCAAGGTGATGGGGGAGGATCCTCCCTCTCAGATTACAGTGGAGACTATTTCTCTATCCCTGACCTGCTTAGTTCCCTAGAAGCTCTGTCTAGTCCTCACAACCAGACTATGGAACTGCTGTAGTGACCATGAAAGCCTAGCAGAAAGGGGGTACGGCGAGCTCATTCTAGGGGTTGAGACCTGCCACGTGACGTCAAGCCCTCTCCTGTGGTGCTTGGGGTCCCTGAGCAACCTGACTCTGTAGCTTACCTATAAGCTCTCTACAACATATGCCATTCAAGTCAAAAACTCCAGGTTATATTCCAAATATTCTCAATTTGGACCTCTGTTTGGGAATGCAATTAGCTTACAAAACTAACAAACCAAAACACGGCTTCAGCGGAATGCCCGTTTTATCCATCCTTTCGTAAGGAGTTCTTATGGGCAAGTTAGGATTGGGTCCGCCTCCCTGTAACATGCTTCAGAAAAGACAAGGCTCTCTCAAGCAGAGTCTGTCCTTAGCACAAAGTCTTCCTTTTCAGAGGACAGAACACTGGCAAGGAAATGAGATTAAAGACAAAGCGTAAGTCCTCACTTGGTGTGTTGCTCTGCAGAGGGGTCTCCAAGGGGCGAGTCAGAAGGTAGAAGTGTTCGCAGGCATGTAACGGGATACTAACCGGCTCCTCGTTGGACAGACCCAGCTCGTATGCCCACTACAAACGGACGGATTGATTTGTGGGTGGGAAGAGGAACAGAAAGACAAATGAGCAAGTTCAGCCGCTTGAAAAGAGTTTAATTCAAGTGGCCTATGTGTGCTCTTGTCCCAACGTCTGGGGCGGGAAGCCACACTGCAGCCGGCTTTATTTAGCTCAGTTCATGGGGGGAGCAACACCAGGCTTGTTAAACCATAACCATTCTTCTTTTTTTTTAACCATAACCATTATTCTTATACCAAAGAACGACAGACTTAGGAGCTCATGGGGGGCAAGTGAGGCCCTTCGAACAAAATGCCTGACCTCGACTACAAACCCCGAATACCATCATATGTGATCTTCATGAGGCAAAAAGTACCCGTAGGTCACCACTCGAAGATTGTCGAGTGGAAGGCAAGGCACCAATATGCCTTAAAAGTAGAAGCAGCTTAGTGCTCTGAACTGAATCCAGGCTCCTGACACAAAAGATAGCCTAATACTTATGTGCTAGGTTGTAGAATAAAATGAAATACCACAGGAAGACCCAACAACGAGGATGTGTCAATGCCCAACCGTTTTTGTGGCCTTCCTGGCCAGGAGAGCACGCATTAACCCAGGGTAGAGGAAGGAAAAGGTCACGATGGTGCTTTTCCTTGAGGACTAGCTACAGGCTTCTGATGGAGCGCACGAGAATTCTGAGGTTTCTAGTCCAAACAATAGGTGGTCCCTGACACCTGCTTAGTCCGTCACAGTATTAACCTTACGTCTTCACGCCCCAAATCCCGGCAGTGACTGTTGTTACGTTAGATCAGTGACCCAGTGTTGTTGCTAACCTACCTGACCAGCACAGTTGACAAAATACTGGCACTCAATCTGTCCTTTATCGGTCTCCACGCCGGTTACTTGGCCTTTTTTGACCATTACATGAAGCACGCTTGTACGGTCATAGATCTGCACACCTGTTCCAAGGTAAAGAAAGAGGCAGTGCATCCATCTTCGGATGGCCCAGAATTAAGGCAGCAGCAGATTCTGCAGCAGATTCTAAACCCGTGAGAAATGATGAAAATGCTTTAATTTAAAAACACAAAAACTTCCAGGAACCACATCCTGGGGCAGTGTCCATGGGCCTCTTCCGTGACTGAAAACAGCAGGTCACTTTAGTACACAATTCAATTCTAGGAACCATGAAAGGGGGAAGGGAGAAGAAGGTTAAATAGGGCGTCTTAAATCCAAATCCACCCACACCATGAATCAGTTCATCCAAAGTGCAGAACACCATGGACACTACTTAGTCTTCCCCTCATTCATTCCAAACCCAGGACATGACCAGCTTTTGGACTCAGTCCCCACCAGGTCTTCTGCCCTTGGAGCTTCTCACGTTCTGTGGCGGGGGGGAAATTCCCCTAAGTTTGAACTTATGGTCATTACTAAAAGGCAGTTCCTTAGAACTTTAATAAGAAAAATGTGGCCGTGAGGAAAAACACTTATTAACTTAAGAGAGGATATTCAAACAAACATTCTAAGAGCCAGTGTTCAAATATGGAAGCTGAGTTGGGGTCACTGCCGATTGGGAGACACCTCCTTACATGACCTCTTTCCTCCTCACCCAGAAACATGCTTACCATTTTGGGAGGCAGCACTTGCCAGGGCAAGAGCCACATCAGCAGAGGACACCACCGCATCCTCGGGAACATGCATGGCCCCCACCAGGTCGTGCACGTTTAGGAGAGGGTGAAGTTCGGCCACTTTCTTGGGGGAGATGATCTCAGAAGGGATGCCTATGACACTGCCACAGAACACAAGGGGACAATGACATGCATGGCCCTCTGGCAGAGGTCAGTCTGACAGGAGTGTCAGGACAGGCTTCTAGTCTCATACATACTTCAGCCTGGAGTTGATACGCTTCAGGGAGATGAGCCGGTCCTGAGTTTGGGCCAGAAAGATGGAGCCTGTCCTTATGTAACCTGGAAGGAAAACCAGCCCAGACTGAGCAGACCAGGCCAGCTATAGGGATCAGGTGGGCGAGCCCACTAGGTAACAGGTTAGAAGACCCGTGAGCGGCCCTGGCATAGCCCCATCCAAACATACTCAGCTGGGGTTTGGGGAGGAGTGAGTAGGATTTTAGTGTACATCTTAAATAATCACTCTATTTTTTTAAATGTTTGTTTATTTTTGAGAGAGAGAGAGACAGAGCATGAGTGGGGGAGGGACAAAGAAAGAGGGAGACAGAATCTGAAGCAGACTCCAGGCTCTGAGCTGTCAGCACAGAGCCAGAGGTGGTGCTCGAACTCATAAACCGTGAGATCATGACCTAAGCCAATGCTGGATGCTTAACTGACTGAGCCACGCAGGTGCCCCTTTAAATAATCACTCTTAAAGTCAAAATGAGAGATAACTGTTGCTACAAAGCCTTTGGGAGGGGAATGTACCCCCAGAACCCACCTCTTTCTTTGGTCTTTTTAGGCTTTCTCCTCGTGGTTTAGGTGGGAGTATGGCCCCAAATGCAGGCCACTCACAACATGGGCACCCAGGAGCTACATCCACCCTTTCCTTCCCCAGAATAGCCAATGGGCACATGGCCAAAGTTCAGCCAATCAGACCCCCTGGGATACCGGGTCTGGAGCAAGTGGGTGAATGGCTGGAGGCCAGTCATCTCGGAAGCAGCAGCGTCCTGGCCAGACCGGCCCTGTTTCAGTTGAGGGGCTACCTGTTGTGGGCTCCCCATGGCCTGGC
This sequence comes from Acinonyx jubatus, assembly GCF_027475565.1. Taxonomy (NCBI): domain Eukaryota; kingdom Metazoa; phylum Chordata; class Mammalia; order Carnivora; family Felidae; genus Acinonyx; species Acinonyx jubatus. The sequence continues at coordinate 12,832,011 of NC_069396.1, read as the reverse complement.
CTCCACGTTACCTGCTCCAGCCGGCAGCCTCCTGCCAACTCACTGGCTCTGAGGGCCTTCCAACAAACTCCTTTTGCCCACGCTGGCCAGTGTTGATTCCTGCTCTTTGCAGTCAACATATATGACACACCCGTGATCATGCTTTGGTCAGTGACGACCCCCCTAATGTGCAATGACTCTCAGTTCTAACGATGAAAAACTGAATCAGCTACCATTTTGGTTTTTTTTTTAATTTTTTAAATGTTTATTTATTGTTGACAGAAAGAGACAGACAGCATGAGCAGGGGAGGGGCAGAAAGAGACAGAGACACAGAATCCAAGTAGGTTGTAGGCTCTGAGCTGTCAGCACAGAGCCCAATGTAGGGCTCAAACCCACTGTGAGATTTCACAAACTGTGAGATCATTACCTGAGCCCAAGTTGGATGCTTAACTGACTGAGCCACCCAGGCACGCCTCAGCTATCTTTTAAAAAGGCACTACAAGAGGATCATTTAAATATTTTCCTCATCTCTTTTGAAACCATCAGATAAGTATGTCCTTCCCTGACATGACAAGAATGTCTAAGTTTCGAGAACTGAAATTTCAGAGAATGGCTTTTAAAAACTATAGCTAGGGGAGCCTCAGTGGCTCCATCAGTTAAGCATCCGACTTTGGCTCAGGTCATGAGCAGAGCCTGCTTCGGATCCTTTTGTCCCCCTCTCCTACCCGCCCTGCTCATACTTTGTCTTTCAAAAATAAACATTAAAAAAAATTTTTTTTAATAAAAAATAAAAACTGTAGCTACACCAGACCAGTGCAGTGATCCTGGCCAGTAATTCACTGGCTCATCACACTCTGAATCTCACTGCAAAGGGTTCAGCAGTCACTTCCTACTTACTACCAAAGATCCCACATGGGAGGAGAGTGTCACTGTATACAAAGCTACACAACACATCGCATTTCACACATGATGTCAAATTGTGCTCTTCCCAACAGAACCACCTGTGATAACAACATATCACCTGTTAACAAGATTAATGGTCTGTTGTTTTCCCACAGAGGACTTTTAAAGTTTGGTCTAGAGCTTTCTGACACAAAATTTCCTGTCACAGGTGTGAAGCCATAAAATAGAACTCTTACATTCAATAAGAACAAAGTACACATCTAATATTAAAAGACGAGTTAGAAAAGAAATATAAATAGCCAATAAACCCACAAAATAATGTTTAAAAGAAAGAGATGCAAATTAGGATCTGATAACTTCTTCCATCTCTCAGATTAGCAAAAAGAATAATACCCAATATTGGGCGCCTAGCTGGCTCAGCGGGTAGAGCCGGCAACTCTTGATCTCAGGGTCATGAGTTGGAGCCCCATGTTAGGCACAGAGATTACTTGAGAAAAAAATAATATAAAAAATAATACCCAGCGTTGAAAGACTAAAAAGATATAACTGCTCTCAAACACTTATGGTGAGAGGGTGGCCCTTTCAGAGGATGATCTGGCAATACCTAGCAGAGTTTAAAATACACACACTCTTTGCTCAAATTATCCACCTTTTAGAAATCTATCCATTAGAAATAACAAGAGAAAACAAAGATATACTGACAAGGATCTTTACTGCATCATTATTTAGAACAAAACAAAAAAAAAAAAAAAAGAGGAAACTATGGGGTGCCTGGGTGTCTCAGTCAGTAAGTGTCTCACTTCGGCTCAGGTCATGATCTTGCGGTTCGTGGGTTCGAGCCCTGTATTGGGCTCTGTGCTGATAGCTCAGAGCCTGGAGTCTGCTTTGGATTCTGTGTCCCCCCTCCTTTCTGCTCCTTCCCCACTCATGCTCTATTTCTATCTCAAAAATAAACATTAAAAAAAAGAGTAAAAAAAGAAGATGAAACTATAAACGTCAGGTAATGGGAAAATGGATAAACAAACCAATACATACTATGGCACATTCCTCTGCAGGTATAAACAAAGATGACGAATTATTTATATGAGCTGACTTGAAGAGCACTCAATAAAACACATTCATTTAACTATAATTTTTTTTAACTTTTTTTAAAAATTTTTTTATTTTTGAGACAGAGAGAGACAGAGCATGAACGGGGGAGGGTCAGAGAGAGAAAGAGACACAGAATCTGAAACAGGCTCCAGGCTCTGAGCAGTCAGCACAGAGCCCGACGCGGGGCTCGAACTCACGGACCGCAAGATCGTGACCAGAGCAGAAGTCAGACGCTTAACTGACTGAGCCACCCAGGCGCCCCTCATTTAACTATTATTAAGAATGTTTCTGGGGGCGCCGGGGTGGCTCAATCAGTTAAGCTCTGACTTTGGCTCAGGTCATGATCTCACGGTTCGTGAGTTCAAAACCCGCGTCGGGCTCTGTGCTGACAGCTCAGAGCCCGGAGCCGCTTTGGATTCTGTGTCTCCCTCTCTCTCTGCCCCCACCCCCCCGCTTGTACTCTGTCTCTCAAAAATTAATAAATGTTTAAAAATATATTTAAAAATATTTCTGTATTTGACGAACAACAAAGTAACACAGAGTGGAGAAATAATCCCCAATAAAAAGATGGGACAAAGAGCATATGATAAACTGTTAAATACACAGCACCGACAAAGGTAAGGCAAAATTTGGAGAAAAAGATCCACGTGGGCTACGTGGTCTGGAACAGGCACTGCATGAAGTACTGATGTGTCAGAATATTTAAGTAGGGAACATACCCCTCAGGTAAATGAACTATTTTCAGAAGATTAGCATGTAGTATCCTAATCGTGAAGTCCAGGTTGTACACAGGTCACTTGTCTTCATTTAATGTCTTAAAACCAGCCCACTGACTGGCAGCGACCAAGTAGCACACACCTGCGCGTTCTGCCGGGTAACAGAATTTTCCATTGGGGTACCCCAGGTCACCTTTCACTGCACCACCGCTAAACTGCACTGGGGGTGATGGATTGACTGATCCCCGGACTCTCCCTTGCCTGACTTCCGTGCTGTCCCACAAGCATCAAGGGGATACAGGACCTAATAAGGGTTTCATGGTGACCCAAAACTCAACTGATATTGTTTTACCTTATAGAAAAGAGGCCTAGGACCTGATTCCTCTGGCACCCAACCAGCTGAGCACCACAAGGCCCGGCAGAGCACGAGGAACTGAACCGGTGGACCGGAAGTCAGCAGTTCTGGCGCTGGGCCCATTACACGGACCCTCTGCTGACTCAATCCCCGGTAGATACCCGATTCAAGTACCGGTTGCCATCAAGTTAAATCCAACCCAGAGGGACTCTTCCCGCCTGTCCTGCACGTATCCCGCATCTTCCCTAACAGAAGCCAGAGACGGTGCAGCGGCAGGCACCAAGCACATTGACCATCTTCACTCGCGAGTCCTCGCCTCTCAAAAGCAAGCCTGGCCGAGAGCGAGGACACCATGGGAGTCGGGCTCATCTACCGGGCAGGGACCAGGGTGAGGCGGCTGAGGCGCCCGCTCTCAGCACTGGGCCAGCGCAGGGCCGGCCGGGGAACCCTGCTCACGTGCCCAAGCACGTACAGCCTCTTCCTGCCTGCCTGTAGCTCCTCTCCTGGCATCTCCCCTTCTCCACTGCCACATCTACCCAATCCTGTTACAGGACGCTCATCTTAACCCAGAATTGACAAACAAGGTCACACTTCACCAGAGTGCGAATTATATGAAAGGGAAAGCTCTAAAACCGTAGTCTGTCGTCAGAATCTCTAATGATTATAATCTCACCTTCCCCAGTGAAAACTGTGTCATACGCCACATAATTTCCAGTTGGCCGGCAAAGTGAGCCACAGGCCGTGCGTACCCCGTGACCACATGGCAGAGCCACCTCAGCTGGCACACAGATCGAGCTACCGTCCTTGTCAGGAGGGGTCTTGACTTCCCTGTGATTTGAATCACGCAGGTGTTCTGAAGAGCAGCCCTGAGCTACACGAGCGACTAGGCCCAGCTACTCGCTTAGGACAATTCCCGCGGCCACCAAACGGTTTCACCAGCTACGACACAGGCTCAACCCTGGGCTTCTGGCTAGTCCATCACCTCGCGACAAGCTGACAGACCTGCTTCCCACTTGTTATCATATGGAACCGCCCCATAGCTTGGTCTCCCCGTCCTACTTGCTCCGGTCGTATTCGGCTCACGATTCCCCGGGTTCTTCTCCCTTGGTGACGCACACAAGGGGTAACATACGCTTAAGCTTTACAGTCACAAATATCCTTAAGCGCAACTGGTGAAATTCAGTGGCTCAGACTATGATTTCACTGTCAAGCACCAAAACTTAAGCACTTCCTTCTCTTCCTCCTTCAGGAGCCAGATGTGGCCACCTAATATATACTTCAGAGAGTGAAATAGGAAATGGCACAGGAAAACTTTCACATCATAGGAATTCTGGCATCTGGATAGGATCCGAGATAATGACCGAATCCCCTCGATAGATAAGGAAACGGGAGACAGCTCAACACGCTCACACACTTGCCCGAGGTAAGACCAGGACGAGTGCAGAGCTCGGACTGAAACTCAAGCCTCAACTAAAATCCCCAGGCAGGCTTGGTGTCGGACCGCATATGGTACTGAGTGAAAGAGTCCGGGCCACAGGCAGACCAGTAAATGGCAGAGTACCTGCTTACCTGTTTGGATCCCTGTTTCTTGCTCTAACTGCTGGTAGAGTTTGTTGGAATAGTCTGCCATCTTCTGCTCGATGGTCAAGTGCCTGGCGGTGCTCAGGATGCCGGCACAGAACCTCGTAGAGCCAGCGGCCAGCCTGCGGGATGGATCCAAAATGCTCTTAGGTAGACTCGCATATCTGTGAATGCAACTAGTTCAAAGACCCTCATTACTGGCACCGACCGTAATATCAAAAGATGGAAACCTAAATATCCCGACAGGAGAGGGATTTCAAATGTTGGCGTTCACCTACACGACGGGACGCCGCGCAGCCATAAAAAAGGCACGAGAATGCTCTTCTGCAACAATATGGGAATCCTAATGAAAACAGCATGGGAGGAGCACTACTTAATATGCTACTAACTTGTACAAAAAAAGAGAAAAAAATAGCAAGTGAAGACCCACGTACACACTGACCAACACGTTTGCTCATATACACGGGGGGTGTCTGGAACGACACACTAGGAACTTAATTTGCCTCCAGCGAGGGAAACTTCAGCTAGAAGTCAGGGATGAGAAGCAGACTTTCCCTGCACACTCTTTTACAGTTTTTAACTCTGAATCGTGTAAATGCATTGCCTATTCGGAGAGAATTACAACAGACTTGTTAAATGTCATTCAATTTCTGGTAGGCAATAGAACAAAAAAGGACTGTAAGGGAAAGTGAGACAACTTGTACCAAGTACGAACCTTAGTCAGTAATAAGGTTTCCATACTGATTCACCATATTTAACGGTAACCCCAACCTAAGATGTCAGTCCCAGGTGCACACAGGCGTGAGGCACACGGGAACTCGGTACAACCTTTGCATTTGTTCTGTAAATCTAGCACGGCTCTAAAATAAGTTAATTCAGTGGGGGGAAAAAAAGGAACAGAAAGAAGACAGGATGCAGCCAATTTCATTTCCGCCCATAGAGGGAGCTCCAGAGCCACGGGGTCTATGTTGCCATTTGACCGCCCCTACCCAGAGAACAAGATGGTAAGATGTGCCTGGACCCTGAAATAAAACGCACCCTCTTTGGATACTCGGCTTCGCGGCATCTGCCACCTCTCTCAGAGCCCAAAAACACGGGTATTGCACATCGTGAAACCGTGGACAGGAGATTTCGCCTTTCCGTGACCGTTCTCATGCTACTTAGCGACAGGTTAGCCACTGCCGGGACAGGTTACCGGGAGCAGAGGGGGTGAGGGAAGCCCACGCAGTTGGTGCAACATGGCCCCAAGCCGGGTCCCGTCTGGTCCTTACCTGCCCTGCTCCAAAAGGACAATATCCTTCCAGCCCATCTTGGAGAGGTGATAGGCCACGGACGTGCCCATGATTCCACCGCCACAGATGACCACCTGTGCCTGGGCAGGCAGGGCGACAGAATGCGCCTCGGCAGCTGGCGCACCGCTTCTCCCCGACGACCAGTTCTGCCATCCTCGGCCGGTCCTTTGTCTCCGGGCCACCGACAGCAACCGGGAAAACATCACGTCTGTCAGTCAGCAGCTCGGAGATGTGCTCCCACTCGGCCAAAGAGGAGATTCTCCCCAATTCAAACTAGACAGAGAAAGCAAACAGATTTCATTCCACTGTACTCAGTGCGCCGGATTAGTGACAAAAGAAATGGAGGCAACAGAGAATGACAATCATCATGCCTCATCCAGACAGAGGCACAAGCACATGCAAAGGCCCTGAGGGGAGGCACACCTGAAGGAGTCCGAGCACAGAAGGGAGGCCAGCGTGCCCACAGCTCGACGGCAAGGCACAGTCGACCAGAGACGAGGCCGGAGAGGCAGGCAGAAAGCAATGACACAAGCGCTTGGATGCCTCACGAGCAGCTGGGATTTTACTCCAAGTGCAAAGGAAAATACTAAAGCAGGGAATGAAATGATCTGATACGCTTTTCCTAAGATCAGCCTGGCTCCACAGTGGGGACTGGACTGGAGGAAAGGCAGGGCTAGGAAGCTACCGCAGGAGTCCAAGAGGGAGGGCACGGTGGCTCACACAAGGATGGTGGCGGTGGAGTCAGAGCCATGACTGGATTGTTGTGGATGGTGAAATGACAGTACTTAACTTGCCAACAAACCGGATGTTAAGATGGGGAGCGGGAGAAAGACGGACGATGGCAAAGTTTCCAGGTTAAGCGACGGGTGCCACTTCCTAAGGTGTGAAGGACTAGGGATGCGGAGGGAGGCGGGAAGGAGAGGGAGAGGGAGGCGGTGAGGGCGCGTGCACGCATACCGAGGTGTCAAGGGCGAGACACCTAGCAGGCATCCACGTGGAAGTGCCAAGCAGCTAGATAACCAGGCCTGAAGCCTGGGGAAGACACGGGGTATCCGGAGACCCGGCAGTCTGAGGAACAACTCTGAGGCTCCCCAGCAGGCACAGCTTGGCAAGAGAAAGAAAGTACTGGACGGGGGACTGCGCGCCGGGGCAGACTCACAGAGCGTCCAAACGGCTGAGTGGCGGAAAGGGAACCGGGCAGAGGTGTCACAGAAGCCGAGAGAGGAGATGGTTCACTACAGAGGGTGGCCAGGGATGGAGCAAGACGGCCAGGTGCCTGCTGGGACTTGACGACACAGAGGTCCTTGGTGTCCTCAAAGAGGACATTCCCAGGGGAGTGCCAGGGACGAAGTACGGCCTAGAGCAAGCTCAAGAGCAAGGAGATGAGGGAGTGTGCACAGCTTCTTCACGTGCTGCCCGGAAGGGAGCAGAAACCCCAGACAGGAGGAGAGAATGGGGGTGGAGCAAGGCTATTTGTCTATAAAGGTGGGAGCCACGGAGACTGTTTCAGGGCTGGCGAGAAGGGCCAGGAAGAGGGAAAGAGGTGGGGGAGGAAGGAGAGGCGGTGACAAAGAATGAGGTCCTGGAAAGGAAGGGAGGAAGGGAGGGAGGGAGGGAGGGAGACAGAGAGAGAGAGAGAGAGAGAGAGAGAACGAACCCAAAGCCGCAGTGAGGGACGGCGTGCCCCGCGTCTGCACAGGCCACAGACTGGAGACGCCAGGTCCCACGGCCCCTTCCTGAAAGCAGGGGAGGACCGGTCGTGGCGGGCTTATGACGAACCACGGGAGTCACAGGCTGCGACCAAGCGCATGTCCCTCTGAGATGACTAACACCATGAGGTAGATTAGGGAGCGGACAGGTTCAGGCCACCAGGGAGAATTACTCTAAGGGCATAAGAGGACTGTTCAATTTTTAAGAAACTGCAGACAGCCCTGTGGGCGAAGGCACGGTCTCCGAGTGTGGGGAGACGGCGACACTTCAGAGGAGAGCCCTGGCAGCCCGTGCGCCCACCAGCACGCCGCTACCAGCCCGGGACCCACGGAGGGCCCCCGACGGCCCAGGTCGTCCAAGGCCAAGGTGTGGGTGCCCATCCATCAGACAGGATCTCAGAACTGAGACCGAGCAGGCCTCCACTGTGTCCCAAGGAAATCCCATCCAACCAGGGCTGATTACTTTGGCCACCTTGTGGTGATCTCCAGGCCTCACCTCCTTGGTCCCCGCCAAACCGTCTCAAGACAGAAGCTTCTCCACAGCCAGACTTCCCACAATCTCATCTCCATATGACCGATTTCTCTCTCTCTCTCTTTCTCTCTCTCTCTCTCTCTCTCTCTCTCTCTGCTGTCCTCCCCTCCAAACCTCTCCACCGTGTCCTCCAGAACATCCTTTCCAAACTGGAACACCCAGCCCTTCACCTAGCTTCTCTCCACCTCTGCTTCAACAGAGACACAGCTCTACTGAGGGAAACGCCACTGCCACGTGGCCAGCCCGTCCCACTGACCTTGCCATCAGGAGGGGGGGAGGCGGGCACCCTTCTCCCTTCCGAACCATTACCACTTGGTCATGCTTGAAAAGACCCTGTTCCCTCATGGCTCACACTAGCAGGCACCCCGTAGCTAGCCCCGGGCCACTGCGTGTTCAGCCACAGGCAGATGTCTGTCTACATTCAGGTTCTGAACCCACAACACTGCTCCTCTCCCAACCTGGGACCCCACCTCCTTCCTTCCTTCCAAACACAAAACCTGTCTCCTCAACTCCTGAAACTCCACCTGCATCTACGACCACCTCTTCCTTCAACCTCGTAGGGTCAAAAGTTGATCCCTCCCCACGTGCCCTGGATCCCTCTCTCTCCTTCCTTCCCTTGACTCCGCTCCATCAACTGTCCCCTTCCACGTACCTTCAGTGTTTCCTCCAATCCTCAGCATTTTAATACGCTCAAGTCCCTCCCAACTGACTTAAGAAATACAAGAAAGGCTCCATACCAGTCTTCCAATGGTGATTTTTAATTGTACAAATTCTGAATTATAAAAATTGTGGTCTTTGTAAACAACACAAACGTAGAAGGAAATTAAGATCTCCCATCATGCAAAATACTCAATTCCAGGGCTGATGAAATTTCCCCAGACTTATTTATCTTGCAGCACGTGCTCCCCTGACACCCACCTGTGTGCCACCACCTGTCTTAAAGTCCTTTTTGTTACACCTCAGTGATTGCACAGTCTGCCGGCAGGTTACACCAAAATTTACTATGACGTCACAACCTGTCTTTTTCACTTGACAAGAAGGGCTTCCTATGGTATCTGTCACTTTCCCCCCTTTCCACCGTCCCGAACCCAAGCAGTTAAGCTCCCGTCCCGCATGCCGGAATACTGCTCTCACCAAGAATGCCACTGTTGCCACCTTCCAGGGACACCGGGCCCATCTCACTCACCCTCTCCACAGCACTGAACACCGCCGATCGCTCCCGCTACTCACGCACTCTGTCCCTGTTTTATTTTGACACCGACTACCCCGGTCACATCTACACCACCTTCTCTCCCCTGCCCATCCTTCTGTGTTGCTGTCCCTCAGGGTGTCTGGGACCAGCTTCTCCTCTCAGTTCGCCACCCTCCAGGGTCATTTCACGCGTACCAAGACTGACGCCTAAGCCCACAACAGCGCCGAGCTTTCCATCTGCACCTCGAGCTGAACAATGGCCATGTCCACTTGGGTTCCCGTGGGTCACACCCAGCACATCCAGAAGGGAAACCCACCTGCCTCAATCTCCAAATCTGCTCCACTTCTGTGTCCCGCAGTGACACCATACACAAGAATCCCAGGGGTCACCCTGGGTTCCTCCCTCTCTCTCACCTCCTCTATGCGGCCAACCGTCATGGACTAACAATTCCACAGGCGACATTTCCCTCAGACCATCGACTTCTCCCCCTCCTCACTGCCATTACCTGAGTACAGACCGCCATCCATCCCCGCTCAGATGAAGGCAGAAGCTTCCCGACAGGGCTTCCGCACACCATTCTCCCCACCCCCCCTCAATCCTTCCGAGGAGGGGCGTGGAGGGAGGCTTCTCAAATGAAACTCTGGTTCACACCCCTCCTCAAAACTCTGCAATGGCTTTCTGATGCCCTGAGGAAAACAGCATTCTCCTGAACAGGAAGTGTGCAAGATCCTTCATCATCAGGCTCATTCCTGACCTCCGGTCTCTTTCTCTCCTCTGCAGCCAGACGGACATACGTATAATTCCTCCAACGGGACAGGCATTGAGTCTCTCTGAAACCCCCAGGATCTGGGCACACTGTTCCTTCGAACCCCATGGCATAGTTCCTGCCCCCCTGCCCCCCAAACGTGGATAATCCCCTCAGCTCTCACCCTGTTTCACAGCTTATCAGACCCCCCCCCCCCAATACCGCCTCAGGTGACTCTTCTGTGTTCTCCCACAACACCCTGCACTTCCCCAGCGCAGAGCCTCCCACACCGTCACAGCCTGTTTGCCAATCAGGGAAACGGCACAACGACCCCGCTGAAAATGCAGGCTTTGGGGGCAGACAGGTATGGGTCTGAACATCTCCCCCACCTCTCATCAGCTCTGTGGCTTTGAGCAAGTCATTCCATCTCCGTGCTCCAGGCTCCTCATCCACAAGGTGAGCTACGAACACCTGCCTCGCCGGGTTGCCACAAAGACTACAGGAATACAGACAATACAGGAAAAGCATGGTAACTGGCACCCGAGAAGCACTCAGTAAGTGCTAGTTTTTAGTCTCCTCTTACAATGGAGCTCTCTGGGAGCTGAGACCAGTTACCACTTCAACGTGATTCTGCCTGCCGGCATTCAGGGTAGGCACCTAGGAAATATAATCAACGGAGGAATGAGAATATACAATAAACGAGATGGCAAAAATTCAGTGAGGACTCTGAGATCTTGAGGCTAGGCTCCAAGATTTCAGGGCATATCTAAATCACAGAGAGTAATTTTTTAAAATTGTTTTCGGGTTTTTTTTGTTTTTCAGAGAGAGAAAGGGAGCCAGCAGGAGCCGGGGAGGGGCCACAGAGGGAGGGAGAGTATCTTAAGCAGGCTCCACGCTGAGCATGAAGCCCGATCTGGGGCTCATCCCATGACCCCGGGATTGTGATTTGAGCCAAATCCAAGACACTCAGCCAACTGAGCCACCCAGGCCGGTAGAGAAGAATCTGAAGATGTCAAAGACAAAGAAATAAAAGGTGTAGCCGGGTTTAAAATAAGTTCTATTTAAAAACAGAAAACAAAAACCTAAGATGGCCCTATAATATTCTCTCCCTCTAAGAAGAATCGCTAAGGCAACCTCAATATTGGGACTGGTTATGCTCACACCTGCTTACGACAAGAAGAGCAAGGGACAGCTCCAAGTCCCTCTGGGTTGTTCCCCTGTATGGTCCCAGCGTGTGTACAAATGGGCCGCTGGTCACAAGGAAGCCTAGTGAGTGGAGCTCGACCGACGCACGTCCCACTCTTGCCTCAGCAGAAGGGCCACCTGGGACATTTCTTTCAAACAGACAGACAAAAACCCCAACACCATCCCAGGCTCTTTCTCTGGAGAGTCTGATCCTGCTGGTCCCGAGGGTGTATCTGTCAAAACGTGCCACCAGGTGATCAGGCAAGTTTAAGAAATTAATACATATCCCTAGCACTGGAAAAGTGTGCCCCGTGGCCCGGCACCGGCACCCCTCCTCCCCTTTCCCCCCTCCCGCCCCCCCCCCCCCCGCGTGCCCGGAGGTCGCGCTTACAGAGATTCCCGAATCTAATGTGAACGTCCTTCACAGGGGTCCCGAGTGACCAAACATCACGAAGACAGTTCACCACCCTGGCCTACACTTTTCCCGGTAACTCGGCTTGCCGCACTCTGCAGCAGGCGTACAAGTTAGCGAAGCAGAGGCGGACCGCACGTCTCCAGGCGGGAAAACGATTGCACCTGCAGAGGGAGAAGGGCGGGCGAGACCAGCCAAACCCGCGCCAGGCGCTGTGCAAGCCCAAGGCGGGGAGCCCGAAGCGAGGGCACCCCGGCCGCTCTGGACATCGGGCTGAGGAGCGCAGGCCCGGGGGCAGCCGTGCACGGGGCCCCAAGGCCCGGACCCCGGACCCCTTCGGCCGGACGCCGCACAGCCGCAGACCGACTGAGAAAGACGAGGCAGACCCACTCCCGCCCCGGGCCGCCGGAGTCCCCAGCGACCCGGCAGGAGCGACAGGAAACGAGGGGCGGCCGCCACCACTCCCGAGGAAGACCAAAGCGAAAAGGGGGGCGGCTGAGACCCGCGCGGAGGGGAGGCCAGAGCCGCCCCGCCGCCGTCTCCTTACCTCACGGGCCGCCGCGGGCTCCGCCGTCAGCAGCACCCCGGCGGCAGCGGGACAGCAGCCACCACAGTTGCCGGGGGTCCCGCCGCCAGAAACGGGGCACTGGGAATGGGAAGGGGGCGGGGCGGAGGGAGTAAAAAGTTCCGGGGAAGCGGGAGAGACCGCGACCTTCCGCGCTTTACGGCCCCGGCAAGGGTACGCCCGCGCGTGCCGGCACACGCGCACGCGCGCGCCGTGACGTCCCCGCGGCGGCCCCGCCCCTGCCACGTGGGGCTTGTTTGGGTCTCGTGAGGCCCCGCCCCGGGAGCTCGGCCCCCGCCCCAGTGGTCCAGGCTGCTTTCTGAAGTGTGCAAGTGGAGCGGGGATGTCTGCGGTGGGTCGCCGGCCTTGCCGGCGTGTCGGGAGCGCGGGGCTTCGCTCTGCCCTCCAGGCGCCCTGCCGCTTCTGTCCCCGAGCGGGTCCGCGGCTCAAAGCCACTCTAGTCCCTGGCGCAAAAGGGCGGCGTGGACCGACAGTCCCTTGTCTCTGGAAGGCGCTCGGCTCTTCCTGGGCCAGGCTCTAGCAGAGCGTCTGAAATCCGGTCTGCGGGCCTGGCCCGGCCCGGCCCGACCTCGGAGGCGGGTTTAGCGACCCTGAGCTCTGGGCGGGATCTCACTCTGCACCTTCCTGGCTTGCCTGGGCCCGAGGAAGCAGAGTCATTCAGTCCATCTTCTGAGAAGCCTCCCGTCCAGTCCTCCCTTCCTATCGCTTGGCCCTGTTTTCTTTCCCTCGTGGAACTCATCACTATCTAAAGTATGTGTTCGCTGACTGCCTTTGCCACCAGTTGCAGGCCCCGGACCCTGTCGACAGAACCTCAGTCTTAGGCACGGCAGCACTCGCAGCAGCGCTTGGCGCATGGTCCAGTCAGTATTTCTTTGAATGGGGAGCGTTCTGAGGGCACGGCCGCCACTGCACGGTGGGCCACACTCTCCACTTCCCGGTCTTGGGATTGAAGCCCGTCTTGCCACACGAGCCAGTCTTGTTTCCTTATGGCCTCTGATGATGGGATTCCGCAGTGCACAAGAACCGGAGGGCTGCTGCCATTTTAGGGGGTGGCAGGAAAGCTCAGGGACCCCGGTGGCACCAGGCCGGCCCACAACCTGCACAACTGTCTACCCACTGACTCGCCAGTTAACTCACACGCTACATTGCACCGGGTTCTGGCTGCCTGAGGATGGAAACTCCGCCTCTTGCTGGTCTGACGCATAAAAGTTGAAGACATTCTGCGCTTCTGTGCAGAGAAATTCTTCAGTACTTTAGCTAATGGCTTAGAGCTTGGTGCCACCTGACTACCCAAAAGGGAGAGGAAATAGACCAACCCATCTGAGGTTGTATTCTTGAGGACGTCCCAGATGTGGCAGTTTGCAGAGAAAAACTTCACAAGTTCTCCTGATGAGTAGTTTCACCTATGCCATTTTCAGGCTTGTGAACTGGGGAGAAACCTAGTTGTCTGTACGAAACGGTGGGTGAAATGAAGTGATGGTGTTGTAAATTCCATTCCGTTTACGTGCCGTTAAGTAGTGAACACGCTGTACGCGTTTCTCCCTGCTTACCTCAACCATCACTATTTTTTTGATGTTTATTTATTTTGAGAGAGGGAGAGAGAACAAGCAGGGGAGAGGGGCAGAGAGAGAAGGAGAGAGAGAGAGGATCCCAAGCAGACTCTGCACCACCAGTACAGAGCCGGACGCAGGACTGGGACCCACCAACCTGAGATCATGACCTGAGCCCAAATCAAGGGTCAGAGGCTCAACCGCCTGAGCCACCCAGGTGCCCCTCAACCGTCACTATTTTACATCTCCACGTTAAAAGGCTAAGTCCCACGGCTCCTTTATTGTCGACGTTGATTCTTGTACTTTCTAGGCTCTCATACCCACCAAATGCCCTATTCTTCAGGAGGACTGACTGTTTTCTCTTCTGGGCTTCTCCTACTCCACAAAACGTCAGAGTGACTTCTTGTACGATACTTCACAGAGCAGACCATCCCATGCACAATGACACGTCTTCACAGGACTTTTCACTCGTGGTATTTGGATTCACCGTTGCAAACATTCTGCCTTCTTGGTTTTCTGTCTCGCAAGGACTGAAATTACCAGGGGTGGGGAGGATAGTTTCAGCATCTGTTTCAAAAGATCCATGCCAGGATTTCCTTTGCACACCAGGAAGTGGAGCTCGGAGCACCTCTCTGCTCCAAGCCCGGTTCTCAGTTCTTGGTTCTCGGTTCTCGGTTCTCGTGCCTTACGCCAGAATGTCCCACGGTAGGTGTAGACAGGAAGGACAAAGAGCAAGTCAGTCACTCGGTCTGAGGGTTCCCCTCCACCCCCCATAGCCTCTCTTCCCCAGATCAAAGGCCTGGCCTGCTGGGTAGAAAGTTTCTGCAGCTTGTTTCAATCAAGGGGTTTCTAGCAGCACAGTTAACGCTTCACTCTCCGGTGTGCTCTTGGGATACAGGAAAATGCCATTGTAATTATCGTACAGCGCTGTAACTCCTTATTTACATTTTGTAAATGTGCAGTTTGCTCAGCCCCTCTCTGTGTGTGTGTAGTGACAGCAGGTGGTGCTGAGGACACGTGAGGCATTTTAGGGCACGGGCTCTTTCACAGGAGCCCCGGGGACTCGAGGCGCCCAGAGTGACCAGCATTTCTGCCTCCGCGGGCGCGGTATTAACATCCTACCCTGTATTTCCATCAAGCCGGAGTTTAATTAACGTGTTCTTTTCATGCGACTGGGTCTGCAAATGAATAAACAGACACGTTAATTACTCTGGCTGAGTCCACTGTGAAACGTGCTTCATGTTTGGCGACAGGGTGTTAAGTATTTGCCATAACAGAGGATAAACACGGTACACAAAACCTTATCCGCCCGTGTTAGCAGAGCATAAAACAGGATTTGGAAAGCAAGGCACAGCACACACAGGCATTCCATCACCCTCCGCGCAGTGGCGGCATGGCTAGAGACAGATAGCCTCCCTTACTCTTCCGAAGGTCTGAGGACTCACATGTAAGTCTCTAACACGCGACAGACTGAACCAGCCAAGAAAGTGCTAAGCATGCGGTAGGCACCAGCGGTGGTGCCTCGGAATCGTCTCGGGACACGTAAAGCAACACCCTCTGAGTGAACTGGAATCAACCAGGCTGGAAGTCTGACCCGTACTTCTCGAGAGGCTTCCAGGAAGCTCTCTCGTGTCTAGAAACCGCTGGGTGCCAAGAGTTGAGCGGTCCGGAGGACAAATGGTAGCTGCGAAAGCTTTGTGGCTTCAGAAGGACTTTCGCTGGTTCCCAAGGAAGATACTTTGAGCAGGACAGGGCTCTTCTCAGACCTCCTCCCATTTGATCTTGTGACAATCTTAGGAGGTGAGGTTTTAGCAGACGATGTGGGCTCAGAGGTAACGTGACTTTTCCAAGATCACGCCGCTTGTGGGAAGATCTAGAGACGGAGCCGAGGTGTTCATTCTGAATCCAGAAGCCATCTGCGCCGCGGCATAGGGCAGGTGGCCACGAGGACGTCTGAGGCTGGGGACAGAGAGCGAGAAAAGAGCACGCAATGTAACAGTAAGGAGCCCCACTTAGCTGTGCTCCCCGGATCTTTTCAGGCCCTCGTGCCGTCCGCCAGGTGACCTTGCAGCGCGTGAAAGGGTTGGAGTATATGTGTCAGCCGTCCTGAGGACTTTTATAAAAGGTCGGCAGAGACCGCGGTGTGCAGGCCCGGAGCGAGGCCCTAAGGCAAATTACGTGCGTCCGTAGCCCTCCCGGGTGCGGCTTTTCATCAGCGATGGTGCCCTGAGCGGCCACCGTGTCTTGGAGGATCATGGGATCACACCGGAGGGGAGACTCGGGAAACAGATCTGAACCCGGCCTGACGCCCAGCCCGCCGACCCCCAGCCCGCAACGGCCGCCCGCCAAACCGCAGCCCCCTGCGGGCCCGTAAGCGTGAGGCCAAGTGCTCTGTGACGCACCGGGTCCCGGGCTGGGGTGTAGCAGCCATCTCGCGGCTCGAATAGAGGGCGTCTGGCCGCGTGGCCACGCAGGAACGACGCAGTCAGGGCCTCCGTCTCCTTGAGGGACTCTTCACTCGCCGCGAACTCGGGAGTCAGCGGTCTTTTGTTCCGCTCATCTAACCAGCTTCTGAGCCGCTACGTGTGAGAACCCCATAAGCTGACACGTCGGGAACGACCTCATCATCCAAATCTCCTTTTGTTTCCAGTCCACGAATGGTCAACCGGGTCAGAAACCGCGAGGTCATCTGGTCGCCCCGCTGGCTTCTCCCCGTACCTCCGGTTCGTCACCCAGCACGACCGAGTGGTGTCCCCGGACCTCTGGTCTCTTCCGGCCTCTCGTTCCTGCCGCTGCTGCCGGCGTTCAGAGAGTAGCATCCCTCGCTTTGATGACGATCCCCTAAGAGACGGCCCGCTCCTGCTCCCACCCTGTCCTCGCTCTGCAGGGCTGTCTTTCCAAAACACGTGGGATCGTTGTACTCCCTGGCTTAGCACGTCCTCATGACTCCAGTCGTTGCGGAGGTTGCGTCCGGACTCCTTAGCGTATGGCAGAGCACGGTCCTCATGGTGGAACTCGCTCTGGGCCCACACACTGTGCGACGCTGGGGCCCGATTCCTGGCCTGTTTGCCCCGTGTGTGTGTGTGTGTGTGTGTGTGTGTGTGTGTGCGGCTCATCTTTCCTCTCACCCTGCTCTCCACTCACACCCGCCAGACCCATCTCTCGCTCGCTGAGATGCCCTTCCTGGCACCTGTCCCGCTGTGCTCGGGGAAGAGTTCTGCATTTAGAATCAAATGCCCCCCACCCCCCCCCCCAAGCCCCTCCAGTCAGCCTGGCAGACCGTCCAGAATTTCAGAACCTCAGCCCACATCACCACCATCTCTCGGTGAAGCCTCCCCTTCCCCACAACACCTGGTCTCCCTTTGGTGTGGCCCGCTGGACTCTCTCCGCCTCTGTCTTTACGTGGTCCTCTCCCCTCCTCGCGTGTCAGTCCCTCCCAAGAGGACTGGCTTCCCCGTAACCATCTTGTGCTGCGCCCTGCATCCACCAGATGATTACTTGAGGGAAAGCGGTGAGCGCGAGCTCCGTTTGCCAATCTGTGAAATGGCAGTTTCGTGGCGGCCTCTTGGCCTCGGAGAGCGGACGGGACTCTTTTCTGCCTTGGGTGTATCAACTCACCGGTAGGTGGCGCTGAGACACGTGAATTGAGGTTTCCCGGGTCTCCCGGCCCCGCATCTGGAGTGCAGGTAGTCAGGATTAACTAGAAACCCAAATCAGACTCGTCAAATCTCCCCCTGAGAGGTGATAATCCATGCGGCCCCGGCCCCCGTGGCACGGGAGGGACTGAGGAGAGGCTCTTTGGTGCAGCTTCGTAAAGAGCGAGGTGCGCTTTCCTTCCTGCTGTCCTCACCTCGAGGGGCCTCTGTAGAGTTAGGGGCCCTCAGACACTTGGATCTGGGGCATCATCTGACTCAGTCCCCCAGAGTCCGAGGTCAGAGGGTCGCTGTCCTATTTGGTCAAGAGCATAACTTTGGAGCTGACCTGGCCTGGGTCTGAATGCCTGCACTGCCTCTTCCTTGGTGGATGACTCTGGGATGTTAGCTTTCCTGAGCCGCCTCTGGATTAGGCACCAATAGAGACCATATAGAAAGAGAGAGAGAGAGAGCCTATAGGAGATATATATATATCTACACATATAGATATATAAATCTATATATATTATATAGAGATAATACAAAAATTTTAAATCTCCCCTCATATATATATATATATATATATATATATATATATATGGTATGTGGGTATATATCCATATACCTCCCTCCCCATATATATATTGAGAGAGAGAGATGGAGAGAATAGAGATTGGAAAAGTTGGGCTCCCGGGACTAGGGGTTGGCATATCTGAAATGATTTGCCCACAAAGCACATTTCTAGGGCCAGCCTGAGACTTGAGTGAGTTTTCACTGTAATTGAGCATCTTCCTTCTCTGACAGCCTCCTTTCTCAGGCTCCCCTTTGCTCTCTTGCAGCCTGGGTTCTTCTGAGGCGCCTTTCGTGGTGTCCAGAGCTTGGTGGGTTTTACTGTTGGAGTTTTAGCTGCTCGGTGGCTCAGGCTGCTGCTCCGTTTTGACCCACCTCTAAAAACTGCCTGCCTTTGTTCGTCTGGGGCATTGTATTCTGTATTTTGTGCATTTGTATTTTGTAAATGTGTAACTGTTACCGTTTGGAAGGTCAGTTTGGTAGGAGCATTCTCTTTCATCATGGAAGCTGACCCCTCCTCCTCCAAAACAGTTCAGCTTTTGTAGCATTAACTAGAGTTCCATGTGGATTTCAAGTTTTTGGTTTTTGGTTTTGTTTTCTTAGGGGGTAGGGAGTAAAATTTACTTACAATGAAAAACCTACCTGTACCATTTCTTATACATTTGGGGGGGCGTAGTGTATGTGTGCTCTATTTCTTAAAGAAATACTCATTTTTAAATTTGTCTGTTTAAAAACTGAAAACTCCTGCTTTTCTTCCTCCTCTTCCTCGAGGGGTTTGGGTTGAAGCTCTAATGGCAGCCTTCCATCAGGGTGTTTACGTTAAGCCACTCAACGTTATCTGCTGATGAATCGCTTAGCACGGGGCTACTGGCTTCCTGTTTCCCACCTGACAGTGGTCGGCTCTCAGAACCTTCTTTTTCCCTTTCAAGGTAATCGTATCTGTTTCACTGCTGCTCACGTGAGCACTTTGAGACGCTCGGACCGTTATGTCGGTGGCATGCAATTGAGCAAAATCTGTTTTCTCTTTGCTTTGAGGACACCAGCTCTCACCAGACAACCCGATCGATGCCCCACGCTGAGAAACTCCTACGTCATAATGGGAATCTTTCTTCAATTGTTTTCCAGTCTCTTACCACGCACGGCTAAGCAACTAGACCTAGCCGTTGCAGAATGAATCAAAACTACTGCTGCAGTGTTCTCCCTTCCCTCACTCCACCTACTTACTTAGGCACCGCAGTCTTTTTTTGTGTTTTTAATGTTTGTTTATTTTTGAAAGAAAGAGACAGAGCCTGAGCAGGGGAAGGGCAGACACACACACACGCACGCACGCACGCACGCACGCACGCACAGAATCCAAAGCAGGCCCCAGGCTCTGAGCTGTCTGCACAGAGCCCAACGCGGGGCTTGAACCCACAAACCACGAGATCAGGCCCGAAGCCGAAGTCAGATACTTAACCGACTGAGCCACCCGGGCGCCCCCTGGCACGGCAGAGTCTTGAGCTGGCTCTTTATCCTCCCCGAATCCCACGGAGGTCTGTCTGTTGGTTTCTCCCGTGAGCTGGAGGACTCTGTTATGGGATAACCGCTGGTTCCCTTGGTTTTTGACATGAATCTAGCACTCTCCCCCTCACTCCGTCTTCTCCCCTCAAGCAGGGACCTTCGTAAGCGATGGAGGCAGTATGTTATGTCGTTGTTCTTGTTTATTTATTCTCCAGTTCCCTGCGAGGTGTGGACTCTTCAGGGAGAAGGGCACTGGTGGAAAATCGGGAGCCTGCGGAGCCTGTACCACTGCGGACCCGGGGCGTGGCCTTGCCCCTTCCCATCTAGGCTCCCCAAGAGCACAGCCCCTCCCCTCCTCCACAGCTGTGTAACTTTCTAGAATTTAGTCGTTTGTGGGATACTTGGGTTGAATTTCTGTAAGGCCAGCAGGAGGGAGACTGTGGCGTGACCACGGTCGGGAAACCGAGCTCTGACCAGCGGCCGTTGGTCACAAATGGAACGTCTGGTAGAAACGAATGAGAGCCTCAAGTCACCTGTAAATGGGGATAAAAATGTGTATGTGGCACACAATATAGCATATTTAAATTTCTATTGATAATTTGAATGTATTAATCTTCTTAAAATTTATTAAAATGTGGATTACAATTTTAAAACAATATAGATAATACAAAAATTTTAAAGCTCCCCAAATTCTGCATTAAAAAGTGATTCCTGGGTGCCTGGGTGGCTCAGTCAGTGAAACATGTGACTTTGGCTAGGGTCATGATTTCACGGTTCATGACTTCGAGCCCTGCATTGGGCTCTGGACTGTCAGTGCAGAGCCTGCTTGGGATTCTCTCCTCCCCCCCGCCCCCTCTCTCTGCCCCTCTCCCACTTATGTATGCGTTTTTTCTCTCCCTCTCTCAAAATAAATAACACAAACTTAAAAAAAAAGGTTATTCCCCACCCTTGTTTTCCTTCCAAAGTAATTAATTTGTTACCTGCTGTATCACAGGATAAGTGTTACTAGTGTTAATAGCTGCTATTTATCAGGGACTCACTTTGTGTCAGAACGGTGCCTTATAACATCCCCACGTATTCACCCTGTTCGGTGGACAGCCTTAACCCTGTTTTGGGGGGCAAGAAGCAGGCTCAGAGGGATAGAACATTTGCCTGGCAATACATGCCCTAAAAGGAGAGAATCCAGACTTTAAATCATTTTTTTTAATGTTTATTTTTGAAAGAGAGAGAGAGAGAGACAGAGCGCAAGCAGGGGAGGGGCAGAGAGAGAGGGAGACACAGAATCTAAAGCAGGCTCCGGGCTCTGAGCTGTCGGCACAGAGCCCAACGCGGGGCTTGAACCCAAGAACTGTGAGATCATGACAGGAGCTGAAGTCGGACACTCAACCAACTGAGCCACCCAGGCGCCCCAGAGAGAGTCCAGATTTTAAAACCCCAAGCGATCCCATGTTTGGAAATTGCCTAGACCAATCAATATTAACTCATCCGACCCACACACCTGAGGCCTTTCCACCAGGAGCTGGGCAGACAAGCTCCCTGGGAGAGGATGAGGGAGGGCGTTTTTATATCCATACAGCCATCGGACAACGCTGGTAAAAATAACAGCAGCAGGTGCCAGGCTAAGTCGGCTAAGTTCTTGCCATGGATCATTTTATTTATTAATTTATTTATTTTTAGATTTTTTAAAATTTATTTATTTTTTATTTTTTTAAATTACATTCAAGTTAGTTAGCCTATAGTGCAACAATGATTTCGGGAGTAGATTCCTTAGTGCCCCTTCCCCATTTAGCCCATCCCCCCTCCCACAACCCCTCCAGCCACCCTCAGTTTGTTCTCCATATTTAAGAGTCTCTTCTGTTTTGTCCCCCTCCCTGTTTTTATGTTATTTTTGCTTCCCTTCCCTTACGTTCATCTGTTTTGTATCTTAAAGTCCTCCTATGAGTGAAGTCCTATGATCTTTGTCTTTCTCTGGCTGACTACTTGCACTTAGCATAATACCCTCTAGTTCCATCCATGTGGTTGCAAACGGCAAGATTTCATTCTCTTTGATGGCCGAGTAATGCTCCATTGTACATACGTACCACATCTCTTTATCCGTTCATCCATCGATGGACATTTGGGCTCTCTCCTTACTTTGGCTATTGTTGTTAGCGCTGCTGTGAACATTGGGGTGCGTGTGTTCCTTCGAAACGGCACACCTGCATCCCTTGGATAAATGCCTGGTAGTGCAATTGCTGGGTCCTAGGGTACTTCTATTTCTGATTTTTTGAGGAAGCTCCATACTGTTTTCCAGAGTGGCTGCACCAGCTTGCGTTCCCACCAGCAGCGCAAAAGAGATCCTCTCTCTCCGCATCCTCGCCAACATCTGTGGTTGCCTGAGTTGTTCACGTTAGCCATTCTGACAGGGGTGAGGTGATATCTCGTGGTGGTTTTGATTTGTATTTCCCTGATGACGCGTGACGTTGAGCATTTTTTCACGTGTCCGTTGGCCATCTGGATGTCTTCTTTGGAGAAGTGTCTATTCATGTCTTTGGCCCATTTCTTCACTGGACTATTTGTTTTGTGGGTGTTGAGTTTGATAAGTTCTTTCTAGATTTTGGATCCTGACCCTTTATCTGATACGTCGTTTGCAAATATCTTCTCCCATTCCGAAGGTTGCCTTTTTGTTTTGCTGATCGTTTCCTTCGCTGTGCAGAAGCTTTTTATTTTGATGAGGTCCCAGTAGTTCATTTTTGCTTTCGTTTCCCTTGCCTCCAGAGACGTGTTGAGTAAGAAGTTGCTGCGGCCAAGGTCAAAGAGGTTTCCGCCTGCTTTCTCCTCGAGGAGTTTGATGGCTCCCTGTCTTCCATTGAGGTCTTTCATCCATTTTGAGTTTATTTTGTGTGTGTGGTGTAAGAAAGTGGTCCAGGTTCATTGTTCTGCATGTCGCTGTCCAGTTTTCCCAGCGCCACTTGCTGAAGAGACTGTCTTTATTCCACTGAATATTCTTTCCCGCTTTGTCAAAGATTAGCTGGCCATACGTTTGGGGGTCCATTTCTGGGTTCTCTATTCTGTTCCATTGATCTGAAAGTCTGTTTTTGTGCCAGACACGGGTCATTTTAGATTCATAACCACCCTCTGAGGCAGGTTCTACTGTTCCCAATTTGAAGAAGCTAAAACTCAGGCTCGGAGAGGTTAAAGAATTTGGTTGACTTAGAGGAGAAGTAGTGGAGGAAGGATTCCAATCCAGGCAGCACAACAGGAGGGCTTAAGCTCCTCAATTCTCTACTCTGGGGGAGCCTGGGTGGCTCAGTCGGTTAAGCGTCTGACTTCGGCTCAGGTCATGATCTCGCGGCTCGTGAGTTGGAGCCCCGCGTCCAGTTCTGTGCTGACAGCGCGGAGCCTGCCCTCTCTCTCTGCCCCTCTCTCTGCCCCTCCCCCACTCGTGCTGTCTCTGTGTCTCTCAAAATAAATAAATAAATAAGCTTAAAAAAGTCATTTCTAAAACACCAGTCATCTACTTTGTTCATGAATCTGTCGTTTGGGCAGGGCTTGGTGGCGTCAGCTTATTTCCACCCCGTGTGGCATCGGCGGGGGGAGTGGGGGGCCTGAAGGCCGGGGGCTGGAACCATCTGAGGGTCACCGACATGTCTATTGCTTGTGGCTGGTCGTCAGCTGCACACCTACACGTGGGCTCTGCCTGCCGCTGCTTAGCTTCCTCCCAGCACGGCAACCCAGCAACATTATCAGTCATTAGATGAGGCAAATTAAAACCACAATGAGCTATCACTACACCCCTACCAGAATGTCTAAGACCAAAAAGAGTGACCATGCCCAGGGGTGTCAAGGATGCTCTCGTACAAACATTTTGGAAAAGGGCTGGGCGGTCTGTTAGGAAGTTAAACATCCACTTACCCTGTGACCCAGCCATGTAACTCCAAGGTAATCCCTGCGAAAGGAAAGGAGAGTGTATACAAGGGCTTACACGTGAATGTTCACAGCAGGTTTATTTGAAGGAGCCAACAATGAGAAACACCCCAAATGTTCATCAGCAGGTGAACAGATAAGTAAATTATGGCATACAGTGAAATACAATTCAGCAATAAAAATTAATTAACTATGGGTACATGGAATAACATGGGCAGCTCTCAAAGTTATGACGCTGAGTGAAAGAAACCAGACAAAAAAGTGCATGCACAGTATTATTCAATTTACATAAAACGTTTAGAAAACACAAACCTGTGGTGCCGGGAAGCACGCCAGCGGTTGCCTGCAGATGTTAGAGGTGGGGTAGAGGGAGGGACGACAGAGGGGCATCAGGAAACTTTTAGGGCTGGTGGATGTGTTCAACATCTTGATAGCCGTGATGGTTTCAGGGGCATACGCATGTCAAAATTTACCAAGCTGCACACTTTGAATATGTACAGCTTACTGTGCGTCAGTTGTATCTCAGCTTAGAAAATGAATACCAACTTGGGTGGAAAAAGAAAGGGTGTGTGGGGGGAGATGCACTGTGGTGGCCATGTTGGAAAACATGACCTACCTCATTCACCAGGTGCTTCCAACATGCCGGGTACCGTGTGTGCTAAGTGCCTCGTGGCACTGGCGCTGAGTCCACCGGATAACCCACCCTGAGGGAAGATGAGGAGGTGGCCAATTATTTATTGTTATGATTATCTTGGTTGCTATTACAGAACCACGAGGTCTGGGTCTCTCTGGGACCGAAGGATGTCTCAGGGCTCTGGTGAGCAGGCCATCAAGGCTTTTCTTCCCGAGCCGCAGGAGAAACTGCGGGCCGCTTCTTGGGACAGTCAGGAAGCAGAGCAACGTGGAGAAACAGGTGGGGGGCTTTGTGAGAGGGTGTGGGGACATGGCTGCCGAACTGAGAAGCTGGAAGGAGGCAGCAGAGGGGCCCCTCTTGGGCCGGAGAGGCCCCCCCTTCTTCTGTTACATTAGCCCCTTTGGACAGGTAGGTGCCTGCTCTGGACCCTCTGGTGACTGCATCCAGCTTTCCTCTGGGAACCACCATGCTGTGACTCCAAGTCCCCAAAGACCCTCTGAAATTGCCCCCATGCCTCAGCTTCCAGAGGGCACAGGTGACCCAGGCCCAGCCAGCCCACTGATCACAGTGATGGGTTTTGGCAGGTGCGTGGTCCAGGCTAGGTCGACCAACATCAGCCTTGGACCTCTGCTTCAAGTAACAGGAAGGAGACTCTTCCTTTTCCCCCGAGGTGGCTACGCTGGCCAACCTGAGCCTTGGGCCCTGGGGGACATCTTTCCACCACGTGTGGAGAGCCTGCCCGCAAACCAAACGAAAAGATAGATGGCTACAGAGCAGAGAGAAAGAAAGGGGTGTGCCTCTGACATCACAGTTCAGGCCTGCGGACCCAGCCAGACCCGAGGCCGGGACCTCTCCGGGACTGGTTTCAGGGCCCAGTAAACCAAATCCTCTGCTGAACTGCTTGCAAACCAAGTGGTCCTCTGAGCTTCGCCCCAGCACTCAGAGGCCCCACCCCCACCCCTCCAGGGGCTTTCCGAGAGACCCGGATATTGGGGTTGGCCCACAATTGCACCGCGCCTGTGTCTGTACCCACCCCCCCCCCCCCCGCCCCCTCCGCACCTAGGGAGGAAGCCGACGTCAGGCCCCTCATTCTGGGGCCACAGGAAGGGCCCAGTTGGAGAAGCACTGCATGCTCCGTCCAGCCTCGGGCTGACACGGAGAGAGATGGCGTCGCCACCAAAGCTCCCGAGTAGAGTCCCGGCGTCCTGGCGTGGCTGGGCCCTGTGTGTCTGGCTGCTGTGCTCTGTCTCAGGTGAGCTTCTCCCCTCTCCCTGTCCCAGATCCTAATTAGGCCTCTCGCTCCGTTTAAAATATTGTTTTAATGTTTCTTTAGTTTTTGAGAGAGAGCGAGAGAGGGGCGGAGACGGGGAGCAGGTTCCAGGCTCTGAGCTGTCCCACCACCGGGAGATCATGATCTGAGCCGAAGTCAGCCGCTCAAAGATTGAGCCACCCAGGCGCCCCTCTCGCGTTTAATGGGGATGGAGGTTTGTGACTGTGGACAGATTCTGGTTTAGGAGCGTAGCGGGGACTATTGGAAGCGGAAGGCGGGAGAGCGGCTGGTGCACAGCCGGGTGGACCCCTCACTCCCACCTCCCATGAGGAACCTAGGCCTGAGTGACTGCAGGGTGCCGAGAAGGGGGGCGGGGGAGGTGCAGGGGCTGGACCTGGACGGAGGGGCTTGGGCGGGGCAGTTGAGGGGTGGGAGGGGCGGTCTCGGTACTTGGGGAAGGGGTCAGATCACCCGTGCCTTGCGGTCCCCTGGAGCTGAACAGAAAGAGTAGAAACTGGTGACATTGATTAAGGAGGCACTGTATGCTAGACTTTATCTCATTGAATCCTATGAGAATTCTGTGAGGTAGATTCTACAACCCTCATTTTAGAGTGAGACTGAGGCTTAGATAAGGTGTCCATAGTCACACAGCTAGCTAGTAGATGGGGGTCTGGTGAAAGCGGTGGAGTTGGGGGGGGGTGTGTGACATGGGCTGGGGCATGACATTGGGGCCAGCAGGAGCAGCGGGAGGCTGGGGGCCATCCGGGTGGCAGGAGGTGACCCAGGCTCAAGAGGCTTTGGTGGAGGGGAGGACAGCTGTGTGACAGGATCTGCAGGGCCTGGAGACTGGGACTTGTCTGCAGGCTGGGGAAGCTGGAGGATGGGGAATGCAGGGGTGGGGGGTGGATCTTCCTCACTCTAATTTGGTGGAAATGAGGCCGGAGAGAAACTGAGGAACCCTCAGGGAAGAGCTACCCCCAGTGAGCTTGTCCAGGAGCCAGGAGAGAGGGTGACGGAGAGATCCCAGGGACTGAGACTGAGGCACCAGAAGGGCTGATGGACGGGTGGGAGGGGAGCAGAGTGGGGTCAGCCCCTGGGGTTTGAAGGCAGACCCGGCTTTCACCCAGGAGTGGTCAAGGTAAGTGCCACAGAAAGGTCAAGAGAGATGAGGGCGAGGAAATACCACTACGTCCTGGGTCTTGGTGTTCGAGTGTGATGGGAGAGACTTGTTCTTTTCAAAAGGTGAAACTTTTCATTTCTGACGGTGATAGTAAAGCCTGCAAAGTAAAATTACACAGCAGTAGATTTATTAAAAGCCCTAAGACCTCCCATGGTCCCGAACCCACACGCTACTGCTGTTAACGGTTAAAAATTCCTTCAGGTTTTGGGATATTAGCAAAAACAGATACGTACGTGTGTAAGAGAATTCCCGTTCCTCCACATCTTTGCTGAGACTTGAGAATTATCTGTCTTTTTCATTTCAGCCATTGAGGTACTCGTGCGCCTGATGTCCTTCTAGTCTTTTTTTTTTTTTAATCTCCCCATAGTCTTAATTTCTGTTTCCCTGATGAATAGTGGCATTGAGCGCGTTTTCATGTTTGTTGACCTTTAGGATATCCTGTTCTGTGAAGGGCCCGTTCAAATCTTCTGTTCATGTTTCTGTTGGTTCATTTGACTTTTTGTTTATGATTTATGGGAGATCTTTATATAATCTAAAAATCTAAATAGAACTCCTCTGTTGGTTATTTGTGTTGTATCTTCCAGTCCATGGATCTTTTCGCTGTTGTTAACGGTGTCTTCTGATAAACAGCCACTCCCAATTTTAATGTTGTTTACATAATAGCTTTTCCATTATAATGGACTTTTTTTGGTGTCGTATTTAAGAAATCTTTGCCTACTAAGATTTCTTTCCGAGGTTTATGCTGATAAAGATATTCTCGGGGTGCCTCGGTGGCTCAGTTCATTAAGCTTCTGACTTCGGCTCAGGTCACGTTCTCACAGTTTGTGAGTTCCAGTTCCGCATCAGGCTCTCTGCTGTTAGCACGGAGCCCACTTAGGATCCTTTGTCCCCCTCTCTCTCCGCCCTTCCTCTTCTCGTTCTTTCTCTCTCTCTCTCTCTCTCAACATAAATAAGTAAATAAAGATATTATCCTATGTTTTCTTCCAAGCTTTCCTGTTTTACATTCCAGATTTAGATGTGTAATCCAGCTGAAATTTTTGGTTGTAATCCAGTAAGAGTTGGAGGTTAAAGTTCACTGCTTGTGCAAAACAAACAAACAAACTCACTGCTTGTGCATATGTGCATATCCAGTTGACCGAGCACAAAAGGACGTCTTTTCTCAATAGCCTTATAGCATCGCTTTGTCATAAAACTGTAGACACGTTTTGGAATCTGGCTCATGTTCCACTGATCCCTTGTGTATTCTTGCACCAATACCACACTGTTTTCATTACATCAGCCCCTTGAAAGTTTTGGTTCTTGGGGGTGTAACTCCTCCAGCTCTGCTGTTCTTCAAGATTGCCCTAGATATTCTAGGAACTTTACATTTGCATAAAAATTTTAGAATCAGCTTATCATTTTCCACAAAAAGACCTGCTGGGGTTTGATGGGAACTTTTAAATGTACTAAGACTTGTTTTATGGCTCAGAAGACGAGCTAAGTTTGACGCTGTGTATCACTTTAGGAAAAACTGACAACTCCATCACAGTGAATGTTCTAATGCATGCGCGTGGTATCTGTCTCCACTTACTTACATTGTAAACATTTCTTTCAATAATGTTGTGTGGATTTCACTGTAGAGGACTTGCATAGTTTTAGGAGATTTATTTCTAGGGAGGGCACCTGGGTGGCTCCGTCGGTTAAACGTCTGACTCTTGATTTCGGCTCAGGCCATCATCTCACCGTTCTAGAGTTTCAGCGCCACATGGGGCTCCACGCTGACAGCACGGCGCCTGCTTGCCATGGTCTCTCTCTCCCTCTCTCTCTCCCTCCCCGTCTGCAGCTTGTGTGCGTGCTCTCTCTCTCCAAATGAACTTAAAAAAAAAAAGATTCATTTTTAGGTATCTGTTGGTTTTGATGCTATCATAAGTAGTATTTTGTTAATTTTATTGTCTATTTATAGTTAATATAGAACTATAATTTATTTTTCTATACTTACCTTATATCCAGTGACCTTGATAAACCCATTTATTTCTAACAGATTGTACATTTAAAATTTTATTATGTTTACCACTAGGTTGTCTGCAAATGCGATTTTATTTCTTCTTTAACAGTCCTTAGGTGTTTTTAGAAACAACTTCTGTGAAGTATACGTGTCACGCAATCCACTCAATTTAGATGCACT
This sequence comes from Acinonyx jubatus, assembly GCF_027475565.1. Classification (NCBI taxonomy): domain Eukaryota; kingdom Metazoa; phylum Chordata; class Mammalia; order Carnivora; family Felidae; genus Acinonyx; species Acinonyx jubatus. The sequence goes on along the minus strand of NC_069396.1, from coordinate 12,803,325 downwards.
GTACAATTTAGTTGTTTTCAGCAAATGTACCAAGTTTATTGGTACATTTACCAATGTAGTGTACCAATGCAACTATAACCAGCATTGAGTCTTAGAGCACTTTTATCATCTGGATAGATCCCCCGTGTCAGCAGCACTCACACATTTTTTGACCCATCACCTTCTTATTTTCATTTACTTCTAAATACTGCTATACTTCCAGATTTACTCTTTGACCCATGGGTTATTTAGAACTAAGTTATTTTCCAAACATTTGGGAATTTTCCAAACATCTTTGTCATTGGTCTCTAATTGAATTCCACTGTGGTCAAAGAACATTGTGTGTGTGACTTGAATCCTTTTAAATGTATGAAGACTTGTTTTATGTTCAGAATATGATCTAAGTTGATAAAGGTTCCGTGGGCATTTGAAAAATAAGTGTAATTGGGGGTTGTTGGGTGGAGGGCTCTATAAGTACCGTTTTGTAAATTGGTCGATGGTATTATTCAAGGCGTCTGTATCCTCAGAGATTTTCTACCCGCTTGTTCTATCAAATAAATATTAAAAGATGGGTGTTGAAATCTCTGGCCATTATTGTGGATTTGTCTGTCTTTCTGTGCAGTTCTATTACTTTTGCTTCTTTTATTTTGAAATTCCATTATGTGTGTAAGTGTTTAAGATTGTTATATTCTCTTAATGAATTGAACTCTTTAACATTATGAAATAAAACTTTTTACTATTAGTAGTATTCTTTGCCCTGAAATCAACTTTATCTGATTTTGATACTACCCTTTCTGTTAAAAAAAAAATCATAGTAGCATAGTATGACATTTCCATCCTTTTTCTTTTAAATCATTTTTGTCCTTATGTGAGTTTGTTGTGGATGGAATATCCACAGGATTCCTGTCCAATCAGACTTTCAGTTGAGGTGTTTAGACCACTTACATTTAATATGGTTATTGAAATGGCTGGGTTTATGTCTTTCTGGTGGGATGCCCCTTTTACATCGTTAAGTGTACATCTTCATCTCTTTGTACTATTTTTTGCCTTGAAGCCTATTTGATCTGATGTTAGCATAGGTGTATCAGTGATAATAATACTTTTACTTTCAGTGTTTTCAAGTCCTAATATTTAGGGTGTGATCTTTGTTAGCAGGTTATAGTTGTTAGATTTTGATCCATTCTGTCTATCCTAGTCTTTCAATTGTAGAATTTAGTCCCCTTATATTTAGCGTATTTACTAATATATTTGGGTTTATACCTACTATAGTCCTTGTTTCTCGTTCCCTTTTCTCTTATTTGTTGTCTTCTTTTGCATTCTTTTTTTTTTTTTTTTCTCAATTTATTTTTGGGAGAAAGAGGGAGACAGAGTATCCCAAGTAGGCTCCACACTGTGAGTGCAGAGTCCGACGCAGGGCTCAGACTCACTAACTGTGAGATCATGACCTGAGATGAAATCAAGAGTCAGATGTTCAATTAATTGAGCCACCCAGGTGCTCCTGGATTCTTTTAAAAAATATTCCCTCCTCTAAAAACTTGTTAATTATACATTCTTTTATTATTCTTTTAGTGGCTACTCCTACAGATTAAAATATGCATTTCTGACTTCATGGTCTAATATAATACTACTTTGACCACTTCTCTAATGAGGCTATAATGTTAGAGTATTTTAACTTCACTTGCCTCCTCCCAACTTCTGTGTTGTTCTTATAAGACATTTCAAGTCGACATTTCTATTGCTTTGTACAGACAATATTTATTTATATTTAACTACATATTTACCCTTTCTATTACTCTTCATTCCTTCATGCATTTCCCTGTTTCCATCTAGGGTCGTTTTTCTTTTGCCTGGAGATTTCCTTTTAGGATTCCTGTAGGTGACATATTATCTCAGCTTTTATCTGGGAACATCTTTATTTTCAAGACGGTTTCATTAGGTAAGAAAAAATTCTATGTTGACAGGTTTGTTTGTTTGTTTTCACGCAAGAACTTTAAATGTCTTTTCATTGTCTTCTGGCTTCCATCATCTCTGATGAGAAGTCATCCATCAGTCTTCGTGTAACACAGTACAATGATCAAAATGAAGAAGCCAACATTAATATGATTCAATCTACAAATCTTACTCAAAATTCACCAGTTTTCTCTCCAATATTCTTTAGAGTAAAATAAATATATATAGATGGTCTATATATATATATGGGCCATATATATATATATGGTCCAAGATCCGATCCATGATCACACACTGCATTTAGTTATCATGTCTCTTTATTCTCCTTTAATCTGGAACAGTTCCTTAGTTTTCACCTTTCATGATGGAGTACAGGCCAGTTATTCTGTAGAATATACGTCAACTTGGGTTTGATGCTTCAAACCTGATGTTTCCTCATGATTAGATTCAGGCATGCATTTATGACGGGAATACCACCGAAAGATTGGGTTCTCAGTGCCCTATATCAGGAGACATGATGTCTATTTGCCCCATTCCTGTTGATATTGATTTTGCTCATGTGGCTGGGTGCCTGGGTGGCTCATTCAGTTCAGCGTCCAGCTCTTGATTTGGGCTCAGGTTATGATCTCACTGTTCATGGGATCGAGCCCCGCGTCAAACTCTGCCCTGATGGTGTGGAGCCTGCTTGGGATTCTCTCTCTCCCTAGATCTGCCCCTCCCCCACTCGTGCTCTTTCTCTCTCTCAAAAAATAAATAAATAAACAAATAAATAAACCTACCCAAACCCAAAATGTTTTATCATCTATTGATGCTTCTTGTCTGAGTGATGATTCCTATGGTGGTTGTCAAATGGTGGCTTCCTAATTCCAGAATTCCTTCTACAATTAGTTAGAAGTGTACGGAATGCAGTTTTAATAGAGTTCCATCTACTACTCATTTGCCTTGTTCCTAGGGCTGACCCATTTGGGACCTTGAACTGAAATCCTGATGTATACAGCAGAGGGTTTCCTTGTGAGAGACGTCAAACTCTGATCATTTATCTTCTCAGCACTGTGACTCTGCAAAATTCCACTCTGCTTCACAGAGGTTGGGCTTAGCTTTTAAGGTTCCCATCTTGTAAAATTTCAGACTTCAGGTAATGGTGATAACTGAACATATATTTGAGGTTCCTCGGGCTTTCGGTTTTGTCACTGCAGCCTGTGAGATTATAAACGGCTCTGCTAATTTCTCTTGTCTCACCTGCAGCCTTCCCCCTGGGGAAAACCTGGAGCCTTAGCCTCTTGCCAGAATTGGCAATTGCAGATGGCTGAAAGTTGTCACTTTGCACCTCCGTGGTTCTTCCCTCTGCACATCCTTAACCCTTCCGGCCACTGTTGTTTCTGTAACTCTCTTAAACCTGAAATATCGTCTGTTCCTCTGGCTTTTCTAGTTGTTTTCAGTGGGAACATTATTTGGCTGCCAACAACTCCATCCTACCCAGAAGTGAGAGTTCTTCATTTTCCTTTTATGGGGCCTGCATAGTAGTACTACATAGACCGGGTGTCTCATTTAAAACTTTATCCTCTCCTCTAATTACATTTATTTTCTCATTATTATAACAGTCCTGTTTGTAGGTCTACCAATATACCTGAGTCCAGTTATTTTCCTAAGGTAAATTTATGGAAATAAAATTGTCAGATCACAGAGCGTGATGATGTACAGTTTTGACAGGTATTGTCAAATGGCCTTCTGGTGAGACCGGATGCTTCGGCTGAGCTGACAGTGTCTAATAAAGGACTACTGAGTTGTTTTGAGTGGGTCACTATCCTCTCTGCCTCTTCAGGTGCCCCAGAAGTCCTCCAGCCCTCTCTGTTCCAGCCTCGGTCTTCTGTGGTGAGTGGACGAGGCAATCCACAGATCTGGTGTGTGGTGCAGGGAAGCCCTGCCAGGGCTCATGTCTTATCTTGGTACCAGCAGTTGAAGGGGAGTGGCCCCACCTTCCTGCTGAGTCAGCGAGAAGGGGCTCCCCCCACCTATGGTTTTGGTGTGAATCCTCGCTTTCTGGCAGAGATGGACCCAGCCCAGAATGCTGCGCTCCTGACCGTGGGTAATGCCAGCCCTGCTGATGAGGGCACCTACTACTGTGCCATATGGTTTTCAGGCCAGTATGTCTTTGGAGAAGGTACCCGACTGCTCTATCAGGGTGAGTCTAAGAGCGTGGGGATCTGGTGCCCCTAGTGCATACGATTGCAATGGAGCTGGTGGCAGTGGGCAGAAAGGTGTAGATGGTGGAGCCCCCTTGGAGGAAGCTGTTGTCAGTAGGATGAGGGAAAGAGAAGGAGGGCCCAGGAGAGTAGACTGCCAGCAGGGAAAATGCTCAAGCTTCTGGATGGTGGAATTGGCTGGAAGCATTTGAGGATGGACAGAAACACCTTAGACCGGATTTTTAGGCCTGGGAGGGGAAGCCTCATCAAGAACATTAAATCCCTTCCCTTCCCTTACTCTGTAGTAAGGATACTGGAGGCCCGGAGGACAGAAGGTACATGTGGCAGAGATAAGCTCAGCAGCTCATATTCTGCTCAACAGGCCAGAAGGCCAGTTGTGGGGCAAAGTAGATTCTGACGAAGGTGAGGGAAGGCCATAGAGGAAGGGTAGAAGAGTCTCTAGAGGCCCCAGAAGGAGGGGGATCAATAGGACTGAGTTTGGAAGAGGCTGGTGGTATTGGGTAACATCCTTCTTCCTCTCATTCCCCACAGCTAAGAGGCAACCCCTGGCTCTGCAGCCACCTGAGCTGAGCCTGTTCATCCCAGCCTACGGCCCTCCCTTCCATGTACTTTGTGTGGCCCTAGGACATAACCCTGACCCTCTGAGGGTGTCCTGGGTCCTGGAAGGCCAATACCAGGAGGAAGAGGACTCCACTGGGGGCGCTGGGGATCCCATGGTCAGCTGGCTGCAGCTGCCTCAGGAGGTGGCAGGAATGTCTGTGACTTGCCGAGGCTTGCACCAGAGTGGAGTCTTAGAAGTCGTGCTGCCCCTGCCCTGGGGCCGAGGTGAGTAGAGAGGACCCAGGGGTTGTGCTCCAGTCTTCCTGATGCAACCACCTGGAACCCAGACATCAATTACTCCCTGGCAAGCCAGAAAGTCAAGATAAGCACTGCTGTGTGTGGCAAAGAACCCTTGGCTCTGCCCTAGCTTCTGGAGCCCGTGCAATGTTGTGGGACCAGCTACCCCCAAAGTCCTAATACCTACTCTGTCACTCCTGGCTTCTGTGCTCCCTAGTGGTGAATGCCTGCTTATTTCCTTTGGGGGACAGGGCAGAGGGAAGCTATACGAAGGGCATCTGCTCTGTTCCAGGGCACAGGAGAACGCTGGAAGTGGAGAATGCGAACAAGAGTGGACACATTCTTCTAGGTACGGACCCCCCAACACTGACGTGGGACCCCCTGGGTGGTGAAGCCTTGACTTTTCACGGTCATCGACTCATTCAGCAATCATTTTATGGAGTACTAAGTATTTGCCAGGGCAGAGAGGTGACTGGAACACAGTCTGAATATTAGTGAGTCTAGAGGAGTAGGTCAGACACTGAACCAAGGTTTAAAATGCAAGGAACACTGCACTAAAGGTCCTAGGACAGGAACACAGGAAATATTCAGGAGCTCAGCCAGGAGAGGGGCCCTCCCGCAGGGGGATCTGGGAAGCTCCTGTGTTGATGCAGTCAGAGCTGAGCCCTGAGATTCTGGCTGGAAAAGGTGTAGACCCAGTCCAAAGCACCTGGGTCTAGTCCTGGTTCAGCCCTCAACATTCTGTGGCCCCTAGGGTGGGGGGGGGGAGTGGGGGGGTGGAGGAGGAGTCCTTTACTCTCTTGGCCTCAGATCCACCTACCTACTTACCCCATCCAGTCCAGACCATCTCTGCACTTACAGATCTTAAGTCTAACTTTTTATCCTATAAATGGGGAGTAACACAACTTCACAGAGGATAAAGTGAGCCAGAGAGGCCTCCTTAGGAGGAGGCAGGGGCAGGGAGAAGCCCATGAAGATGCATTGTTCATTGTGGGCCCACTTTCACCCTGTGCCTGTCTCCCTCACAGTGGAGCTGGAGCAGATCCTCATTGCCACCACCTACTGCTACCTGGGACTGCTGGGCGCATCTCTCATCTACGGCCTCATCCTGGCTGCTCTCTGGAGGAATCGCTGTTGTTGGGCCCACCCTACGGAGCCACTCCCCAGAGGGGGTCAAGGAGCGGCCCCCGGTTCCAGGGCGCAGGTGGGCAGGAGGTGCACTCCTGCCGCAGCCCTGGAGCACAAGTGGCCGAGCCCCAGGGGCTTCCATGTCCTCCGAGGGGCTGCCCATGCCCCGGACCCTCCCTCCTTGCTCCAGCCAGCTTCCTCCTAGTCTGCTGCCTTTCGTTACCCATCGGGTCCCCCTTTCTCTCTCAGGCTGTCCAAATTTCTCCATAAATACAGGGAATTTGAGAAGTTACTGCTGTGCTGTGGGTTGTTCTGGGCAAGGGAGGTGGGATCCTGGGACCAAGGCCAATAGCTTCCAGGGGAGGGACGTCCAGGGTATGGTCTGGCTCTGAGGACAGGTCAGCCACTGCAGGCTGGAGCCTGAAAGTCATACAGGTCCCAAGGCCACTCTGGCCGGTCAGAGGGAAACGCATGTGGCAGGGGCAGACCATCAAGTTTTGCTGCTCACTAGCTGAGAAAGCCGGGTCACACCCACCCTCTCTCACTTCTTCATCTAGCAGAGGGCTGGGTATCTAAAGTTCTCCCCCTTTTTGGCTAAAATCCTTTCATTCCTCAGCCCCTTTTGAGAACAAATGCCAAATGCCTCTGAGGATTTAAGTTGGCCAAGGGTTTTTAATCAGAAAGATCACACAGAATTTGAGCGTAGGGTGATTCCTTCAGAGACTAAGGCAGCACGGTCCCCACTACTGCTGTGGCATCCCGTCAAGGGGCCGATGCTGCGAGCTAGGGAACCCACTTCTCCCTTGTGGGAATACCAGTGACTTCATTTCCCACACTTGCACCACAGCAGGCAGCCTCTCTAAGACTCTCAGGAGCATCTGGCCCCAGACTCCTCCCATCCAGGGCGATGGCTGCCCAGAGTTCCCTATAGAGTGTTTCCAGTTGTTCTCTCTTCCTCTTTTGTTCTTCTACGCTTCGCCTTCTCCTGGCCTCCACGCTACACGCAGGCCCACCATCTCCCATGTGACAGCTGCAAAAAGTGGATCTGAGTTCTGAGAAGAAACCCTGGGCCCAGGGTCCTCTGGTCCTTTCTCACCGGGCATCCTAGCACTCAGATCCTGGTACAGATGTTTCTACTTCGAGAAATCCTTGTGTCCATGCAAACTCCTTAAGTGAGGATTTTGTAACACCCACATGCAAATTCACTTTGCCATAGCGAAGGAGACAGAAGCCTCAGGAAGGGTGTCACAGGGGTCACTGGCCCTGGGACTGGGCTGTTGGAACGGGGAGGTGAGGGCTGATGAACAGGGACCTGACAGGGCATGGACAAGAAATGTGGCCTAGTTCTGGGCCCAGAGGGAAGGTGACCACTAGAGACCAGTGCATCCACGTGCCTTATGTGCAACGATGGGTCCCAGCTATGCTCTCCCCAGGAAGGAGCCTTATGATGTGGTTTAAAGTGAGTAATTCCCAACACATCAACCTGACAGTCAGAAAACCTTGGATCCGGCCTCTAAAGTTCCTGTGGTCCTACCCTGCTTGACCTATTTAGCTGAGGAGACAGAAATGACACCACCAAGCGCAGCGAGTAGGGTCAGGGTGCACAGCTCGGGAGATGCTCCTCACAGAGCAGTTGGTTGGGGGCGTCCTCCCAGTCACCAGAGAAGATTTAACAAGTAAAAACCTGCAAACTCTTTATTAAATTCTCCCATTTCATCTGTACAGAAAAAAATGCACATTATGTTCAGGATCTCAGTAACATCTCAAAATTACACAGCATGAACATGTAAAAACAAGGAACTGCTGGGATTTTATACATAGAAAGAAAAATCATTTACAAAAGAGGCTTGTGTTAATTTTACTTTTCTGTATTTTCTCTTTCTTAAAAAAAAAAAAAGTTCAAGGCCTAAGATGTCACACAGCATCTGCTGTTCAGTCTGTTTTCCTGCTTGGACTGACCTGGGAACACTGTGCCGGGAGAAGCTGCTAGGAAGGCTCCTGCTGCCGGCTGTCCTGCTGGCCACCCGACCCCATGCACTGACTGCAGTCTGCCTGGGGCCTCTCCAACCTCCCTAGCTCCTGGCATAGGCCTGCTGGGCTCTGGGGTCCAGGTTCCATGGGTTCCATGGGTTCCATGCTGGGGGAAGGCAAAAACAGAATATAGAGGCACTATCTGAATTTTCTCCTTGCCCAGGAAGGTTTCTCTACTCCATGTATCCCAACAACATCCCTACCGGTGTGTTGTGACAGATCTTGGGGAGGAGGAAGGAGAGGAAACCACCATCAGGATCCTGCTACCACCAGACTAAACAGATAGTTCCACCTTGTGCTCCAGATAACAAGCAGTCCTGGGGTCTCCATAGTGATCTCACTAGACGGCTGGGAGAAGCTTGTCACTCAGAAGAGTCAGTCTGGGTTTGCTATGACTTATCTGTTGTCTGAGGTCAGGGCAAGAAGGGGGATTCGGCTTCAGACTCGAATGCCCTAACATGTGACCCTGGTCCTAATGGAGAGGAGGACCAAGAGGAGTGTATTAGAGAGATGGCCAACCAAAGACAAGAGAGAGAGATAGAGTGAGGGAGGAAGGGACGAGGGGCAGGCCAGAACAGGAGCTGTGGCCTCACGGCCCTTGGGAATCAGGGAGCAGTGGAGAAGAGGTGAAGGAGAGAAGTGTCCCTGAAGGCCGAGGAGAAATTCAGGGTACCAGAATGCTGCATTCGATAAAGCTACGTAGGTGCTGTCCAAAGCGGGGGAGAAAAAAAGGATCGTTCAGGTTTCCCAAATCCATAAGAACCTGAAATACAAATATATATACCAAAATGCACACAATTCAAAAAGCCCTATGCTTGTGGTTCTGTGGCCAAAATTTAGGTTAAATGGGTCAGGCTGGATTGGCTGGCTGCCATGGGTCCCTTCCAGCTTCCTTCTCTGTATCTGCTTGCTTAAAAGAAGCTGGATGTGGAGAACATGTAGTTTTTGGTGGGGGAGGGGAAGAAACGGGATATGAAAGCTTTTTCTCAGAAGAACTTGAGACCAGCTAAGTAAGAAAGGAGGCCCATGAAGCCATCTCTCTCTCCCTGGATGACTCCCTAGAATGGGGATCTGTGGGACAGAAGCTGTACCGTAAGCCTGGGGGTGGGGAGGATGGGAGACATTTCCAGAAGTCATACTCACACAAGAGAGTGAATCTTTTCTTGGGAAGACAGGGAAGTCGGCACAGAAGTCTCGTTCCATTTTGTCTGATGAGTAAATGGATACTATAGACCTCTTTACCACTGGATTCTTTTATGACACAACTTCAGGAAATAGGAAGAAGTGAACTCTGACAATTCTGTCACCTCTTCTAGGAAAGCAGAATCTCCCTCCCTCTCTCGCCCAGGCAGAGCTGCTCACTGTTCCCCAGAAAAGGAAGCACAGGATATCAGACAGCCGGAGGCCTGCAGTGAATTCGAGCCAATGCCTGCTGAGTACCAGTACTCAGGATGCACTGGTTTGGAGTGCGTTGACTGGACCCACAGAACTGGCAGTGGCAGCCAGAGGGCCTCCAGGGAATGTAGAGGAGGAAGACTTTCCTGCTGGAGTGAACGCAAGCCTCGGCTATGCTCCTACCTCAGCACATCTTGCTAGAACACGTCTCTTGGGAGAGCAGCAATAGCAGAGGATGGTCAGGGCCGCACCAGGGTAAGGGTCTCACTTCCAGGGCTACCCTTCTGGGAGAGAAACTCAGTTAGAGGGAAGAGTCTTGTTCTTGACAGTCGCCCTGCATTTCCAATCTCCTGTACCGGAGGGCCTCCAGGCCAGAAGAGTAACCTCTCGGGGCCTCTGGAGTGTTCTGGAGCACACTTCATATGACTTCCCCAGACCCTGGAGAGAGCTAATAAGGCCAGATGAGTTACCTGGATTTTCGGCAAACGCCTGAGGCCTTGACTGTGGAAAACCCCCCACCAGCTGCTTGTTATTGTCCACAGGCTAGACATCAGAGGAGATAAAGGCCAAGGTCCATCATCAGCTTCTCCACTAGGGCGATTTCTTCTTGAGTCGACTAGGTGATTTACTCATGATTGACCTCTGAGGCCAGTGACCAGAGGTGCCCCAGAACCTGTGTTATTATACCAAATGGGGGGCAGAATGGATACAGTTGAGCTGCAGGTTCAGAAGGTGCTGGGCCCCCTGCAGGTAGAAAACTGCTCAGGACACTACCTGGGACTCTCAAGAACCAGTCATATGAAACTATTCCAAGCAGGATGGTGAAATGCTTTCTAGCAAAAGCAACAAAAATACTGGCAGAATTATCCCTTTTATTTATTGTATCATTTCTAAAGATGATAAATGTTTCAAGAATCAAAATCCTTTTCAAGCTTCCAGATATGCTTCAGACAAAGCCAAAATGTCCAGATACCTTAAACTATTGGTTTGTTTTACAAACACTAGGAGGGAGAACGCAGAGATGGAGAATGGTACCTGCACACTCACCAAATGGTGAATGTTTTATTCTATCCTGTGAACCATGCCAGACAGGTCAGTGGGGGCCTGCGTTAAGAGGACATCCCCGGTTCTCAATTCCAAGCCCCCAGGCCCAGGTGGGAACTCCTGGAGGTGGACTATCCAGACCAGCTCAATTCAGTCCAACAATGGTGGTGGTAGGGGTATGCTGCTCGGACTCCAAGAGTTTCAAGTTTTGGAAGAACCCCAGGACAGGTGTTGAGAATCAGGAAGACCCTAAGAGCAGGACTGAAGGGACCAAGCAGCTGAGCAGTTCCCCTTGGTAACTCGCAGTACCCTAGGCAGGGGGATACAGCTGGCTTCTGGATCGCACTGCCTCCCGGAAGGGGAGCAATGAGCAAAGAAAACCACAGTATTCAAATATACATCATTCAGATGAGACAAGGAGTAATCTGCATCAACTGATCCACAAACTGACCCACTTTGTATCGAACACATTTCAGGGGAGACAAATGTTGCATACGTCCCGCAGCACATGTGGACAGTGGCAAGGGGGGGGTAGGGCAAGGAGGGGCGCCATGGTCTATGTGGACAGTTTTAGGCACGTGATTTATAATACTCTGTGGACGTCTAACAGGTTAATAAAATATATATTATATAAATATATCTCCTACTGTACATGCCGCCCTCTTGTGCACCCACTGTAACTCCATGCCCCAAACTCAAACCAAGGTGTGCCAAGTTGCACTGTGATGCCTGCACTCCTCCCCTTTTACACTCCAAACCTGCCATCCCACACTGGAGGGACGAAGCAGGACGGCCAGGAAGATTGCTTCCATAAAGCTAGATTCTGGAAGTACAACATCTGATGATTCATCAAAGTACAACACTCAGCCAATGCCTACTACAGTGGGTGTACGCAGCAAATGGACAGAAAGAAAAAAACAGATAAAAGGCTCCATCTTTTAACGTAATAACTTTCCAAGTCCTCTCTACAAAGAGGCCTAAGGGAGCTTGTCTGGGAAGGTGGCCTTGAGCCTGCACAAGGATCAGGTTGGACTGCCAGTCACATCTTGAGACCACACTAAATCTTTATAAGCCATCGTCTTTGACTTGCACTGTTGCCTAAAAACTGAGCAAAGTGAATCAATCCCTGCTCCTCCTTCCTGCCCCGAGCTCCCTCTCTGCTGCAGTCCCTGCCTCCCCGCAGGCCTTCCAGACTAACCACCATCCCCAGCAGGGTCAATCCGAATGTAACTGAGTCCTGTGCTAGCCTGGAGGAGGAAGATTCCTGGGATCCTGCTCCTTGGGACTCAGGGTCCAGCCTCTGACCAGCTTCCCACTTTTGATCTCCTCCCCAACCCATCTGCCTCTGGCTTAAGGAAGCTCATGCTTGCTTTACCTCACTGAAGTGAGGGGGTCATAGAAATACTCATGGCCTGGGGTCCTGACCAGCAGTGGCTCTATTAAGGTGAGATCTGGAAGGCATCACTGTTTTAGCAGAAGAAAACAAGACCCAAAGCAGACTGGTCACTGATTTCCCACTCGTCGGTGAAGTCCGTGGCCCCCACATGGTCCAAAGGTGCTTTTGAGAAATGAGCAAGACATCCCAGTTATATAGCATATTGGGTGCTGTGTTTTCCCCGTAAGTCCTGCTTCATTTTACAGTCACAGAGAAGAAATAACCCCATTGCCCAAGTCAAGCCTGGAGGAGATGTGTTATTATATACATTTTTTTCTTTCTTTAAAAATTTTTTTTCTTTTCTTTCTTTTTTTTTTTTTTTTTTTGGTGGTTTTTGTTTTGTTTTGTTTTTTAAAAATCATTTGAGTTGCAGGTCAGGTAAGTTGGTTCTGGAAGTACTGGTAGTTCCATTGGTACGAGAGAGACTTGTCTACGGGCAGGTAAACCCAAATTTGCCAACAAAGGCAATAACCAAAGCGGCCAGCTGCTGCTGTTGCACAAATGGTCGAGGAGGAGGAGGACACCATGGACACGGGCGAAGTCTGAGATGGGACAACGCAGAGGACACCTGCTGCTGCTCTAACATGGGTGTTGATGCCACCTCCTAGAAGAACGAGGTGAGTGGGTACACTATACAGGAGGGCTGTACAAACTGGGCACTGGACAGGTAGTTCCTTTGGTGGTCACGGTGGCTCTACCTGTCCTTGAGCTCTCGTGTTACTCGCTTGGTGATACGTCCACACATCAGGCCAATCAGGAACAATATACAGATGCTCCCGCTGATCACAGACAGAATGTAGTTCTTTGATGGAGATGTCATCACTTGCATGGCGAGGTCAGAGAAGCCATCAGCCGGGGCCACCTGGAAGGACACACAGCAGCACAGGCCTTGGACACAGAACTGGGTTGGAGGCAGGGCTAGCTATAACTTGCCCCTCTCAATTCCTAGTTTAATTTATGTCATTTCCTTTTGGGAGAAAGGGAAAGGGACAAGACAATCAAACACAGAGCCACAACTCCTTTTCCTGATCACACTATGGTATATATCTACTACATAAGGCGAGAAAATACAGACAACTACAAAGAGGTGGGGTCTCATATTGTCCATCTCACGCCATCCCCGCCCCTGCCAACCTGACAGCAGCCCTCACACTCAAGACCTGGCCACATAAGCCCTCGCAGAGCACTCAACAGGTTTTCAATCATTTAGTCCTCGTACCAATCCTTGAGAGTAGATTGTATTCCTCCCATTTTACAGATGAAGACCCACAGGCCAAGGGGTGGGACGTGATTACTTGTACCAGGTCACACAGGGTCTTAGGTATTCTGATTTATTATTAAAAACCACAGAAAACAAACAGTTGAGATTGTGTTGGATGCTGGTTCTGTATCTTGACTTCCTGTCACTCACCATTAAATAAGGAGTGCGGTCCCATCAGAAACTGTGCAAGTATGACTCAGGCTGACCGAGTACACTGCATTGCTCCTGTAATCACAGGCTCTGCAGCCTAGCCAGTCTTCATTCTCAGTTAGCCTCACTGCTTTTCTGAACGGACCTCTCTCTATGCAGCCTGCTATGGCAGAATCAGGGCCAAAAGGCTCCCCGGGTGCACACGGACCTGCTCTTTTGGGTCTCAACTTAGCCTGGGTGCCTGAGAGGGTGTGCCCAGAGATGTCTGGCTACATCTGTTTCTATGCTCATCCCGCATACGTAGAGCAGAGGGAGATTAACGTGATCTGAGCACTGACATCTGTCGACACAAAACAAGCAGTGGAATCTCTTTGCAGCAACGTTTAGCAGCTCCCCAGCAGAAGCAGAGAGAAGGAAGAGACTGACTTGGCCCCTCTCCGCTGCCTCACTTAACGGAGGGCTTCCAAGACAACTTCGTTCCTTCGGGAGAAGGGGTGAGGGGCGTATGTGCTACTTGGACAGCTGCGATCCCTTCTCTTCATTTCCCTTACTTCTAGGTGTGAAGACTTGTCATGGTCTTTCCTGTTTGCTTGGTACCCTTGACCTTTCATGTGGGTGACAGGAAGCAGGGGGGTCCTCATGATCGCTTTCTTAACCTAAGGCAACTGGCAATGTCCATCCCGATGTGGGGTGATAGAATGTGGATCTAGAAACCTGACTTTCTCGCTGAGGCACCTTGGGCAGGTCACAGTTTCCTCCATTGTAAAGTGGGGAAATAATCACTCCACTTACCCTGCTGCGTTTCAAGGTTCAGTGAGGTAGTATGTCCAGTGAAGTATTACGCACCACAAAGCAATGTGCACATGAGAAGAACTGTTACTCTTCTCGCTGAGGCTGCATTTTTGTAGGAAAAATCTCCCCTAGCCCAAGTCTGCCTGGGTATCACACACATTCACCTGTCCTGATGTCTCTCTACCCTATCAGCGTTCCTGTTTCAGCCTAGCTGAGGGAGAAGGCCGGGGCTAGTCCCACATACATATGCTCCTGCCAAACACTGACTAAAATCAGAAAAACGAGCTTTAAGACAACAGTGGCCAGCCTGGTTGCTTTCTCCTGGGCATGATTTCTGGTTCTCTTTGCACAGCTGGCTTTTATCCCATCCTTTGGGTGACTCACTTTTCCACGGCGGACTATGGGCAAGTGAGGACAAAGCAGTGGCCCCGGCAAAGCCTGCAGACACTGGCAAAAGGAGATGGTGGCTGCAGGCTCAGAGACAGCTAGGGAGGCTTCCAAGGGCAGTGACAGACTTTTCAAATACACTTACTGCTGGTCTCGCAACAAGGATAAAAAGACAAGTGGAATATCTGGGGAACGGACAGAGATGGCCACTTCAGGAGATTCTCTTGGGCATTACCTTTGCTGCATAACTCCACATTTCAATCCGGTCATTGAGACGTTTTTTGCACTCAGGTTGTAACCTCACCCGCTTATCCTCCAGGGCCTCCATGAGACAGGACATTTCTGTGAAAGAAAAGGGATGAGAAGAGTCTAAAACTGTACAGAACAGAAATTTCTATGAGGTTGGGGAGGAGGGCACCTTATCACCAGAGAATTCAGATGTATAGGCTACACAAAGTTAAATCCATTCTAGGAAATTTGACCAAAGATTTAACATGGAGAAAAATGATGTTGAGTTTCCAAGGAACCAGCTGCCCACAGACCCTTAAAACCTTCTTATTTTATTGGGCATGTCTGGCTCAGAAACAACTTTCTTCTACCTGCCCAGGATCCACCCAATGTGGCCACTGGGTGAGCTGATGAAGCTGCTCTAGTTTGGCCAAGGGGGAAGAGGCCATGATCATGAGTTAAGTTTTGCTTCCCTGATAAATAACTCAACCTTCCCTTTTCATCAGAACCTTACCTCTGGTTATGGCTAGGTCAGTTCAAACCTGCAGGATTATTCATTCCTAAATTCATTCTGCCACAAAAGACTAGTCCCGGCATCAACCAGGCCCCCAGAGGATGTTGTCTGTGGTTGTGCTGCAGCTAAAGAACAGAGTACCCGCAAGTGCTGTCTCAGAAGGAGTCTGTGCTCCTCCCAAGGTAGGTCAGAGAGGGCCAGAGTGAACAGTGACTTACGACGCCCTCGGCCGGGGGTAATGGCTGCACAGTGGTGCTTAATGTCCAGGGCACACGCTGTATGAAGAACTGGGTCCACAAAGATGTCTGCTTTGCTTTCCTTCAGCATGTTTAACACTTCCTAAGAAGGAAGAATCATCGTAGAGCAAGCTTTTATAGAGGAAATACATCAGATTTGTTATCTGCAAATACTGTACGTATGAAGAGTAAAGTCAAGGAGGGAAGGGTATGGGTTAACAACAGAACTTACTCTGAGACAGGGACAATGTGGTGATGACACAAAGAATGCAGATTTTTAGCAATTGATTCCATACACTTGGAGGCCTAGTATGATCAAAGCTATGTGCTAAACGAAGCGGGGGCTACAAGATCAGATGTGGGTTTCTGGCAGTCTGGTGGGCTGTATATGTTGCATACTAAATGTTAGTATTTCTATCGGTTGGTATAATACGGCTATTTTCTTAAGAAAAATGAAAATGTGAAATCCAAAAACCAGAGTTTTGCGGCACCTGGGTGGCTCGGTTGATTAAGTGTCCAACTTTGGCTCAGGTCATGATCTCACAGCTTGTGAGTTTAAGCCCTGCCTTGGGCTCTGTACTGACAGCTCAGAGCCTGGAGCCTGCTTCAGATTCTGTGTGTGTGTGTCTTTCTCTCTGCCCCTTCCCTGCTCGCGATCTGTCTCTATCTCTCTCTCAAAAATACATAAACACTAAAAAAATATATAAAAAAAAAAAAAAATAAAAACCAGAGTTTTAAAACTCCCAGGCAAACAAAGAAAAATGTTTGTATAATGTTTCATGTTACCTCCGTTATCCTCAAAAGATAAAAAAGATTCACAGAGCATAATTTTTACTGCAAGAAAACTCTTAGTGAGTCTAAAGATGTCCTAAACAAGAGGAACATAACCATGATGGAAGTGACATCAGCTCTGCAGACTTTCCATTTAGACTTGAAAGAACAGGAGGTAACAAAAGGCCAAAAGTGCTTTCTTAAATAAAAATTAGTTTGCTCTCAAGAGAGACTACAGGCCCTGTAAAGCAACAATAATAAAAACAAGAAAACAAAAAACAAAACTCAAATATTACTCTTCAAAGTTAAATGGGATCATCTGATGACAAACTAGTCCAAGGAAAACATCTGGATTTAGCTTTTAGCCATCTCCCATTATTCCTCAGGCCGTGTGGAATCAGAAACATTTCAGCAGATGAAAATATCTGTGTACAATATTCAGTGACTCAAAAATGACATCACTCAAACACTTTTCAAAAAAAGACAAAGCTTTTTTAAAAAGATCAAATATATTATTTCATTTGCAATTTCCCAAGATAATGTATGCTTAATAGTCATGTTTTGATAACTTCGTTTTTATAAGCTATTTCTGAAATGATTTTTATGAATGCAGTATCTTTACTGATACTATTGGACTTGACATTTTGCTTTCAGTTCTGCACTCACAGGGCCTTAAACCACAGCCTGGTCATGGGGATCAGACATGTTCATAAATAATCAGTACACGTGGAAGAATATTTCAGTTATAGGTGATTAACTGTCAAGAATCTAGTGAGAGTTTCGTAAGAGGGAAGAAACGTATAATCCCGGGAAGGAAGGTTTAGATGTTCTTGCTAAGATATGCAGACTACAGCATCAGAAGGGAAGAAAAAGTTTTGTGAAAAGCAGGCAGGGAAACAAGGCCATTGGCGGTATTACCTTTTTACATGCGTCCGTTTTGATTTTGAGCAGGTTAACTTTGAGGCACTCTTCTACTTGACCTGTCTGCTCTTGGGCAGCTGCTTCCTCAGCACACAGATTGGAGATCTGTTCCAGAGACACACAAAACACATCTCTGCTGTCACCAGAAACCCTGTCTCTGAAACCTGCAGGTTTGGTGACCCTCCCATATGGTCTGGATGTCTCCTCAGTCTCCTAGTGGACTTCATGCCCCGCCCCCTGTCCTGGATGAGATGCTGGGCTCCATTCACTGTCACAAAGACTGGCACACAGAGTCAAAAACCAGTCAGTATACTGACGTTTATGCTGTCAACCCTGACATTTGAGTCAGAGTGTCCCAGGACTGGTCACAAAGAAGGCTACTCCTTGATTCCACAGGAGGAAGGTTACATAGCCAAGTGAAATACTAAAAGCAAATGGCTGACATTTATAAAGGTTCAGAGTCAACCTCAACTCACAACTTGGCAACACACACACACACACACACACACACACACACACACACACACACACAGAGGTTCTAAAACACAGTCCACACCAAAGATTAAAAACTTAAGTCTTCCTTGGGAGCTGTGAGTGAGCATCTTTAAAAAATCTTCAGCTATGAACCCCTAAAACTGACATATGTCGAACACAGTTCTCCACATGGGCTTTTCTAGCTAGGAAGTCAAAGTCCAAAAACAAGCATTTCTTTAGTGCTATTATAGGAGCACTTTCTCCCCCCCCACTTTTTTAACATTTATTTATTTTTGAGACAGAGAGAGAGAGAGAGAGCACACGCGCGTAAGTGGGGGAGGAGCAGAGACAGAGGGAGACACAGAATCTGAAGCAGGCTCCAGGCTGTAAACTGTCAGTACAGAGCCCAATGTGGGGCTCAAACCCATGAACTGTGAGATCATGAGCTGAGCTGAAGTCGGACACTTAACCAACTAAGCCACCCAGGCACCCCAGGAGCACTTTCTCTTTCTGGCAAGTCTTGGGGAATTCTAAGTTGAGCATCAGAATAAGGAGAAGGAAGAACTATACGGAGACAGATATAGTAAAAGAACACTCTAATACAACAGAGAAATACAGAACCAACACTCTATAGTGATAGGATGAATGTCAAGTCTAATTCAGTGTCACAGGGAACCAGAAATTCAAACAATGAAAAGTCCAGAAGATGGGCCCTGGATTCAGGGCTAAAGGGAAAGATGGTACAGAACTTTTCTTCAATAAACACTTCTCTGACCAGCTCTGTTCACAACCAGCTTCAGACCCAAATCCTACCTCATCTGAGCAGTGTAGCTGGAGCTGAGGATCTAGTCGGTAATCCAGAGCAGACTCCTGGATAATAATCCGGATCTGGTCTTCACAGTCCGAAGAGAGCCGCTACATATGACAAAAGGAGAGTTCATCAGCCTATTAGACAGCTTGAGCTTTTTATTTGGTCCCTGGTTTGGGAAGGTACGAAAAAGGTCTTGGGAAAGTAGGAGTAAGCTAGGGGCTTCCAAAGAAAAACCTGCCGGGAGTAGAGGGGCCTCTATAAACACACCTCTGCAGAGAGCCCAGGACTGTTTACCTGGTCAGCATATCTGAGCTTGAGGCACGAGATGACTTGGCCTTCCAGTTCCGAATCATCCTTGGCCTTAGTCAGGATACCATGGCAGAATTTAGGAATGTCAGCTTTACAGGCTTTCCTTAGCACAGGGTTTAAGCGGTAATCTAGAGTGGAAAGTTGTCAGTATGTGATAAAATATTCCTGGATTCAAAAATATTCAAGATCTACCTTTCAAAAGGGTACACATTACATCAATGACCACAAATAAACTACTGATTTGTTTATTTGCTAAACATTTACCGAGCATTCATTACACTGTTTTTATTTTTTAAATTAAAAAAACTTTTTTCTGGGTGCATGTTTTTATTTTTTATTTTGGGGGGGGAGAGGAAGAGGGGGGGCATATTTTAAGCAGGCTCCACGTGGGCTCAGCGTGGAGCACAACACGGGGCTCAATACTAAGACCCTGGGATCACGACCTGAGCTGAAATCAAGAGGTGGATGTTCAACCTACTGAGCCATCCAAGAGTCCTGACTACACTGCTATTAATCAGCAATATAATTAAATGAAAGGTAGATGTGGACACAGAGACCCCAGGAATTCTACCTTGCAGCACGTCTGTGGGGTCTGCTGGTACCAGTATTCTTTAGTAGTTCTCAAAAAAATCACTCAGCCATCACCAACCTTCCCCATAACAGATGTTTTGGAAAACACTGAGAATACTGGACTCATCTTGCCCACTATGTTATAAGGTCTTGCAACTCAGAGCTGAAATTTCTCTGTTCTAAAAAACATTACCCATATATTCTCCTGCCACATGCATGAAGTTTTGTTAAATCTCTAGACTTTTCAAAGAACTCCAGCCTTGACTTCCTCTGTCTCCTCTTTCCTATGACTTTCATTCTGCCAAATACTCTTTGAAGGAAGAATATGTTATTTTCCTTACTAGATCCAGACTCTTCCCTTGAAATCCACAGGCAACAAAATATCTGTAGTTTAATTAGGTAGATATATGTCGACTCAGCTCCATTTAAGCCACATTCAATGGAACCAGGAAAGCCAAGCCATGATGTTACCTGTGTTCTGAGTGATCTGGCGCTTGGTTATCATCTGTTTGCATTTGGGATCCATCAATTCACTGTTTTTATTTTGCTTCAAGCACTGCAACATGGTTTTGGAATCTGCCTCTGGACAGAACCTCTGCAAGAAGCAAAGATTTACAAACGTAGTTATCCAAATATGGCAATGACCATCATCTGCATCACCCTTCCACCTACTGGTGAGCTAATGACAAAATCAGCTTGAAGATATCACTTGGTACAAGAGAAACAGCTAAGCCTGAATAAACACCCAGACTCCACTTCTCCTTTTATCGAGTCTCTACTATATCTCTCACATTTCTCCCTACTACCCTCACTGTTTCCTATTTTGCACAGGATTGATTCTGTACCTGCATGGCTATGTTACATTACATGGCATCTCATGATCTTAAACACTGTTTAAGTAAAAACATAACATTGTACCAGGTGGCCAGGTAGCCCTCAAGCCATATCCGCCCAATCCCAATGGGAAATTTAAAAATTACCCACTGAACAATGTGAATAGGAATGTGGGTTAAGGACCTGTCTAGTTCATCTTTTAACTATGGGTGCTATAATGCTACCAAACGGTGTGGGGCTAGTCCCTGTACACTCGTTAGTGTCCTTGAAGTCAGAGATCCATTTTGGACTAACAATAAATTCTACCTCTATCTGCTAATCAACAGTATATCTGCTAATTACAGCCTACGGATATCTTAATATAAGTTGATGACTGATTTTTACAAAAGTCATCAAAATCTTACAAAATTCCCTCAGATCAGAGCCTGGCATTTCAGCTTTTACACAAGACTCAAATCTACCAGGGTCAACTAAAGACATTTCTAACTTTCACAATTCTATTTGGTATCTGAAAGAGTGAAAAGCAGCGTTTTATTTTATTTATTTATTTATTTATTTATTTATTTATTATTTTTTAATTTAATTTTTAAAAATTTACATCCAATTTAGTTCGCATATAGTGGAACAATGATTCAGGGGTGGATTCCTTAGTGCCCCTTACCCATTTAGCCCATCCCCCTTCCCACAACCCATCCAGCAACCCTCAATTTGTTCTCCATATTTATGAGTCTCTTCTGTTTTGTCCCCCTCCTTGTTTATATATTATTTTTGTTTCCCTTCCCTTATGTTCATCTGTTTTGTCTGTTAAAGTCCTCATATGAGTGAAATCATATGGTATTTGTCTTTCTCTGACTAATTTCACTTAGCATAATACCCTCCAGTTCCATCCACGTAGTTGCAAATGGCAAGATGTCATTCTTTTTGATTGCCGAGTAATACTCCATTGTGTGTATATATACCACATCTTCTTTATCCATTCATCCATGGATGGACATTTGGGCTCTTTCCATACTTTGGCTATTGTCGACAGTGCTACTATAAACACGGGGGTGCATGTGTCCCTTCGAAACAGCACACCTGTATCCCTTGGATAAATACCTAGTTTTGCAATTGCTGGGTCGTAGGGTAGTTCTATTTTTAGTTTTTTGAGGAACCTCCATACTGTTTTCCAGAGTGGACCAGCATTTTATTTTAAAAGTAGTATTTTATTTTTTAAGTAACATTTTATTTTAATAAAGCATTTGCTTTTATTTTATCTTAAGTGTATTAGAACCTTAAATTTAAATCTTTTTATACATGTGGATACAACAAGGAACTGGCATTTAGGTTCTCAAGTTGGCCTGTTACAGAGAACGTTCACTGGAGAAGTATATGAAACAAAAGAACATATAAAATAGAAAAGCCTTTTGACTGTGGTGGATGATCAAGACATTTGGTGGTGACTTTCTCAACAAACCTACCACTAACTGCCCTCAAAATCAATCATATATTTACTGGTTATCTATTTACTTGTGCCTTAGGTCAAAGTGAGGTCAGTTAGCTTAGCTCGATGGTTGTCAAACTTGAGCGTGCATCAGAATCAACTGGAAGGCTTGTTAAAGCTATTAGCTCTGCTCCCAGAGTTTCTGATTCAGTAGGCAGAGGGTGGGGCCTAAGCATTTGTAAGTTTCCAGGGGGTGATGATGCAGTTGAGCTAGGGACCACACCACGAGAACCACTGTCTCCTCTGTATAAAACAGGATGAGTGGAAAGATTATAAAATTTGCTCCCAAGTTTAAAGAAGCTTATGTTGTTATTTTTATTTACCCTGTACTTAGCCCCTGGTTTGGGATCCCTTACCTTTATCATCTGCTTGCAGACTCTCATAAGTGTATAGTCTAGTTCCGGGTCCATCATCTCTGTCTCCTGTAGCTTAAAAACTTTCTGGTGGCAACGAGTACTTAGCTGCTTCTTGTTTTCTTTCAGGCATTCAATAATCTAGGGCATAAGAATTATGGTCAAGTTAAGGGATGTATCAGGGATTGATAATCTATATGTTCTCACTACAGCATTCAGTTCTTAGTGCATCCCCTCTCTTTCATTCCATTCCTAATTCCAAGGTAAGAGGAGTCAGAATTTCCTCACCAAGGAGAATTATGTTTGCAGATTTACAGCTTTAGGTCTAACAGTGAACCAGACTGTATAAAAATAATGGATGAGTTGAGCAGGCTGCACTGGAGGCTAAAGGGAAGGAATCCCCCTCAAGATTCTTGTTTTTTTCTGTCCTCTAGCTCTTCTTTGTCAAGACTCCTTTTGGAGCACACATTAGGCACTCTGCTTTTCTAGGGAGCAATATCCCTGACTAGTCAGTAGGCACAAGCTAGGAGGTTCAGTTCCACTCACCATTTACCCCATGAGAATAGAGCATTAGATGCCAGGTATGAATGAGGCCCAGTCGCTACCCCTGATAAATACACAGTCTCACAGGGCAAACTTTTATAAACAACTACAATAAACAACTCAAAAAATAATAAATAAATAAAACAATGGGTGGCTCAGTCGGTTAAGCATCTGACTCTGGATTTCAGCTCAGGTCATGACCTCATGGTTCGTGGGATCAAGCTCTGTGTCAGGCTGTGTGCTGACACTGCAAAGCCTGCTTGGGATTCTCTTCCTCTCTTTCTTCCCCTCCACCCTCCCCTCTGTTTCTCTCAAAAAATAAACAAATATCTAAGAAAAAAAAAAAGACGAGGGGTGCCTGGGTGGTTCAATTCATTGGACATCTGGCTTCGGCTCTGGTCATGGTCTCACAGTGTGTGAGTTCAAGCCCTGTGTTGGGCTCTGTGCTGACAGCTCAGAGACTGGAGCCTGCTTTGGACTCTGTATCTCCCTCTCTCTCTGACCCTCCCGTCGCTTGCACTCTGTCTCTCGCTCTCTCAAAAACAAACTTAAAAAAAAAAGATGAGGGGAGTCTGGGTGGCTCAGTCGGTTAAGCGTCCGACTTCAGCTCAGGTCACGATCTCGCGCTCCGTGAGTTCGAGCCCCACGCCGGGCTCTGTGCTGACAGCTCAGAGCCTGGAGCCTGTTTTGAATTCTGTGTCTCCCTCTCTCTGCCCCTCCCCCGTTCATGCTCTGTCTCTCTCTGTCTCAAAAATAAATACACGTTAAAAAAAAAAAACCTTAAAAAAAAAAAAAGATGAGTGGGTTAACATAAAAGTATAAAGTGCCATATGATGGATTTTAAGATAGTGAATTGAGTATAAATCTCCCCTTCCTTACACCAACCTTTTAGATATTATTAAAAAAAAAAATGAGGGGCGCCTGGGTGGCTCAGTTCGTTAAGCCTCGACTTCAGCTCAGGTCACAATCTCATGGTTAATGAGTTTGAGCCCCACGTCAGGCTCTGCTCTGATAGCTCAGAGCCTGGAGCCTGCTTCGAATTCTGGGTCTCCCTCTCTCTCTCCCCATCCCCTGCTCACACTGTGTCTCTCTCTCTCTCTCTCTCTCTCTCAAAAATAAATAAACATTAAAAAATTTTTTTAAAAAATGAAATAAATGATAAAGAAGGGAAGCAGATGGGAATCTGCAGGAACTAGAGCTGTAGCATAAAGTAATCAGACTTCTATGAAATCCTCAAGGGACAACCAAGAATCACCAAATAACTGAGAGGAAAAAGAGAACAATTAAAAAAATATATTTAATGTCCTCAGAACAATACAGAAAGAAATGGTAAACCAGAATCAAGAACAGACGGTTATGAGAGGAACCAGTAACAGATTCTGGAAACAAAATATAAAACTCCCAAATGGGAGTCTCTCTAAAAACAGAATGGACACAGCTGAAGAATACATCTTTAAGCTGGGAGATAGACCTGAGGAATTACCTCAATGCAGTACAAATAACAAAGAAATGGCAAGTATGAAAGAAAAAGTGAAGAGACATGGAGGACAGATTCAGATGTTCCAACTGTCTAATATGAGTTCTAGAAGGAAGTAAAAGCAAGGCAGTATTTGGAAGAAAACAATAATTGAGAATTTCTCCAAATTGAGAAAAACATGAATTCTGAGACTGAAAGAGCCAACTAAGATAAAGAAAAAAAAAAAAAAAAAAAAAAAAAAAAAAAAAACCCATCCCTGATTACATGCCAGCGGAATTATGGATCATTAAAGATAAAGAGAAAATTCAGAGTAGATGATCTGCACAGACACGAGAGTGAGATAGACATCAGCAATAGCAGATACAAGACGATAATGAAGCCACTATCTCAAAGGCTAAAGCACCAGTGTGGTGCTTTCAGGGAAATTCCCTGAACTAGAAAACGTAGCTGAGTCACTAGAAGAACATTACAAGAAAAAAAAAAAATCACTTCTTTGTACTTCATTCCTGACTAATACTAATTCAGGACAGGGCCCAGTTCTGTGCGTTAAAGAAACAAGATTTCCCAGGTGATTCCTATGTGACTTCCAGTTAAGAACTTTTGTGCAACAGGCACAGAGTAAGGGAATAATCAATTCTGGAGGTACACGGTGTTAGAAAAGCTACAGAGAGGAGGAGACATTTGAAGGATTGTGAAGAGCTTCTTAGGCAGACAAGGTGGAGAAGGACAAGCTAACCTGAAAGAGG
Source organism: Acinonyx jubatus (assembly GCF_027475565.1). Lineage (NCBI taxonomy): Eukaryota > Metazoa > Chordata > Mammalia > Carnivora > Felidae > Acinonyx > Acinonyx jubatus. The sequence goes on along the minus strand of NC_069396.1, from coordinate 12,778,462 downwards.
GAAGAGAATGAATAGGAGAACATAAGGAATGCAGGTAAGGAACTTCCTTTGGGAAAGTCTGGTAAAGCTTAGGAGGGGATGACTAGGCTGGACAGAATGTGACGAGGCTCATTCCACCAGCAAAGAATTCACGGCTAAAATGTTAACTTCACATTTTCTTTCTTTCTTTTTTTTTTTTTTTTAAGTTTATTTATTTATTACGAAAGAAAGGGCAGGGAGAGATTGTGTGTGGGGGGGGGGTACAGACAGGGAGAGAGAGAATCCCAAGCAGGCTCTGTGCTGTCAGTGTGGAGCCTGATGTGGGACTTGAACGCATGAACCGTGAGATCATGACCTTAGCCAAAACCAAGAGTCAGACACTTAACCGAGTGAGCCACTCAGGCGCCCCCCCTCTTTTTTTTTTTTTTACTTAAAGTGTATTTTGAGGGGCGCCTGGGTGGCTCAGTCAGTTGAACGTCCAACTTTGACTCAGGTCATGATCTCACACTCATGTGTTCGAGCCCCACATCAGGCTCTGTGTTGACAGTGCAGAGCCTGGAGCCTGCTTCAGATTCTGTGTCTCCCTCTCTCACTGCCCCTCCCCCCTCGCACTCTGTCTCTCAATCTCTCTCTAAATAAATAAACATAACAATAAAAAATTTTTTCAAGTGTATTTTGAGAGAGTGAGAGAGAAAGAGCACAAGTGCACAAGTTGGGGAGGGACAGAGAGAAAGAGAGAAAGAGAGAGAGAGAGAGAGAGAGAGAGAGAGATAGAATCCCAAGCAGGCTCCTCACAGCCAGCAGAGAGCACAATGTGGGGCTCACACTCACGAACCATGAGATCATGACCTAAGCTGCAATAAAAAGTCAGACACTTAACCGACTGAGCCACTTAGGTGTCCCAAAATGTTACCTTCACAGTTTCACAATTAAAAAATATAAACAGACAGTTACCTGAGCATTGCCATACTGCACAGTGGAACAGTAGTTCTTGATGTCACTCTTGCAAGCTTCATACAGATCTGGTTCCAGACGGATGTCCTCTGTCTGTATGGGAGGGGGCCAGCATGGAAAAGTGAGGTTACTCGAAACTGGAGATGTCAAATGTTCTACATATTCACGTACTGACCAGATCTTGTCTAGTGACCACAGCCTTTACACAGCAAAATAGGAGCAGTGGGGCCACCGCAGTAAAAGGAGAGCTGGCATTTAGTTTCAATTCTGCACTAACTAGCTAGATGGCCTTGGACTTTTTTTGCAAAACAAAATGCTGCCACCTACCCGGCCCCTTCGCAGGACTGCTGTGAAATGAAGTAAGATAATATGATGTGGAAACCACTTCAGGAAATTAAAGCATTATATAAATGTAGGGTTCTACTTTTATTATTGTTTTATTGAAAGAGCGAGGTCCAACGCTAGGGACCCAAAGTCTCAATTACACTAGGATATCGAGGAGAGCTCCACTTAACACATAATTACCACCGAATCACTCCCACCCTATGTGAAAATCTGGTAATGTAACTTTTGCAATATTACTGGTGTTTGGTGTTCATTACTAGTTTTTAGTTTTTATTTAGACTGAAGTGAAATAAGTAGAATTCACAATACAGAATATACTAAACATTTTTAGCTGTTTAGCTTAACCTCAAAAGCAACATAAGTTTCCCCTTAGAGCGCACACTGCATTCGACTTGCCAGTAACTGTTGTACCTCGTGATCTGTAAGCTCTTCAGGGCATGGCATTCCCCTGGAGACTGTTGTTGGTCAGGGAGTGGGCACAGATCTCCAGCTGACACGAGCAAATTGAGGGAAGGATCTGGCTACGGGCTGTGGGGGAGGGAGGAGGTCTCTCCTGTTCTACTTTCCTGCTGGAGACGACGTGGAGCAGGAGGCCAGAGCCGCTGCAGGTAGCCATGGTGAGGGGAAGCAGCCTTACCATGAAGCTGGTGCCACGAACAGCAAAGCAAACAGGGAGAGACCCTTGATCCTTGAGGGCATTACTGATGCACGGACTGTATCATGCGCTTACAGCTTGTCCTATAGTGAGTTTCCAGTTACATGTGGTAAAAATACTTTATCGGTTAGGAAAAGTGAAGCAAGAAGCTGTCACATGGTAAGATCTGAGCACAAGGCTCCAAATCTTAACAATCATAATAATGGCTAAAACCTTTCAATTTGCCCTCACCCTTCACCCAACTTTCCAGACCCGCCTCTGTGTTTCTGGGACCAGAGGCTGTGCTATGAGGCATTACCATCTCTAGCTCCTCCACCCGCAGCTGCTTGCGGCACTTCAGGGACACCCTGTGTTCCTTGGCTTCCTGTAGAGTGTCATTGCGCACAGTGGTGCTCAGACAGATCACCACATCCACCCTGCCAAGGAAAGGAGAAGGCTGAGACTGGCTGGAGCCACATGAGGGCAGAGAGCCAGGGGCTGAGCTGGGGCAGGGGCCACATCAACACTCCAGAATGCATGACCCTCTTTTACCACGTTTTTGAATGCTTTTTCTAGAAGTCTCATTGTGTTAAAAGCGCTAAAAGCAGTAACCTGACTCTCTATGTCACAAATGACTGAAGGCGCACTACAATCCTGACAGGTAGGGAGGCCACAGAGGGGACATAAGGACAGTTCAATGCTTGTTTTGCTAAAAACATGAGACCAGAGAGGAATGCTGCTCTTAACTCTAGACTGTGTCTTTCTTTGATGAGCTGTGAAATTCATTCTTGAGAGGTACAGAACCTTGAGCAAAATGGGAACTTGATTTATATGAGGGTGAGAGATGTGTTCTAGAAACATGCCTTTGCAAAGAGTAAGATGGAAGAACTCAGGCAGCCATGCTGTAAAAGCCCATCACTGTCTTCACTGAGACCTAATTCTTTTTTTTTTTTTTTTTTTTAATGTTTATTTTTGAGAGAGAGCCAGTGTGAGCAGGGGAGGAGCAGAGAAAGAGAGTGAGAATCCCAAGTAGGCACCGCGCTGTCCATGCAGAGCCCGATGCGGGGCTTGATGTCATTAACTGTGAGATCATAACCTGAGCCAAAATCAAAGTGGGACACCTAACCGACTGAGCCACCCAGGCGCCCTGAGACTGAATTCATAAATGAATAAAGTTTTTGTTTCCAAACTAGACCTCTAATTTAGTAAAAGCCCCTGCTGCTCTCCCAAAGAGTTAACATAATGGAATGATGTCGGGAGGCAGTTAACCTCTTACTCATACTATAACTGGCTTCTCTAAGTAACAATCTAAATCTGCCTCTTCAGTCAGACAGCCTGAACCTGGGAACATTAAAATCGCCCCTTTAGCCTCCAGGCTCTCTGTGTCAGAACCACCACCGTCCCCTGTGGCTGCAGGCAGCCACAAAGATCATGTGGCCACACAGCCCAAGTGCATGGCCGTACTACCAAGGGAGTGTGCAGGCCTCCAAGGCTAACCCTACCAGTACACAGGACATTTGTCCAGAGTTTAGGGAAGCAGAATTAATCAATTAAACGTCACATACTTCTTTTTTATGTTGGGGCAAAGTTTCAACACATCCTCCTTGCAGGCCATTTTAAACTTGTAAGAAAACCGAAAATCCTTCATCTGCACCTGAAAAAGATGATGAGAAAGAAAATCAGCAGCTCTGTGGCAAGTTCTGATCGGCAGTGCTGGCTGATTGCACAGAGACTGCAGAAGCCTGCCTTCCATGCCCCGTGAAACTTGCTCTCCATCTCAGACTTCGTGACCTGCCAACCTCCCCATTATTCCCTCTGCTAAGGGTACCCTGGCGTTCCTGCCATTCCAATCATGCTGCTCCCTCTGCCACGAAGCCCTTCTCCCAGATCCTCCCTGGTCCGCGCATCACCTCCTCAGCATTTCTACTCAAACATCTCCTTCTCAAGTCCCCTTTCTCCTTCATCCTCTAGCCCTTATGCAGCTCTAGCCCACCTGAGACTCTGTACTTATTTGTAAACGTGTTTTGTCTTTCTCTTACTAGAACACAGAACAGACAAGGGCAGGGTTTGTTGCCCACTGTCTCCAGCACCCACACTCCAGAGGCCCTCAGTATCATTTGGTAAAGGCAGCCACGTAGCCCATAGGCCCTGGGAAGAGATCAATTTTATACAGATGACAGATTCCATCCTCCCGGGAAGGAAGTGCTTGCTTTACCAGAAACACTTTCTTTAGACATGTGTAACTGCGAAAAGTACAGTTTAACCTTATGTGGATGCCAGACCTGGGTAGTACGATTTAGAAGAAAAAAAAAGGCTTAAGAGTTCAGTACACTGATAGACATTTGGGCTGCTGCACTGCACAATGACAAAACAGCAGATCCCACTCATACTTTCTGTGCAAGCAAAGGTTAACGTATCTTATGAAAAGCAAACAATGTGACTCATCTCTATTCCCTAAGGGTACACACTCCATCTTTATTTAGCACTGCGTTCCTAGAGCCTACCATCGTGCCTGGCCATAGTGGAAAAGACCGTATTTTTTGAGAACCAGAGAGGACATATATTTGGAAAAAAAACATTTCTCACAGAAGAGGTGCCCTGATGCTCTGGAAGAGAAAGAATTCAGAGCCATCCAAGCAGCCAAGACAGTCAGGATTTGCCTGGTGTTACTCACCAGCTGGAAGTGGGTAACTCCAATGGCGCACTTCTCATTCATATCCTTCTGGTGTTTGTTCTGAATCAGACACTCCATCAGGTCCCCAGAGTCTATCTGGTTATCTGCCACATCCTGGGGAAGGCAGTGCACATTTACATTTCATTTCTAACAATTAGTGAACAAATCGTGCACCCTAGTTCATAGAAAAATGGAAAACGAGACTGATTCTAGAGCCTTCACCAACAAGATGCCTCATAAATTATACCAAATTAAGCCTGCGAAATTACAAGGGATGTTTATCAGTGTTTATCAGTATTGGCACAGCAAGCTGCCCTGCATGAAGCTCCCGACAAGAACATGTACTGTGCAGGGTTTTTACTCCTTCCCCTACATGACGCCAGCAGCTGGCTTTCAGCATCACACCCAACATTGCCTCCTGGTTCCTGCATGGTTTCACCCCTGTAATTTAGCTAGTTCAAAATAACAGAATTAATTTAATTTACAAGAAGAGAGTCGGGAGGTGCAGCTACTATTAATGCTAACAAACCCCAGGCTGATGTATTGGCGGCAACACAGCTATGCTCAGGAGGGCCTCCCCCTGCCCCCTGTAAAGGGCATCTCCACAACTGCCACTAACCACATACCAGGTCATCTACCAATGATAATCAAATAAGGTTTCTGAGGATGGTGGCACCCGTCTCTTGATTTTGTTTACATTTTTCACTTTAATGCGTCAATCTGATGATCACTCAGGAGTAATGTATGCCGAAGACAAGGAAGTTAGTGCAACACACAAAGTCCCAGTGAATTTGGTTTTGTTTTGAATCCATTTCTCCAGACATTACTTACGTGGCAGAAGTTCTGAATTATGGGCTCACAGGCTCTCATCAGTAAGGCTTCGATCTGAATATCCTGTGGGAGATTAAACATATTAATAATTCTGCTTTAGAAAGAGCCAGTAGTTTAGGAAGCGGGGCAAGTTTGTGTTTCTGACTCAGTAGCAACTGATGGGCATTTGCCATCGCCATAATCTAAGGTGTCCACCTGGAAGCTAGTCTGGTCTTTAGGTTAGACAGCCACAGCACAGAGAGAATTGCTCCTTCATTATATTCTGAAAGGCAAGGTTTTCTAGAGGCAGATACCCCTTGGGCCTGAGCAAAAGATAAGGCAGAATTAAGAACAGTACAGAAAATAAAACATTTAACAGTAATCCTAGTGTTTAGCCTTTGGAGTTTTTCCAAATGGCTAAGCAGTTCAAAATGAAAATGCGGGTAACTGACATCTGTCTTTAGTTTATAAGCTCCTAAAACAGACGACAAACCACTGCCTCTGGGGAACATACACAAATGCCTTTAAGCAGACAGCAACCTCTGTGCAGCACTAGCTGCTGAAATAATATCTTCCTTTAAAGAGTGACACACCCCAGAATGTCCTCAAAAGCCCATAAGGACAATGAAAATTGGAAAAGGGAGATGACAGAAGATGAAAGAAAGCAATAAACTTTTGAAAAATAGAAAGCAAAAAAAAAAAAAAAAAAAGACTAGCTGAGCAATGTAATTGTACGTATTGATACTTTTGACAATTCAAACAGTTCTAAAAGGCTTATGATAAAAAAAATAGCAATTTCCCATTTCCCTGATTTCTGCTCCCACAAGACCATTTTAACATTTTTATCTGCTCCTTCCCCAGTAATGCTGTATTTCTAAATAGTATTTCTTGCTTATGAGACTTTCTAATTTCTTTTTTAATATTTTAGTGAGTTACAGGATGAAACACGGATAAACACGTGTATTCAATCTTCCACATTTAAGTGGAAATCCCAGCCTTTTATTTTCTTAATGATGACACAAACATTACCAGATGACCTAACCGAAAGAGCTAAGGTAAGAGAACAGGAACGGGAATGTTCGGACTGGTCTTGCACGTGATTGAGAGATCTGAAGCACAGCTGCTAGCTTTTCTTAAAGGCCAGGGAAAAGATTGGTCTAATCACTGTGATAATTCTAATTTATGAAGAAAACCAAAGGGCTAAACGTATGGGCTATTTCTCTGGAGAAATGAGGAGAGGGGTTTAGGAAACAAAACAAAACACTTCTTGGTAAAGCCAGCGGAGAGAAGTGACACTCTCGGGGCTGAAAAACAGCAAGCCTGAGAACAGAGGACAGGTTGCTGACAGGGCTGCCGCCATCTACAAGCTGCACACTGCTTACCTCAGATTCTAACTCAGTGAGGTTGCCGACTATATCTCTGCACTCTACAGCCAGGTCGTCAAGGTGGTCCTGGAGGCACTCTAGCTCCTGCAAGTAAGAAAGCAATCCCTTGGCATGTGTCAATTATATAAATGAACAAGGGAAGCAGAGAGAACAGGGTCTACTACTTCCTTTTCAGTGGTCCTCCTTATCTTTCCTTTTAAAAACTATTTCACTGAACAGAACACTAAAGCTTTATTTGAGTCCCCAAACTGGGATTGTTGAAAAATAAGTACTTGATGTAAAAGGGTAGTTAAGAGGGTCACAAGGGGCTACAATAGCCATGCAAATCCTACAGAAGGCCCAATCAGTAAGTCCAACAAGAATCAATGTCGAGACGTCCTCAGAGTCTAAAAATTTTATCAGGCCTTTATTCCACTCTATCAACAACCTGCCATTCAATTTTAACCTATGTTTTGATCACCTTTGCTCCCATTTTAAATCTGAGCACCAATAATAATCAACGAACAACAGATTTACAGGGAAAGACATGGAATATTTTAAGACTTTTCATGAGCAAAGTAGGCTGGGACCCAGGATCCAAAACAGCATAGAACTTATAGCTCCTGCAAGTCAAATGTGGGATTCTAACCTTGGCCCACATAGAAAGATCCTGAGGAAAGCTGCAAAGCAAGTGAGCACATTAGGGTTTGGACATCTAAACACTATCTCGTCTAGGCTTTGGAAACTGACCTGGAGAGACCTCGTAGTATCATTCCATGACTATTCCCTTTAGAAACATAGAGGTTTTAAGTAGAACAGAAGCTCATTTTCCCAAAGCATATCAACAGCTATTTCTCAGCAAAGGGCTCTATTAAAGGATCAAGTTTAACTTACTATTTTGCAAGAGTCTCTGTTTTGGAATTAGAATAGGAAGTGATGAGCAGGGGGGTGTAGGAATTATACAATGCCCAGAAAGTGGGGGTGGGGTGGGGGTGGGGTGGGGAATCCCTAAAGGAAAATGCATAAAACCTCGGGAGTAAGATAAATGGCTAAGGGAAAACTCCCAGTCATAGAATCCTTTCCTGAGCCAAGCTTCACAGCAATGGACTGCCACACAGCAGAGCTTTCTCACTGTTACTTCAAAGGGGGTATGGAAAGAAACTGTTTTCTGGGATTCCATGTGACCATATCTTTTGTTTCATTAGACAGAGGCAGCAGAAAGCTGAACTGCAAGCGTTTTCTAACAATAAATTTGACAGAACTGCAGCAGGCCCAGGAGGTAGCCTGCTGAAAATGGCATTCCCAGGGTGAGCAGATCTGAATAGTGAGCCATGTTGCTTCTTAAACATACCCAATTCCTGCACGGGTAAGTTTTTAATAGTTTAATCCCAGAGGATGTTCTGGAGTAGTAAAAATGGAACCTGGAAACCTGAGTTCACACTTTGTTCTAGTATTACTGGAGCTTTAAACAAGGACTTACTCCTCACCACAGAGGACACACTACCTTCTAACTTAATTTGCTAGAAAGCAGTAATGTAGCTTTTCTATTTTTTTAAAGCAGGCACAAAATCGTTAGGAACCATTCACAGCATGCATGTAATTCTGGGGGCTGCTTCTCTATGCTTTCCGGTATGGAGAGGTTATGACACAATGGACCACATGTCTGGTTAGGATTACACCTGAGTATTAGGAAAGGAAGTCAGTACACTTCCTTCACTTCTTGAGTCTCAATTCTGTCAATTACCAAATGGAAAAGATAATTCCCATTCCTACATATCTTACAGGACTACTGGATGGCATGCATGCTATTCATGTATGCCAGTATTTAGAATTGTTTATATTTATACACTGCCTTCTCTCGAAAGGACTTAATGTACCTTATAAAAGTGAGAAGAGAAAAAAAAGGCAATATAAAATAAAGTTAGAATGAGTTAAAAAATAGGAAGAAAAAGAAAATATGGTAAAGAAGGGGGGATGGAGCTAGCAGCAAACCTGGTACACAAAAGCCTACCACAAAATCTCATATACTTGCTAGAGACAGGTCATACCTTTGGCTCCAGGCTTTTTAAGAGGCAACACGAAGGGGGAAAATAATCGCTTACAAAATACAGTAACCATAATATAAAAACAAACCAATGGCTTAGGAAAAGTAGTATTATTCCTTCCACAGAGACGAAAGAGAAAAATTTCCTTAGGATTTCTTATGAAGAGGACACTGAATAATGTAACAAAAATAAAGATTGTATTTTATGGTCTGTACTCTATATAAAATGTTAATTGTGATGATGATGATTATTATTACTACTATAAGATAAATAGGTGGCTATGTGAGCTACCTGTCCAGTCTCTGTTTTTTCACTGCACCATTTTCCCAGATCGATAAGGCATTTATCCTGAAGGCCAGGATCCAGCTTAACATCCATGGCACGCTGGTGTAGGATCCTTTGGACTTCTGCTCGGCACTCTCGTGAAAGCTGTATGAGAGAGAACAAGCAAAATACTTTAAAAGTACCAGAAGCAAGGGTGCCTGGTTGGTTGAGCATCCGACTTCAGCTTGGGTCATGACCTCATGATCTCATGGTTCATGAGTCTAAGCCCCACATCGGGCTTGGTGCTGTCAGCGAAGAGCCTGCTTAGGACCCTCTGTCTCCCTCGCTCTCAGCTTCTCCCCTGCTCACACTCGCTCTCTCTCGCTCAAAAATAAAATAAACATTAAAATAAAAAAGCACCATAACCAAAACAAAAAAGCACTAGATAAAGGATATCTGTTGTCAGGAAACTAACAGAGAACGTTATAGTAATTTATATAAACTTTATACCTCAAATCTCTTCCAGAATAAGGATTAAATTTTCTAGGAGACTTCTAAAAGCCTGTATCTCTAGGAATGAGATTATACATTCAATATTTTCTAATACACTATTGAGACAACATCCTTTTCTCAAAATACTCTGATAAAAAGTGAACCGGATTTGTTCAGGTTAGGTTAGAGTTTTTTGTTTAGCGGAACTAATCTGCTATTACTCTATGAATGTAGAGTAGAATGCGGGCTCCAGTTCAGGAAAAGGCACACACTTGGGTCAGGAACATTAAGTTCAAATTTACCTAAACTCACAATAAGTCTAAAAACCATCTGTATCCTGGTTAAGAGCTTCTAATGGAACTTTAAAGTTAAATAAAATTAGGGTGGCAATATTTGTCTATTTGTCATTTAGATTTTGGTAATTTAGGGGCGCCTGGGTGGCTCAGTCGGTTGAACGTCCGCCTTCAGCTCAGGTCATGATCTCACAGTTTGTGAGTTCGAGCCCCACATCAGGCTCTGTGCTGACCACTTGCTCAGAGCCTGGAACCTGCTTCAGATTCTGTGTCTCCTTCTTTCTCTGCCCCTCCCCTGCTCACGCTTTGTCTCACTCTGTTTCTCAAAAATAAATCAATGTAAAAAAAAAAAAAAAATTTTTGGTAATTTAAAGAAAAAACTGGAAATGTCCCCTGACTTACTTTGTTGAAAATGTAAAATCAGACAGAAAGAAGCTGGTGAAGCAACTCTGATTAGTCACTGAATAATGGAAGTTTCTAGTAGTGCAGCAACCCCTCCCTGCCAGATATACTAATAAACAAAGTTTCCTACAATGACAGAAGTCAGCACAATACAACAAACTAACTAAAAAAACAAATGGTTGATAAGAAGAAATGAAGTCAGTATTGAATGCATACCCTCCTGCCCTGTTCCTCCGTGCGGTAGGCATGTCTGTATAAGCAGGAGAACACAGCTCCGGGAGGCATAAGTTCACTGGTTTCATTCCAACCATGGGTGTGGCAAAGACGAGATGCATCTCCCTGGCACTTGCGGTATAAGACAGGGTCCAGCCTATAAAGTTAAAAGATATTCCTGAATTTTGTTCTTCAGGAACACACAGTGGTCAATCTGTAGAAGTCTGTTGACCTTGGCACAGAAGATTTAAGTTCTACCTCAAAGAGGCCAAGACAGCTATGTAAGATGCGCAACATTACAACAGCAGACTCAGCACTAACACGCCCAGGCTGAAATGAGAAAATAAGGGCTGTAGCTTATCACCAGGCAATTCACAACTTTCCACTCAATACTTTTTTCCTAAGTGTGAAATTCAATCCTATCTGATACACTAGATTCAATAGGATCAGGAAATGGCAAGATAAACAAAATCCCTCACTCGACTTCCTTTCCAGTAAAACTGTTACTCTTCTTCCTCCCATGCAAGCTAAGGCAGTTCCACTTTTAGTTTACCTGAATATGCTTATCAACTTAAAAAACTTGACATTTAACTCTGACTCTGGAGACAATGGATTAAGGCAATGAGCCTGCAGCTTCTCCAAATCAGACCAATAGATGCTTAATTCTGTCCACATCATAATGTCAACTTTAGGGGAGAGCTAGTGAATGGGAGGAGAAAAGCTAATACTTAATGAGTAGCTTTTAGGCCTGTGAAGCATTTTTTTGATCATGGGTAAAGGAGTTACAGAAGAGGAAAAACAGAGTTTTGATTAAGGCAGTAAACTCAGTAAACTACGTAAACAGAGTTTAGACTCTGAGTCTAAACTCAGGCTTAGACGGCCTGAGAAAGTACAGAGAAATTCCCATGTACTTTTCTGTAGTCCTTTCCAGAGCTAATCAGAGGACACAGAAATAAAAATACATTGAACCTTCTGAATAATCACTTCCCAGTAAAGTTTGTGGGTGACTAGAAAAAGTTAATGACCAAACTCCAGGGGTTGAGATAACTGAGTCAGGAAGGAGCTGAGCCTGGGTGCGGCAGGAAAAGCCAGCTTCCCAAGCTGTCGGGTCTTGGCTGCTCTGGAAGTGGAAGGGAAACTGAGACATAAAAAGAGGAGGGCATTGAAGCCGGTAAGTTACAGTGATTCTGACTGCAACACAGATCCTTCTTCTATTTCGTCCCCTACCCCTCCTTTCTTGACGAACAGGATGAGAAGAGAATTAGAGAATCAAGTTGTCACTTATTGATAAGAGCCTCTTAAGATAGAAAATTCAGTAACTTTGAATAGTTAAAGGAATAAAAGTAAATTCCCATATCCAGCACAAATCCATAAAAATTAAAATGCACTAGTATCTTCTTAGAAACGTATCTGAAGATGCTTCTGCTGCCCCACAGGTGCCCAAGTCCTTTCAGGATAGATGTTTGTGGTATCAGAAACATTTGACTCGGACTTCCAAAATAGTAGTGAATGGGGGCACACGGGGACAGACCTGCAGGGGCTGCCTCAGCTTTGAGATACTATTCTGAAAGCAAGAAAGGTTTCTCAAGGGACTGGAGTGTGTCAGCTATCCCAGAACTTAAAAACATATTCCTACCGGTTATTTCAAATAATACAAAAGATACTGACTACACAGGAGAACATGCTGAGGCTTACACTTGATTCTGGCTTCAAAATACTCACTTCCAATCTCGGGAGATGAAATACTGCAGCTCTAACAGACGGTGTTCACAATCTTCCACCATTTTCTCCGTGTACAAGTGCTCCATCAGGCACGAGAGGATCCTGGGAATAAAACAGGGATGAAACTGTAGCAACAGGTTTGGAATTCTCACATCAATATTTCCTTGGTCTGTAGAAAAAGTCATTGAGCTATTTTTGAGGGCAATCAGGGATTTACTTTTCTGAGAATAACTCAAATCAGTCTGACAATGATTATGGCTTCTAACTTCAGGACCACTTAGCACTTAGGACTCAGCTTACTTAAGATCTGTGTGCAGCTGCTTTATTTTTAACTGTTAGTTGTGAAAATTCTCCAACACACACAAAAGTAAAGAATCACACATTAGCCACCTTCCCTTCCCATAACTTTATCAACGTATGGCTAAGTTTGTTTTAATTCTACACCCCCTTGCTGGTATTTTGAAGCAAATCCCAGATACCTTATAATTTTATTCATAAATACTTGAGCATGTTTCTCTATGAGAACATAATACTATAACCCATGAAAAGAAATTAATTTTTAAAATCCTTAATGCCATGTAATATCCTGTTAGTTTTCAATTTTTTTCCCAATTTTCTTATGCCTTTTTATATGTTCATTCAAACCAGGACCCAGAAAAGGTCCACACGCTGCATTTAATTGATAGTCTCTTCAAATGATTTTTAGCTAGAGCAGTTCTCTCCTTCCCTCCCTCTCCCTTGACCCCTCGTGCTCAATGCAGTTATTTTTATATTGGTAAATATTCTTAATTAGTCTTCACTGTGTTTGTCTACCTCCTCCAACTGCATAAAAAACTTTAAAGAAGAATACCCTTTTTTAATCCCCTGCTATAGCATGAACAGCAGGAGTGTATGCATAACAGAATGATGACAAATACAGACTGCATTCATTTTATTGTTGATTACTGCCAGCTGCAGGCTATGAGGATTTGTGCAGAATGGGAAACCTGTTCTTTACTTGCAACCTGGTTTTAAAACTAGTTTGTGCATCACATGGAGAAAACTACTGCATGACATTCAAATACTTTAGTATAGCATTTTATAGCTTTCCTAAATCTTGGACGCAACTTCAGAGTTCATTTTGTTCATGATTATATCCTCCAACCACAACAGTTTTTACTTCAATTAGAATTAATTAATTTCTAATAATTATCAAGTAGCCAATGTATACAATGAGTCAATATACAAATAGGATGAACTACAGAGACAAAGTAATGTGTCACTTTATCCTGAGTGTTTCTCTCTCGTTTTCATTTGACCATTAAACAGATTATTCAGCGACTTAATGCACAGGCCCATACATGCTCGGTCACAGTCAGTGAACATCAGCACAATGCTGGGTCTCGGTGTCTCTACATCATGGATGAGGCAGAGCCAAGGGCTCCATTTCAGTACTAGTTCTATCAAAAGTTGGTATGTGTTTCTGTTTAGAAGGAATGTTTCTGGTGCTACACTGCCAAATACAATACAATGTAAATAAATACTACAAATAAGATAACCTACATTGGGTCTCCCGATCTTATGTGTTTGCAGGCCGTCTGTATAACAGATTCACAAGCTTCATTGAGAGCTCTATCAATGCGGTAATCTGCGCCAGGGTCCGTCTCCTGAATCAGTGTTTGCAGCTGGATTAAAAGAAAGTTAAGAAAGAGGAACATCTCTTATATATGAGGGAAGAGCAATGTCATCTTTTCAAATATTTACTTGGTCTGGTATATCACAATGTACTGTTAACAAGTTTAACAATTAACAATTGTCACTGGCCAAGCATAAGAGCTCCTGTCAAATACATTCCAACTGGCTTCTCTATCTTGAGCCTCAGTTTTTCTGTTTAAGCTACTGTGGGGATTGCTTGTCTACCTGTCTGGACCATCTCTGGACATTTCCAAAACAAAAGCTCTTTACGATATAAAGCCTGCCTTTTCCCTCATATCTGCCTATTTGTTAATCAGATTGCTAAATCTGACCCTTACGGCCAAGCCAGAATTGAGTGGACAAGGGTAAAGAGAAGACATTTCCAGTCAGACACCTAATTTGGTCGTAAGAATCTAGAATTTGGATTATGCAGCCAATACATTGGCATTAAAACAAGCATGCTCCACACTATTAAAAACAAATGTGAGATTTCATTTAACTTGTAAGAAATATCAATTAAAAAAACAAGAATGCAATACTTATAATTTCCATTTTTCCTCAATTATCTTTTATACAATGAAGAGGTAAAGCAGAACTTGCTCATTATACATATCCAGAAAAATACTTGTTGGGGCGCCTGGGTGGCTCAGTCGGTTGAGCATCCGACTTTGGCTCAGGTAATGATCTCGCAGTCTGTGAGTTAGAGCCCTGGGATGGGCTCTGTGCTGACAGCTCAGAGCCCGGGGCCTGTTTCAGATTCTGTGTCACCCTCTCTCTCTGCCCCTCCCCTGCTCATGCTCTGTCTCTCTGTCAAAAATAAATAAATGTTAAAAAAAAAAAAAAATACTTGTCATTATACAGCTGAAAATGAGAGTATTTTCTTTAACATCTATTTTTGCCTGGTCCATTCTCTGTCATGGAATAAAGTGAGAGCATGAGAAGATGGGCCTCTAATTCTTTTTTCCGGTCTTTGAGGAGAAAGCAGTTGGGGCAGAGGAAAAAACTCCAAATTAGGGATCAGAGGACCTGAGTTCTATTAATAGTTCTGGCTCTGCCAGAAATTAGCTTTGAGAACATGGTCACGATTAACCTCTAGCTGCAGTTTCTTGAACTGAGGAAGAATTACAAGAAAGAGTCATATACAAGAGAAGGATGTATAAACTGCAAAGCATTTTACACATGTAAAAGATCATTATTAGTACAGATGGATAGCAGATGGTGTTTTGGGGTGGGAATCTTAAATAACAGACAACAAATTTAAAAACTAGAATCCTTCTGGTTTGGGTTCCCTATTTTCCAAGTTAAAGTCCTTTCTGTGTCACAGATTTAGCCTTTGGAGGAGAGTCTTCTCTGATCTTCAAACATGTGACCTACAATCCCACAGGGGCTCATACGAAAGCACTGACCCCATCACACATGGAGGGAGAGAACACGGATCAAAAGGAAATGAAGAAAGAAAATCCCAATTCTATCTATCCTAAAAAGTCAACAATCAAGATGAGAGAAATAGAAAAGATTTCTGGGGCGTCTGGGTGGCTCAGTGGTTGAGGATCTGACTGGTTCAAGTCATGATCTAGTGGTTTTTGAGTTCAAGCCCTGCCTTGGGCTCTCTGCTGTCAGCGAAAAGCTCACTTTGGATCCTCTGTCCCCCTTTCTCTCTGCCCCTCCCCTGTTTGTACTCTGTCTCTCTCTCTCTCTTAAAAAAAAATGTTTTAAAAAGTATTAAAAAAGAAAAGAAAACAAAAGATTTTCAATATTCTGGGAAGGAAGTTATTTATACCAATTGTCGGTGGCAATTTGGAGAAGCTACAAAATGCTCTGCTTAGCTGATAGGAAGATTATCATCAATTTTAGTAGTAACGTTTGCTGACAAAGACCAAAATATTTACATCTTTTTCCGAGGGAAGTTTTAAGTATCATGGGGATCTGGAAGTCTCTGCAAGAACTGTACAGGTTAAATATCCATAAGTGACAGGCAAACTTTGAGAATTCAAAATGCACACACCAGACTGCAGCTCCTAAAAGGAGACAATGACTGCCTTACAGATTCTAGAGGGCTAACAGCCCAAGGGATCACTGCCACTCTGGAGCCAGGGACAGCAGTGTGGGAAACAAACACTATGAACATAAATCGCTACGTGATTATGTATCTATTCCAGCCCCTGACTGCTTAGGAAAAAACTGGGGAAATGCTTGTGAGAAATTTTCTTCTAGACAAAAAGGGTGAGACGGGAGGTCCGTATTTACCTTCCAAGATGAGCCACTAGTTCTTTTTAACAAGCTAAATTTCAAAAAGCCCTGGAGGTAGATGGTGTGAAATTAAGTTAAACCAACTTATTTTGTGTTTTTTTTGTACACTTTGGTATAAGTGTAGCCTCAGTAAAGAGGTTTATTCCTGACCAACTCCCTCCCCTTTACATGCTGCGTTAAGGATGAGCTTCAAGTATAGGATGTCTTGATTCACTCTTGGTCTGAGGTCCAAGCACACATATTGTCACAGAGGTTTCCCAGGACAATCACCAGCAAGGATTGTTCCTGAAGAACCACAATGTTCCAACTAAAACCACAGTAGATTCCTGAAGCCTTCCTTCTGGCTGGGTTCGGGATTCTGGAGAATATATATATATTTGTCTATTTTTTCCACCACTGGATGTATAATTTACTTTCGACTCTGGGTCAGGGTGAGTAAGAGAAGCGAAGATGAAATTTTACTCCACATCAAAATTCTATGGACATTTTGTGTTTCAGATTGTCAAATTCTGGTTTTCTATAATACTCATTTTTTAATAAAAATGTCAACAACAAAAAACAACTGAATTGTGGTTTTCTAAAGTTTCACTGAGAAACTCAACTCCCTAATTTAGGATACAAAGCTAAATGGTATCTTTTGTGCGTCCTAAGGGATGTATGGGGTACACTGTACAGGGTACCACTGTTCCATTTGGTACCGAGAATGGTTCAAAGACTCTTATTCAGTAAAAAGTAATAAATGTGGACAATGGTAATGAAACAGATGCACTGCATCTATAGTATTTTGTTAACTTTATATTATGCCCCTCACCTGTAGTTATTCAACTGCTCATGAACCCTAGATCAAGAATAACTTTATCTTTAAAAAAAGGGGAAAAAAAGGAATAACTTTATCTTCCCAAGAAGTACACTCATCTTTTCCAAATATCTTTATAGAATTCATGTACAGTTTGGGGCCAGAGAAAGAAAGACCCTTCCATGCACAGTTGCCCCTGGTGTAACAAGAAAGATGGTGTCATTTTGAAAATAACACGCTCTCTTGATCCTTGTGGCCAAGAACTCACAGTATGCTGCACATTAATAAAAACAAAAACAAAAACAGGGGCGCCTGGGTGGCGCAGTCGGTTAGGCGTCCGACTTCAGCCAGGTCACGATCTCGCGGTCCGTGAGTTCGAGCCCCGCGTCGGGCTCTGGGCTGATGGCTCAGAGCCTGGAACCTGTTTCCGATTCTGTGTCTCCCTCTCTGCCCCTCCCCCGTTCATGCTCTGTCTCTCTCTGTCCCAAAAATAAATAAACGTTGAAAAAAAAATTAAAAAAAAAACAAAAAACAAAAAACAACAAACTCTTAGAAACTTCAATTCCTTTCAGCTCTTTTTCAGCCTCAATCTAATTAAGCCTATAAAGAAAGGCAAATCGTCTTTTGGTACAGGATGTTTTCTAATTTACCAGAACCTGGTTTGCCTTGGTTCTGAGTTTAGAAATTTCATCTAGCAAGTTACTTTCCTTTAAAAACTCCAGCAAACAATGCATTTTACCTATCTCTTTAAGTATATAGCTCCATTTATTGTTTATGAATTCAAACTTTTGCTCTGCAGCAAATTCCACGTTCTTATTAAGGTATGCCTGAACAATATTCTGTGTCTGGTTCCTAGTGCCCAGTGTTAACTGTGATGCCACAAACGATCTAGATAAAGGAAGCTGGGACAGCATCAGGAGGAGACTCAGCTGATAAAATAGAACATTCCAAATGGCAGAAGAAAATTTTTCCTTACCGCTTGCTGGCAGTTCATTCCAAGGTTCCCTTTTTCCCCACGAACTACTTTCATTAGACAATGCAGAGTTCGCCCTTTTCGATGTAATCCAGAACAGTGGTGTTCGATCTCACCCCGACAGCTCAGGATGATCTCGGGGCTCAAAGAAAAGTCTTCCATCAACATGCGCCGGTAATCTAACATCTCCCCCTGGCACTCACTGCTCACTTGTCGTCCTAAGTTAGGATTTAAGTCACGACATTATGGATGGTGCGCATTACAATCAGATATCACCACACATAAAAGTACATGTTTTCCTCTAGAATATAATACCAGTTATGCTATTAGCTACACTGAAAAGCTTAGGATATAGCAAGCATCAGCATAAAATGAGTTTGAGACTTCAGAGACTAGGGTTTATCTTGACAGTATTCTGCATTATACAGATTTTATACTACTAAACTAATAATGCAAATGCTGTGCCGATGGCAGTCTTATTTTTTTTTATTAAAAAAAATTTTTTAATACTTATTTTTGAAGGAGATAGAGACAGAGTGCAAGTGGGGGTGGGGCAGAGAGAGAAGGAGACACAGAATCCAAAGCACACTCCGGGCTCTGAGCTGTCAGCACAGAACCTGACGTGGGGCTCGAACCCACAAACCGTGAGATCATGACCTGAGCCAAAGTTGGACACTTAACTGACTGAACCACCCAGGCTCTCCATCGAAGTCTTATTAATAAGGTAACTTTTAGAGTAACAATGAAAGCTAAGAACAACCCCTACTGGTATGCACAGTTAAAGCCTGTGGAAAAGACTACACTTCAAATATTCACTACAGCCTCTTCAGCCCCCTTCGTTGAGCTAAAAAATGCCAACTGGGAAATCTTAAGAAAGTTTTTTAAAAAACAGCTTTACTGAGGTGTAATTAAGATAAGATAAACTGTATTTTTAGAGCGTACAATTGGAGAAGTTTGACATATGTATACGTTGTTGAAGCCATCACCACAACGAAGATATTGAACATATCCACCAACTCCAAAAGCTTTTCTTATGGTCTTTGAGAATCTCTCCCTCCCTCTCCACCTAAGCCCCTCCCCTATCAACTACTGATCTGCTTTCTGTGACTACAGACTAGTTTACTAGTTTCTACTTTTTAGAAGTTGATATAAACAGAGTCAGACAGTACAGACTCTTTTTTTGTCTGACTTCTTTCACTCAGCAAAACTATTTTTAGATTCATCCATGTATCAACAGCACATTCCTTTTTATTTTTAAGTAATATTATTTCATGACATGGACAGACTACAATTTCCTTATTCCTTCAAATGTTGTTGGACATTTGGGTCACTGCCAGTTTTGGGCTATTACAAATAAAGCTGTTATGAGCACTCAATTGTAAGAGTTTATATGGATATATGCCTTTATACCTCTTGGGCACATGGCTGGGTCATATGGTAGATGTGTGCTTAACTTCTAAGAATTTGGCAAACTATTTTCCAAAACTGTTGTACTATGTTAAATTCCATCAGAAGCATTAGATAGTCCAGTTCCTCCACATTCTCACTAACACGTAATATGGTCAGTCTTTTTAATATTATGCAATTGGTGTAATTTTTCTGAATTATTTCACATAGCCTTTGGCAGTGTATTTACTGAGTCTTCCTGTGTTTCTTATTAATCTGCAGTTTAAGAATATTAACTTTTATAAATACCAAAATTAGAATATATTATGCATACTGTTTCACAATATTCTTGTACTAGTCAATAATCTCTACCTTTCCATTTTAGGACAATCTCATCTAATATCCACACCATAATCAACAATCTCCGTTTGTCTCCAAAATGTCCTTTATTTGGTATTCAACCCAAGACCATGCATTGTCCCAGGTTGCTATTCCATGGCTTTGAAGCTTAGGAGTTTTTCACTATCCAGATATGGAAAAAAAAAAAAAAAAATCACCAAAAAGTTCCGAGTTTTATTTAATGATTGATTTTCCCCCTTATCTTTTCAATCACTAACCAACTGTCCCAGCATCATTTATTTAATAAGAGCTAGGAATTTAATTTTTACAGCTTACAGCCAATATTCAGAAAGACAACCCTCATCTATACGACCTTCTTGGTTCCTTTTCAGGGGTTGACTTTTGGACTCAACAGACCATGAGTGTGGTTCTAAGGGGTCAATCCCTTCTTCTTTTACTGCTTAGTTTCTTTATTATTATTATTATTTTATTTATTTATTTTTTTAGAGAGAGTGTGAGTGGGGGAGAGGGGCAGAGTGAGAGACAGAATCTTAAGCAGGCTCCATGCTCAGTGCAGAGCCTGATGTGGGGCTCAGTTCTACGACCTTGGGATCATGACCTGAGCTGAAGTCAAGAGTTGGAAGTTCAACTGATTGAGCCACCCAGGCACCCCTACTGTTCAGTTTCTTAGTATCATCGATGTTGTAACAATAACAGTACCTATCACTTATTGAATGTTAAGTGCTATTCCAAATAACCTCATTCAATCTTCATAAGAACCCACCATAAATATTATTTATGTTTTTTGGATAAGAAAAATGAGTTTGTGGGGAACCCGGGTGGCTCAGTCAGTTAAGCGTCTGACTTCGACTCAGGTCATGATCTTGCAGTAAGTTAGAGCCCCACATCGGGCTTGCTGCTGATCCTCTGTCCCTCTCGCTCTGCCCCTCCCCAACTTGCGCTCCCTCAAAAAAAAAAAAAAAAAAAAAAAAAAAAAAACCTTAAAAGAGAAAAAGAAAAATGAGTTTGGGAGAGATTAAGAAATATTAACAGTAGTCACTTAGCCATTAATTTAAATTTGGTGATAGAGCCATTAATTTAAAGCCATGCCTCTCTGACCCAAAGCTCATACGCTAAATTACTATGCTATGACTCTCCTAAAAATGTTGAATATGCATTTTAAAAATTAAACTATTTGAGGGGCGCCTGGGTGGCTCAGTCAGTTAAGCGTCCGACTTCGGCTCAGGTCATGATCTCGCGGTCCATGAGTTCGAGCCCCGTGTCGGGCTCTGTGCTGACAGCTCAGAGCCTGGAGCCTGTTTCAGATTCTGTGTCTCTCTCTCTCTCTGACCCTCCCCCGTTCATGCTCTGTCTCTCTCTGTCTCAAAAATAAACATTAAAAAAAATTAAAAAAAAAATTAAAATGAAAATTAAACTATTTGGATTTGAGACATATACCTTAAAAAAAAAAAAAGCTGGCATGTAAAGAAAAACAAAATTGGCAATTATTGAGCTAAGAGAAAGAGGCCTTTAATAAGGCTTAGGGATACTAAGCCTTCAGCTCCAGGAGTTATGCTTGCAAACAAAGGCTCCTGAGTCACAAGGCACATGTAAACTCAGAAGGGCAAATACAGGAGGAAATTAACATTTACGTGTACAAGAGACGCTAGAATGTGAATCCAAAAGGAATGAAAAGGAGAAAAAGAAATTAATTCTCACCTCTATGCACAGCTGACTCCAGACACATCAGAAGGTAGGAGAGCCTTGCTTCCCGAGACCGTGGAAGGTTCTCCACATTACACCGGTATTTCTTCAAGTCACTCTTACAGGATTTGGCCAATGAATAACTGACTTTATAATCCTGGGCAATCAGCTTCTGGCGGGTTGTTAGTGCTTCTCGACACTGAATAAAGAGTGTAGCAAAGAGTAAGACCACTCAGGTGGTTCGGCTGCTCACACATGCAAGCAGAGGCTCGTGGTCAAGGGTATGTCAACAACTGCAGTTGTTACCAAAATGCCTACCTTTAAGTTTGGCTAAAAGTGAACACAAGTGTGCTGGGGTAAGAGGCAGGGATAAATGGATGGAGAAACCCTTGGAAATCTACAGTGAATTTCTGATTGTTGCTGCAACAGTACCTAAAAACATACTTGGTAGATTCTAATACATTAGCTTGACAAAGTATGCTTTTCCTCTTCAACAATATCCCTGAAGTAAATTTCACAAGAATCAAAGTGGCAACTGACAGAGCACTCTGTAAGTTATATTCTATGCTTTTAAAATATAATTACTCAATAGTAAGTTATATAAGCAACTGAAATGAAACATTTCTTCAGCTGCATATGACAGTAAATGGCAGGAGAGCAAAACCAAGAATAATTATTCTTTTAAAAGTCATAAAAGATTCTTGCATTTATCCAGGAACAGCAGACTAATGGTAATGAGAATGCTTAATGAGACAGCTGCCGAAAAATTAAATAGCTAATTACCTGCAAAGCACATTGGTTTGGTTAGCCTAAACTTCCTGAGTATGTGAGGCTGGCTTCAATGTGACCGTGATACAAAATTCTCCAACTTTACTTCCAAAATTGATTCTCAACTGGCTTCCCGGTATCTAGATATCACAAGGCTTCATTTTCTGGGCTTAAGCAAAATATGCTTTGGTTCTCTACTGAAAGCCAAGTGTCTCTCCTCTGAAAAGGGTAAGCTTTATCATTTATATCCTGGTAATGAGTTTATAAGAATATTATTTGAGAGGACTTGAGAAAACTTTTAAGAAATGAATAAAATACTGGTGTATTTCAAAATAATACTGACCTTCTCACTCATGGATTCTTCAAACTTATGGTTAAAGAGGCATTTATACACTCTGCCTTCACCAGCTTGTGTCTGTAAGATGGAACATACATATGATGATGAGGATGATAACAATCAGCTGAGTAGTTATGCTGGGCCCTATCCACAACGTTATACAGAACCTCCTGTTAAATTATTATAATGGTGAGCACTTCTGAACAAATGGCTCAGCCATTTATAACATTTAGTGGCCTTTGGAAGAAAATGGTGATTGCAGGAAAGATGAAAAAAATTTCCCATGATGCTTGGCTACTGTCCTTTGTTCCCAGATATAATGTTAATCAGGGAACCAAGAGAAGTGTCTTGTCAGTCTCTTCTTACATTATGTTGGAGCCAATAAAACTCATAATCAGTGGCTCTGATGGCTAAAACTGCTTATTCAAAACAGCAGAGGGTGGAAATGTACACAAGTTACTCTCAGTTCTTTGTTGTAAGAATGGAGACTCTTCCATTTCATATGTTAGCAAGTTTTTCTATAAGGTCTGCAGATAGCAATCAAGGATTTCATTTTAAAAGGTAGCCACCTGCTGTTTTGTTTATCTTAGCCCAAAACAAATAACATGTAATATGGCAGTTTTAGCCACGAAATAGGTATGAACAGGATTCCATCAGTCTCTGTTATCCTGGGACCAACTCTACCTTCCCTTTCAGTGCCTTATGTGCACGGGAGAGTGTGTGGTTAATTATGTTTTGGACTAAAGTATTAAAAAATATTTTAAAGAGAAGAACAGTTTCTGAGCTGACTCACATTTTCACAAAAACGCTCCCGATCATCTCGGCAAGCAAAATATAAATGCCGGTCTAGATGAAAGTCATCTGAGGACAGCTCAGCCACCCGCAGAATGGCTTTCTTGCAGAGTTCAGAGACTTGAATCTTGGGATCTCTCTCTTCGGCTTCCTTCACCAGGCCCTTTTCCAAGCATGATACCACCTCACCTTGTGAATGTGCATCCTAAAACAGCAAGGATACTAATATTGTAAAACTCTCACCACAATGAGTTTCAAATAAACATCATTTGCTTTAAAAAAAAAAAATTCTCAATTCAATATATAGTTGGCTTATTCACGTTCTGTTGAGAAATCAGGTGGGAACCAACCACCCTGTGGAAGTTACAGAAAATGTCCTCAACAGTCTTCTGTTACAACGGAATACTTGCACGCTACAAATGGAAAGAGAGATCCTGGGAGATTTAAGTATAGTTAAGTTAGCACTAGAAATAGAAACCTGAGGGAGTGCCCGGGTGGCTCACTTGGTTAAGTGTCTGACTTCAGCCCAGGTCATGATCTCAGGGCTCGTGAGTGTTGACAGCTCAGAGCCTTGGAACCTGCTTTGGGTTCTGTGTCTTCCTCCTTCTTTGTCCCTCCCCAGCTTGCACATGAGCTCTCGCTCTCTCTCTCTCAAAAATAAACATTAAAAAAAAGAAAGAAACAGAAACCTGAATTCTTTAAGTTTAAAATGTCAGAAAAATTTTAAGAATTTACATTAGCTCCACGTTCTGATTGTGGTTCATGTCAATGTTGAAATAACACTGCAGAAATCTCTGTTCGTCTACCTCAAAGGTGAGGTATTTCCCCAATAGTCAAGTTGGAAAAAAAAAAAAAAAGCAAACCACAAAATCCACTGAGAAAAGATGTTACAGAGACCCTCCTTCTCATTTTTCTACTCTATACTGTCCACAAAGACCCCAATATGTACAATTTATTGTGTAATACTCACTTTGATGTTTTGGATTTATCCTAATGAGATTTAATGAGATTACCACCCTTTATACAAACTGCTTTTGAGAGCTCTCCTAAAGCCATCCAATTATCTTTAATTGTGCATTGCATCATCCCCATGGCAACCACAAGCATCCATTCACTAAAAATACGAGAAATTTCCCCTAAATATTTTTTATTCAGGAGTCCTAATCTGCTATACTCTGAAGATATGGCTCAAAAACGTGACAGGTATAACCATAAATACAGCAAACCAAGCGGTAGGAAGTATATGCTATCTTTTATTTATACACACAATCTTGTTAGAGTAAAATACCATATCTATGAAATCATCTGCACATAATAAAACGATTCCTAAAACAAGCAGGGAAGCATCTACTTTAAGCGAAATTTCAATTCAACAAAAAAAAATTGTGGTTTTTTTTTCTACTTTGTTGTAATGCGATTTGTTCTATATGGCACATTCATTTCTAAATTATTTCCAGAAAAATGTCCAAGTTGTCTCCCATTATACCTGTGGAGAGGGGATAAGAGCTGTGGTACCTCTTGTGCAGAGGAGTAAATACAGGCCTAGAGTTTATCAACTTGTCTTGAGTTGCAGAAGGGAAGGTGCCTAGCTAACAGTCCATCATTTATTTTTCCAGACCTTGGGGTTCTAGGATATTCCTATAATCTGTATGTGGATGTTTTAAATTTTTCCTGAGGAGGGTTCACAGTTTTCATTACATTTTCAAAAGGTGTACTGACCCAAAAAAGATTTGGAAGCACACTCTACTAGCAGATTCTCATGCCTCCTATTCTCTATCTGTACCTGAACCTTGCTCACTAGCTGTATGATTTTATCCCATGCTTAAAAACCCAAGAGGACCAAGAAGGTTTTTTAAAGGGCACTTCTGAATAGGTAAACAAAACTCCAAGAGACAAGTGACAAAAAGATAAGGACAGAGAGAAAAGTTGACACAAACCCCAGAAATCTGGAATAAGGCTCACTTTTTCTTCCTAAATCATGAGTGATACTCAGGTTTGTCTGACTAGGGCCCATTTAAGCAAGGCCTACATGTTCCACTTTCCAAAGGAGAAACAAACCTATGATAACAAAGGCTTGGCCAGAAACCTCAGTCACTTACTATTCACAGTATATAAAAGATTATTATAAACATGATTTTATTTTATAAAACAAAACAAGATCCTTTACCAAAGTTGAGTAGCCCATTGACTTAATTAGGTGGCTGCTAGCAACTAGGTCTTAATCATATAAACATGAAAATAATAATCTGATAGTCAACTTTTCTCTCTTTTTTTTTTGAGAGAGTGAGTGTGTGTGTGTGTGTGCGTGTGTGCGTGCGCGGGGAAGGGGCAGAGAGAGAGGGACACAAGAGAATCTCAAGCAGGCTCTGGATGGTCAGCACACAGAGCCCAACACGGGGCTTGAACTCATGAAACCATGAGATCATGACCTGAGCTGAAATCAAGAGTTGGACGCTTAACCGACTCAGCCACCCAGGCGCCCCCTGAGAGTCAACTCTTGATTTATATTTAGTCTTTAGTCTTGGGTCACAGGGTAAAGAAATGACTTCCGTGTAATGAGTCTTAAGTGTTTCCCTGTATACTCAGGGTTTGTAATGGTTTTAAATGTGCCATCAGTAAGATTATCTATTTAAGGCTGTTATATTTCCTAATGGTTCCATTTGCTTCTTCTTGGATTTAAATAAAGGCAGCAGCATCAGGGTTTAAGACCCCCTAAGGAATCTAAGATTTAATTATAATTATAGCAACTGTAGCACCACATATTGGTACTGGGCTATAACATCATCTCCATTAGAGGTTTTCATTCATCTTAACTTTAGATAGACAATTTTTTCAAGTAAAGATATTTCAAGTATTCTTATTGGTTCCCCCAGAGTCTCTGAGCTTTTCAGGCTAGCCCGTTTTACTTTTATAACTGAAACGTATGTAAATATTTGAAAAGAAGACTGTACGGCTAATTCCAGAATAAGAATGAAAGCAAGGGAGGAAAACTGCGCAGTGGCACATCATTGACAGGAAAATAAAATTACGTACGTTAAAAAAGGTTACGTTACTAATATATAGGCTGAACACTGAGTAACAAATGATCTTGCTAATGGACTTAAAATGAAACTTTAAAAGTTCTGTGGTGAGACAAAGGTCTTAAAACTACTGCTAAGTGTCCTGATCAGTTTTTAGCAATTTGATAGGCAGTATCTTTTCTTCCCCATAAACCTTGTCCTTTTTTTTTTTTAAGAACAGAGAAAAATAACATTAATCTCAAAAAGGTAGGGAAGAACTCAGTTTTCATTTCTGCTATAAACCATTCTCTATTTCAATATTTTTGGTGTCTTCTTTGATCTTCCTTACTAGACAAAGAGAGAAAAAGACCGTCCAAACATATTCAAAGTAGTTGGTTAAAAGCAGGGAATGATAAAATTATTTAACTACTGGATGAAAAGTCTAAAAGTAGTAATAATGTGGCACATTTCCTTAATTAAGTTCCTATAATGGATGATACACCGTGCTTTTTCTTCAGATGATCTGCCCTTTCATTTTGTGTTTGTTCAGAAAAAAATGTTATTAATATATAGTCTTTGTTGGGGCGTTTGGGTGACTCAGTCAGTTAGGCATCCGACTCTTGATTTCGGCTCGGGTCATGGTCTTTGTGGTCTGTGAGTTCAAGCCCCACATCGGGCTCTGTGCTGACAGCATGGAGCCTGCTTCAGACTCTGTCTCCCTCTCTCTCTTCTCCATCCCTGCTCATGCTCTCTCACTCTCAAAAAATAAACATTATAAAAAAATTCGTAATCTTTGTTCTCAAATTTATATATACTAACATTTTGAAAAAAATAATAGTTTTAAAATCATGACTCTTCTATATTCATACAGAGGCAGGGTACAGATTAACCATGACCCCTTTCCTCTGACCATTGGAGGAAGTCAGTTCAAAGCCAGTCACAGAGGAATTTGCAAGCTTCATTGGCAAATATGAAACGAATGAGCCTATTTTCTTCTGTGGTCAGAAGCTGATTCATTAATTTTCAGGATAATCTGCATATCTAAATAACTGGCTTCAGAAAAGGAAACTACCATTTAGAAAAGCCAAGAAAGGCTAAAGACCTGCCTCCCTCCTTTTTAAACTTGGCTGCAGTACCAGAGTGGGTTATATAGGAGGGAGCATGCTTTTTCGAGTGCAGGTGTGAATCTATCTTCTTGTCCTCGAAATACAGAAGAAAGTCTTTGATGCTAGGATAGGGATCTGATATAAACAGAAATTCACCTAAGCAGTAGGTATGGCAAAAGATAACCATGACAAAAATGCGCAGCCTGATGATCCATAGAAGTGTTTCTGTTATTTTAACAAAGCTGGGCAAATAGTCCTCACTGTCCTGTCTTTGGGCTCTAGTACTACTGTGTTCTGCGATCGTCTCAGTCACTGAAACTTAATAACTCATATATGCAGCTGAAAGCAGGTTTTATTCTGACAATTCAGATTGTCAGGGGGAGGGAAGCTAAACAGCAACTACCTTGGTGTCAAAAGGAAAAACTACTACAAAGAGAGATGAATCGTAATGGTCTACTCTACGGTGTGGACCACTAACCACAAATATGGTAAAGTATCATCACTGATTCCTAAAAAAATGTGTCTAGGACACTTATATGAAGATTTTAAAAAGAGTGAGATATGGAACTGGAAATAATCTCTCACACCCTAAATAAAGGCAGAGGCGCTTCCTGAATAATTAGGGTAGCTTAAGTGCTTTTGTGCCATTTCTAGAGTCTGCTGGGAAGGAAAAAAAATCTGCCTTCTTGATTAAAACTGGCCTTTCTTTAGCTGCCAAAAGCTGTATGCCAAATTCACAGCACTTTCAAGACTGACTCAGAGGTGCCCTGTGAAAGGGCCAGAGCCCTGTGCTGGTGGGAAGGAAAAGGTATTTGGTGACAGCCAGGTAAGAACCAGCACTAAAAGCTTCCAATGAACTGGTGTGTGCAGCTCTGGCATTCTAACACCAGGCCCCCTTGGTCAGTGACAGAAGCCCGCAAACCACGGGACAATGAACAAATAGAGGGCAAAGCGACAAAGGGGTTTTATTTTCTATCATATTTCCTAAAGAGCAGATTAATGAGCAGTGGCAATTAATAGCTGATGCCAGACATATGCCTCAGACCACCTCTCCCTCGGCAGCTGTTACTTCTCAGGAGTTTCCTTCATTTTGCTGAGCCAACAAATTCAGAATAAACCTGGCCAAACCTCCATTATGACCTCCTGGACAACAGATTCATAGGAACAAAAGGAAGACCAGATAGATATAATTAAGAAAGAAGAAATTAGCTAGGTAGTTATTTTCTTTCCTATCTTTACTAAAACTAGTTCTTTTGAGAGAAAGATAACAACAGATCACATTTATAGAGTACCTTTCCTGTCAGAAGCCCAAGGTACCTTTATGTACTTTAAACTTTTCTAATATTTAAATATCTTCTTTTGGAGCAGTGTGCTTACTAAGTAATTTTTTTTTTTATAGCAGCAATAAGGTATTTGCAGAGAAAGGGTAGAAAATTCAAGTCTCTTCTAATCCAACCACTTTGCCCACAGACGACAAAATGCTCTGGCAAGGAACAATACAGGTACCCGGCAAGTGGTTTAGTATTTTGAAGATGACACTACTCTTGGCTGATATTAATTCCTCTGCTTCCCCATACTGAAACACAAACAAACGAAATGCATTCACAGGTTAACGAGTCTTAGATCTGAGGGCTGTCTGGACCTCTACTTCAAGGCCACCTCCAGCCCTAAATTTTTCCCATGCCAGTTATACAACACTTTACATTCATCAAGTTTGCAGGACCCCTTTGGTGAAGCCAGTATAGTAGATACCTTTTCTCCAAGCCGAATACTGCCACATTTCAGAATGTTGATGTCATTTTTGCAGTCATCCATGAAGCCACAGATTAGACGGTAATCACTGAAAATGATGGCCGTCATCTTGGTGATGTATTGGTGACACTGGTATTCAGTGATATTGCCTCGGTGATCCACCAAGCAGGAAACCAAGTAACCTTTTCCAACTGGTTCATCAGCACATTCTTTAATCTGCTCCAAAGAAAGTGGCTGTTTTACACAAGTATTTTATTTTCCTATCATGTAACTTTTATAAAAGAGAGAATGTGTGATCTTTTCTTATTGATTTCCCATCTCTGTATTTGGGAGAAAAAGAGGAAAACACTTAGAAATACATTTATTTTAAAGATAATAGTGGCAGGCATATTCAGATCGTTGTACTCTCTAGGAAATACCCGCTAAATGTGTTTTGCAAGAAATTTTTACAATTTCAGCTTTATTGAGATATAAATAAAAAGAGCTTCTAACATCTACAGCTTCAGAATGGCTGTACTGAAAAGTTCCTTTATCCACGCAAAGAAGGCAGTGGACAGTGAGATTAATCTGGGAAACAGGTCTGGAAAACAGGTGCAGAAGTGAAGTCTAGTACCATGTCCCAAGTCAAGCTACACAGCAAACCATTACTGTCAGGGAAACCTAATGGCCAAAAGGAGGGAGGCAGGAAGGCATTATATTACTTCTTGACATGACATTAATGTGTTCTGAATTAACTGTGGATTTGGACATGTGTTTTTGAACTTTAGTAGAGTCCCAGCTTTGCCACTGTGGTCTGGAACACAAACATGTTTAAAATGATGCTCAGTGCAGTCTGGCAAAAAGTCTGAGAAGGGGAAGGCCACTGCAAATCTAATTTGGGTGGTTTAGACAACATGTTCTAGAGGATCAAGCACAGAGTAATTCCACATGGTTACTGTTCCTGCAAAGTACATCCCAAACCACAAGTGCTAATGAAGCAAACTAGCCAAAAAATGCTGAAATTCAGTCCTAAAAGAGTAAAATCTACTTATAGGGTTGTAAGCTTGAATTATAAAATGGGGAAAG
The DNA here is from genome assembly GCF_027475565.1 of Acinonyx jubatus. Taxonomy (NCBI): domain Eukaryota; kingdom Metazoa; phylum Chordata; class Mammalia; order Carnivora; family Felidae; genus Acinonyx; species Acinonyx jubatus. The sequence continues at coordinate 12,748,330 of NC_069396.1, read as the reverse complement.
GTGTTTACAAAAATCCTACTGCATTTGAAGAAATTAAAAACAAACAAAAATGGTAGTTTTGACAAGAGTAAGGGGCCCAAATGTAAATGTTTATTTTTACTATAAATGAGAAGAGAATGTTTTACTGGTTTTTTGAAACCAATAGAGACCATTCTCTACTATCACACTTATCGTAAATATGTATAGAGGGCAAAACAAATACACCACACACGCATCATCCTATAGCCCACTAGGTCTCTTCATGTCTAATTCTTGTATCAAATCCAGATCAAGTCAGACACTCTGTTCAAGACAGAAGACTGTTTACTTTTAAAGAAGCAAACTTGAGAATTTAAGTAAATAGTCTCACTCTGGCTTCAAGAGGCAGCAGAGACCTTCAACAATCAAGATGAATGCAACTCTTTCAACTTAACCCTGAGGTGTTTTTTTTTTTTTTTTTTTTGGAGATGCCTAAAAAAGAGGGTCATGAATGTATTTCCAGGAAAAGGCTTGTTTTGTTTTGAGTAAAACAAAAGTTTCAAAAGTGAAAGGAAGGCATTTGTAATCCAACCAATGAAAAGCCTGTGTAAGAACACAAAACTAGTGGCAGACACCTGGGTTTTAAAACTTAATAAAGTGCAAGAGTTCAATACAGCCCTTATACTGGGCAATCAAGTTTATAAATCTGAAGAAAAGCCAGGAGCACATTTTGAATTGGAGCCCCAATAAGAAAATAAATGTGTATTTAGCTTCAATCACTTGAGATTTTACTGAAGCACAGAGACTGAGTACCTATTTGTATTTTAGTTCACCACCAGTTACAATAGGGCATGGTGTTTGATTCAGAAGATTATGCTTTCCTTCAGCCATTCCATTGGCTAGAAGTTTAATAAGACAGAAGGAAAATTTCTAAGATTAACAGCAAGAACCGCAATAAATCATCAACATATTTATGAATGGGAGTAAACTCTGAAGTGGCTGGGGAGCAGATTCATAAGGTGCCATTAGAAAAATGCTGCTGTCACTCTGTTTTTGACGTGAAGCAGGAGGGAAGCAGGAGGAAAGGAGGAAGCGAGCAGTATTTGCTTCAACTACAGAGAGTAAATAAGTTTGGTTTGCAATTTGCAGGTATTCTTGTGATGCTGTTTTTCTCCTTGCAAATAGGATTGCAAGAAAGAAGATAGGAGAGAGATGTAGAGTAAAACATTTTGTGGGCAATTAGGTTCTTCCTGATTTTAATTTTCCTGATTCCAGTATAATCTCCCTCCTAGGGAGGGATAAATTCCGGTTTTTACTTGAAATCTTTGACAAAACCACAACACCCCAAAAGGTTACAAGAGAACCATCATTACATACCCATTATAAGAAAACCAATTATACGTATATATATCTTTTATAAGCCAGCCAAGAGTGAAATTTTCCTGATGAATATGCAGAGACTCTGGGCAAAATTTCCACAAGGCAATCAAAGTGCTATAAACAGCTAACCATATAGCTAGCTAAGGGACTATGAGGTGTGCAATACTAAAGCCGAAGCCCAATGTTTTCAAAGATACGCTATTCTGTTCTGAAGCCCCAAGGTAACTATGAAGAAGGGTAACTGCTTTAAAAGAATAAAACATATCAGATCCAGTATTAGAAGGTGTGAGGAAGCAAACAGGTTCTAAACAGGGTCCCGTAATGATGTAATTGAGGAACAAAGCTGAGGGCTTATCTGGTTGGAAGAGGGTGGTCCTGCTAAGAACCCTTAGAGCTAAGAAAGTGGTCCTGAATTGAGTCATCAGTAGGGTAGTTTGAGGGCAGATCTAGATGTTGCAAAATGTACAATTATTAACTCTGAGGTGGAAAAACAGCAACTGTTCTTTGTGATTCTTATACTTCAGTATGCAGAAATCTCTGGCTTTTTGAAATTCTTATCACTGATTCCAAAAAATAAAATAAAAATTTCAATACCACAATTTTCACTAATATCATTTGTTGAACCAAGACAGTTGAAAAGTTTCCCCAATTAGCACCCATACAGTGCTATACTATTTTCATTATTTTTATTTTTATACTCAACATCTAACTATAACAACATACACAATCCTTCCACAAACCTTTTTAATGCTAACTCCTATTATTTGAAGCATATGCCTCTGTGGTCCAATTGATCCAAACGTGTAACTCAGAAACGTTGATAAGCCTCTTGGGGAGACCATTTTGATATGCTTCAGACATCAGCAGATTGTAAAAAGTGTGACCGCAGCACTGATGACAGAAGCAGTTGTGTCCTCCATCTGGGGACCAACGGAGCCTGATTTCCAATGTGTCTGAATCAATAGCGTCCTACTGTAACTGTAGGTGAATGCAGGAGGCTAGTTATACTCCCCACTGCAGTGGCCTCTCTCAGACCATGTAGATGTGAATTCCAAGAAAAGTAAAGTAACTGAGGCAGTTATTCCTCCCTTAATGACTGGTCTGGTCAACAGATGTAATTTTCTCTTCTAAGCCATTAAATACCCACAAAATTCTGTCACAACCTACCTCTGATATGGTAGATTTGCAAACCTCTCTGGCCACAGATTCAAATTTGGGGTCTGTAGTTAGATTCAGCTTGTAATTCCACAACAACTAGGTATAAGAGAAAAAAAACAAACAAAACACTGCAGTTAAAATAGTATGAAATTTTCCATCAATGGTTACCGTAAGTGACAAAAGTCCATTACACAGAGTCAGATAAAAGCATATTCAGTTAATGAAAAGTAAAGTAAGAGGGGTGCCTGGCTGGCTCAGTCAGTAGAGCATGCAACTCCTGGTCTTGGGGTTGTGACTTTGAGCCCACGTTGGGTAGAGATGACTTAAAAAAATTAAATCTTTAAAAAAAAAAGAAAAAGAAAAGATAAAAATGTCATTTTGTTTACAGATAAAAGGAAAAAAAAAATGAGGGCACCTGGGTGGCTCAGTTGCTTAAGTGTCCTGCTCTTACTTTTGGTTCAGGTCATGATCTCACAGTTGGTGAGTCTGAGCCCCTCATCAGGCTCTGTGCTGATGGCTTAGAGCCTGCTTGGTTTTCTGTCTCTCTTCTCCGGGCCTCCCCGGTTCACGTAGGCACATGCACACATGCTCTCTCTCTTTAAAAAAATGTGCAGACAAGGGCACCTGGATGGCTCAGTTGGTCCGACTTTAGCTCAGGTCATGAGCTCATAGCTCGACTTGAGAGTTCAAGCCCCATGTCGGGCTCTGTGCTGACAGGTCAGAGCCTGGAGCTTGCTTCAGATTCTGTGTCTCCCTCTCTCTCTGCCCCTCCCCTGCTCACCCTCTCACTCAAAATAAATAAACATTTAAAAAAATTTGCAGACAAAATAAAATATTACCACTCAGACATACTTGTTTATTTTTTCACTTAAGAACAATTTTTTTCAAGTCAAGAAAAAACTGCAATTAAAATCTCTGGTAAGGTTTTCAGAGAAAACATTAATAAAGTTGTACAAGCTAAATTTTATTAAGCCTATTAAAAGTATAACCCTGAAGCTCAGATTTGGTAGCTTTAGTTGCAGATTTCACAATCCACGGTGCTTTCATAGATCAGTTTTATGAAGGAGAGATGCCCAGAATCTAGTTTCCTTTATTCCTTTAAAATTCCTTTCCTATCTTTATTCCTTTAAAATTCTCCCTTGTCTTGACATATACACCATAAGGTCTACTTTACACAACTGTTTTAACATGTTTTAAACTGCAAAATATCTAAAGCCATTACTATTCACAGGTGAGGGCTTAATATTACCTTAGCTTTGCAGCTTTACTTAAAATTTTTCCAATATATGATTCATTTTCTGAAAAGTAGCCCAAAGGAGCCCTTATTCTAGGCTCAGCTGGAGAGACAGAGCAGGGACTTTGTATGATGCTGAAAATGGAGAGATTGGGGGAGGGAGAAGCAGTTCACAAGTCTTTCTCCTATACTCCAAGACTAAACAATGCAATCAATCACTCACTGATTCACTCAAACATCTGGTTAGCACTTATGATCTACCACGCAAGTCTAAACTCAAGGTCTTCATAGGCTATTACAGGAAATAGAAAAAAATGTTCTGAGTACGTACCGTTTTAGGAGCTGGGAGTTAAAACAGGAGAAAGACAAAGACTGTCCAGTGGTGGCTATGGTCAATGGCAAAGTACTGCAAGTATTTGATTAACAGCAACACAAGGTACCACAACAGTACAGGGAAGGAGTACCCGAGACTGCGTTGGGGCATTTGGTCCAGTAAAGTTTACCATAGAAAGTGCTATCTAAGATAAAACCTGAAAGACAAGCAGTTAGCCATAGTAAAGGGGTAAGGAGAAGACTATTTTATTAGGTAAACGAAACAGGATGCACAGAAGCTCACTGAAAGTGATGCAGGGCATGCCAGAGGAACGCGAGTCCAATGGAAGACTGACTCTGGAGAGGCAGCCCAAGGCCAGGTCATAAACCCCTAATAAGCTATGTCTGAGCTCCAACCTGAGAATAACAGGGAGTCACTAAAGGGAAAGGGAATGACATGACCAGATCTGCTTTTTAGAAGGAGAACAGTCTTATATAACCTGTGTTAGGAACAATACAGAAATAAGCAGTTAATTCTGTATAGGAGTACTAAAGAAAATTTTGTGAATAAATAAAACATGAAAAACGAGTGGGATTTCTGCTCCTCTTCTCGCAAAAAAAAAAAAAAAAAAAAAGCCAGCAAAAAGCTCTAATCTCTCGACTCTCATCAATAAGTGAGTTTTTAGGAAAAAAAGGAGTAGAATCTGGCCACCATCTATAACAAAATCTCTAAGAGGACGAACTTCTGCCTTGTTCAGCACAGTGTATGCCAAGTGCCCTGAAGAGGGAATGATGGAACACATAGGTATCAACAAATATTTGTTTAATAGACATACAAAAGAACAAACTTATACCATTATGAGTGACAAGTTCAAACAACAAGACATATGAGGCCAAACTGAGAAGGGGTATAACAGAAGCTTAGCTCTAACTGAAGAAATCTTGGGCCTCCTGGTTCCTCACAAGCAAAGATGAATCCAGTGAATCAAAAGACAAGGTCAGAATTTAGACAAACACATTTTACAATTATCTATTAATTCAGTCCGTACTACTTGGTCATTAAATTTTATATTTTAAAATTAAAGCAACATTCTTCTTTTAAAATTAAGAACATTCTAATATTCTGTATGTATATCTAACCAAAGATAGATTAAAAATTTCCCTCCTTATTGAGTGACTTGTAGCTGACTCAATGCCATTTCTTTCAGAAAGAAAGAAAGAAAGAATGAGAAAGAGGGAAAGAAAGAAAGAAAGAGAGAAAGAGAAAGAAGAAAACAGAAAGACAAAGAGAGGAAGGAAGGAAGGAAGGAAGGAAGGAAGGAAGGAAGGAAGGAAGGAAAGAACAAGCAAGCAAGCAAGCAAAGCTGTCTGATAGCTCAAGGATTTAGAGTAAACAGCAAGAAATGACAGAAAAATTATAAAATACAAACCACAGATTGCTTCCTTACTTTTATGCAAACTCAGATGTGCTATGATGGGCTAGAAACTGATTTTTTGTCAAAGCCATTTAAATAATCACTTAGATCTTCTGAAATGTCTTTAACTTTTAATTTGGCACCCCTCATCCTTTATTTTTTTTTCTTTTACTTTGAGATAGAATTCACATACTATAAAAGCCACCACTTTACAGTGTACAATTCAGTGGTTTTCAGTGTATTCAGGGGTGGTACAACATCACCATTTTCTAATTCTAGGACATGCCCATCACCCCAAACAGAGACCCTACACTCACTTTGTCACTCCTCATCCTTCCTGCTCCCATTCTTTGGCAACCATTAATCTATTTCCTGCTCTTTTATATTTTATTTATTGGGGCACCTGGGTGGCTCTATCAGTTGAGCATGACTCTGGCTTACATCATGATCTCATGGTTCAATGAGATTGAGTTCAATCCCCACAAGGGACTTGCTACTGTCAGCACAAAACCCACTTTTGGATCCTCTGTCCCCACCCCCCTCTCTCTGCCCCTCCCTTACTCGTGCTCTTTCAAAAAGAAACAAACATTTAGGAAAAAAAGTTGATTTATTGGGGGGGGAGGGGCAGAGAGAGATGGGGGGGTGGGATAGAGAGATGGGGGGGTGGGATGGAGAGAATCCCAAGCAGGTTCCAACCTGTCAGCACAGAGCCCGCCTTGGGGCATGAACCCACGAATCGTGAGATAAGGACCTGAGCCAAAATCAAGAGTCATTTAACCAAATGAACCACCCAGGCACCCCCTGCTCTTTTATTTTTAACATGACCTAGTAATGATTATTACTCTAAGTAGAAAGGGAATTCGGGGGCGCCTGGGTGGCTCAGTCGGTTAAGCGTCCGACTTCAGCCCAGGTCAAGATCTCGCGGTCCGTGAGTTCGAGCCCCGGTTCAGGCTCTGGGCTGATGGCTCAGAGCCTGGAGCCTGCTTCCGATTCTGTGTCTCCCTCTCTCTCTGCCCCTCCCCCATTCATGCTTTGTCTCTCTCTGTCTCAAAAATAAATAAAACGTTAAAAAAAAATTAAAAAAATAAATAAAAAATAAAAAAAAAGAAAGGGAATTCAGCACACGAAGCCACCAGTATCTTTTCCTCTAGAAAACACACATTGCACACTTCATTACATACCATACTTGATAAATGTCCTCTCCTGAGTGGTTATAATCAACTAAGAAAAATAAGTGCAACTGACAATAAGTGCTATCAGCAGAATGCATTTCAGCTTCAACTTTCTTAAACATAAGATGTTCACTTTTAATTCATCTACATACCCATCTCCCTCACCCAGACACATATTGAGTAACTGCTATAATCTGGAATCCAGCTAGGTGACAAAACTGAGAAGAGTGAAGGAAAAAAGCCACCGTCTCGGCATTCAAGGAGCTCGACCATAGGAGCCAAAAGATTTGAAAGAGTCAGACTGAGAAGAAAATAAGCAATAAAAATACAGTGTGATAAATCTGATACCAGATGCATGCAGAAGATATTATGGGAATACAAAGGAAGAATACAGCTCAGTGAATGTGGAGGAAGGGCAGGTGTGGGAAGCAAAGACCAAGTTATACTGGGCTTGATCCCCAAGAATAAGAAGGAATTTTGTCAGGTGGGAGATTGGGGTTCTAGGAGTACAAAGCTAGAGAGCGCAATAATAACTTCTGGAGACATCCACAGCTCAGAATGGCTGCAGTTGAGGGATGAAAGCTGGGGCTGGCAGGTTGCAGGCAGGGGTCAGATCACACTGTGTATTAGAGCTCACATTAAAGAATGCGTATTTTACCTCACAAGAAATGGGAAGCTAATCAACAATTTTAACCAGAGAACTCAAAAGCTTAACTCTGGTCACAGTGCAGAGAAGGGCAAGATGAGGGGAGGTTAGCAGACCAGTTAAAAGCCATGTACTGCTGGCTGGGAGAAGATGCGATGTATCTGAGGTATTTGGGATAATGACAAGTTTTGGGTGTGGAGGGTGAAGCAAAAAGCTTCCTTCACAGCCAAGCTCCTTGAAAAGTATAGCTCATTTTATCCACTTCCTCTTCCATTCATCTTGCAACTTTTAAATCTTGTTTAGTTGAATAAGTAGTTAAAAAATCAAAACAAACAAGCAGTTTCCAGACAAGTCCTTTTCTGAAGTCCTACCAACTCCCCAGAGACAAATATTTCAAATTCCTTTTGCTGATTTTTTTTTTTACAGAAATTACCTCTACAATTTTAAACTACCTAATTAACTGCTATTTCTTGATTTGTTAGTTTTAGATATTCTGTAATATTCTATAAAACTTTATATGGTAAAAGAGAAGGAATGAACTTTTATATGCTTCTTCCTGATCCCAATTCTCCCAATATAGTTAAATCATAATGTCAGATGGTGAGCATTTACATTAGTGATGCTATACAAAAGTATACATGCTGAGCTATATAGAACATTATTATTTCATTCCTTCCACTTATAGTCTGTCACAGAGTTAACAGTCATTTATTTCATGGGCCTATTTTTCTCCATAGTCATTACCAATTAATCCTCAATCTCTAACTGGAAAAGTAGAGAGTTTGGTTCTAGAAAGGACTATGAGGCAGAGTAAAAATGTGAAGTCAGCAGTTGGAGCGTGGATTTCTGTGGAAAGGAGTAGGCTAGATAAAAGACAGGAACCACACACTGTCACCAGAGAACACAAGTGACAGGACAGGAACCAGACAGGAACCACACACTGTCATCAATTGCGCCAGGGAAACCCTGGTGGCAGTCTGCTTAGTCATCTGTGTGTTCTCTCCAGATAACAGCTCAGGTGTGAGAAGAAAAGACTCACAATGGGCACAGGGAGGAGCCCTGGCTTAGAAGACTCATGCTCCGTGGGAACCACTATCTCTTACAACAACCCTCTGGGCAAAGCTTTCAGGGTCTCTGCAAGGGACACACTCAGGTATGAGTCACCGCATCAGGGAAGCCCCAACTATGGCACCCCTATCGAGTAATTACAATTCACTTACAGTTCTTTCAGGTCCAAACAGAATGTACCATTTAGGATCATTTTCATCATGACCTATACTGCCTTGAAGCTTAGTCAGCATTTTACTACTACCAGACCACCAGAGATCTGAGTTACATAGTGAGTAGAATTCAAAGTCTCATGAGGAAAGGGAAAGGGTTTTATTAACCTTTCACTCACAGGACTATTAAAATAAGCTGCTATAAACATTCTTGAAATGACACACAAACATTCCTGTTGAGTTAATAAATATCTGGAAGTGAAATGGTTGTATCATGTATTATGCTTATGTTCAGCTTTAGTACGTAAATGCTAAGCAGCTTCAAAAGTAGTTATACTAATTTACATTATCACTATCAATGCATGAAAATTTCCTTATTCCATAGTCACATCAACACTTGGTACTGATACCATCAGTCTTTACAATTCTGGCAATTTATCTAATGGTGAATCACTGAGGTTTTAATTTCCATTTCCCTGATTACTAATGAGGTTGAGTACCTTTTCATGTATTTATAGGTCATTCAACCATCATCTTTAGGAAATGGATGTTCAACTATCTTACCCATTTTTCTTTTTTTTCCTTTTTTAAAGATTTATGTATCTAAGTAATCTCTACACTCAATGTGGGGCTCGAACTCATGAATTTGGAGATCAAGAGTCGCATGCTCTTCCAACTGAGCCAGGCAGGTACCCTTCCTTTTTCCTTTTTTTTTTTAAATGGCTTATCTCAAATTTATCCATCCAATAGTTATGTTGTATCTTATGGCATAATTTCTATTTTAAAAGTCACTTAAATTAAAAAGAAAAAACAAACTGAACCACCAAAAAACAGTTCACTCATTTCTCTCATCCTTTGTCCCACTCCCCTAACAACCACCAATCTGTTCTCTGTAACTATGAGCTTAGTTTATTTAATTTTTAAATTTATTTAGATTCAGCACAGAAGAGGGAGCATCCAGTGTTTTTGTTTTTGTTCTTTTTTAAAAAAAATCCATACAAACATTTACTCTATTCCTGCCCAAGGGTGGAGGAGAAGGGGTCAGGGCACTACTGGGGCTACAGGCCTTTGCAGACAGCCCTTGGGGGAGGGTGGGGCTCCTGCAGGAACAGTCCAGAGGCCAGTAGGCCTTGTGGGGCAGGGTCTGGAAAGCGAGACCCTGAGGGCTGACACAGGAGCCGGCTTGGCTCCCAGAGGTCACAGAGTCCAGGTGGGTTTGGGGGGTACCAGTTCCCCGGCTCTGGCCCAGGCCAGGATTGACTCTCAGTCTTGGTGGCTGCTGAGGTGCCAGGTCCCCCCAACTCCCCGCCAACAAGAGGGAAGGCAGCGCCCGGGTCTTCCTCCTCTGGGTGAAGATGACAACTGTGCAAGTCCCTGGGTTCAAATTACAAATAATAAAAACAATATAAAATTTAAAAAAAAATTTAATATTTGAGACAGAGATAGCGCACGAGCGGGGGAGGAGCAGAGAGAGAAGGAGACACAGAACCCTAAGCAAGATCCAGGCTCTGAGCTGTCAGCACAAAGCCCAACATGGGGCTCAAACCCACAAACCATGAGATCATGACCCTAGCCAAAGCTGGATGCTTAACTGACTGAGCCACCCAGGCACCCCAACAATATAAAAATTTTAAAGACAGCCCTTGTCCCAAACACCCACAACTAGCCTGCCTGGCCTGATCCCTACCTCCAGCAGGAAAGAAGAGGCAGGGACAGGAGGCCTCGCCAGGCACTCAGCAGAGCTCACTGGGTTTCACTTTAACATAACGTTAAAAAAAAAAAACCACGACAAAAAAACCCATAATGTTTAGCATTATTTCACTTTAGCATAATGCCTTTCAAAGGTCCCACCATGTTGTCACAAATGGCAAGATTTCATACTTTTTTATAGCTGAATAATATTCCACTGTATATATATCACATTTTCTTTATTCATTCATCCATCAATGGACACTTAAGTTGTTTCCATGTCTTGGCTACTGTAATGCCGTAATGAACATGAAGGTACACATATCTTTTCAAGTCAGTGTTTTCATTTTCTTGGAATAAACACCCAAAAGTGAAATTGCTGGATCGTATGGTAGCTCTATTTTTAATTTTTTGAGGAACTCTATGCTATTTTCCATAGTGACTGCACCAATTTACATTCCCCCCAACAGTGCATGGGGATTCCCTTTGCTCCACATCCTCACCAGCACTTGGTATTTGTAGTCTTTTTGATAACAGCCATTCTGACAGGTGTGACTGTAATCTCTAATTACTGACTGGTATTATTTTTTCCTTAAATGTTTATTTAAAAACACAAAACAAAAACAAAACAATAAATCCATCTGGTCCTGGAGTTTTCTTTATGGGAAGATTTTTACCTCCAGATTCATTTTTTTAAAGTAAATACAGGTTACTCAGATTTTCTACTTCTTCCTGTGTTAGTTTTGGTTAAGTTTGTTTTTTTAGGAATTTGTCCATTGGGTACACATTTTCAAATGCATTGGCCTAAAAACTGTTCATAACTAATCTTATCTCTTGCTTGACAACACGAACTCATTCCAGAACTCCCTATTAGGTGGAAAGTTGTTTAATTTTTAAAATTTGTTCCATTAACTTTAATGGGAAAAATTATAATGCATCCTATTCTGACCCAAAAGTGTATTACTTTGCTAGTACTGCCATCAAAATACCACAGACTTGGTGTCTTAAACAACAGTGATTTATTTTCTCACAACTCTGGAGTCTGGAGGTCTGAGATCAAGGTGTTGGCAGTACTGATTTCTTCTGAGACTTCTCTCCTTGGCTTGTAGATGGCCATCATCTTTTTGTATCTTCACATGGTCTTCCCTCTGTGTCTATGTCCTAATCTTCTCTTTTTATAAGGACATCAATTCTCCTGTTTTCTGTATACTATTTGGCCCCTATTCAGTAGTGTCAAATCCTTCCTAACCCCCAAAGCCTTTTGGGGTTCTAGGGCACAGATAAGCTGCTTTCTGGGATTTCCCCTATGGCAGATATTTTATTCCCAATCTTATGCTTTATAAATAATGCCACAACAAATATTATCTTATAGACACATCTGAATCCATTCTTTTAAGTATAACTATACATAAATTCTTAGAAGTAAAAATGCTGGGCCAAAGAACATACACATTTTAAGTTGACTGCTTTATAAAGAAGTTTTTCATATTTATATTCCTATCCATAGGCTAGAGAGGTGTTTAGCCACTTTTTCTTTTATACTTCAAGGGACCTAAAGTCTCTGCAGAAACTACTCAACCTTTCCATTATGGCGTGGAAGGCAACCAAAGACAGTATATGTAACTGAATGTGCGTGGGAGCATTCCCATAAAACTTTATGTGTAACAGTGGTTTGGATTTGGCCAATGGGTAGCAGTTTGCTGATTAGTGGGCTAGAGAGCTTAAATCCCCATATTCCCATCAATACTGTGTATTTATTAATTTTTTTATATTTGCTAATCAGATGGGTGAAAACAATGCACTCATTTGTCTTTTAATTTTCACACTTTTAACTATAAGAGAGAATCAACTTTTTCATTATTTACTGGACATCTTTTTCTTTACCTGTGAATAGTATATAAATATCTGTGGCCTGTGTCTATTAACAGCGCTTTCTATTAAAGAATATAGGCCTTTTTATCAGTGTTGCAAATACTTTTTCATAATATACCGAACATTTTTGAAGGAAAAATAAAATCTTTTGAGTTTGTTTAATGCAATCAAATTTACCAATCTTTTTTTACAAATATAGTTCTTAATGTTCTGTCATGTTTTAAAACACGTTCCTCGTGTTCATGTTTTCTTCTAGTACTCCTGTGGTTTTATTTTTACTTTGAATCTCTGACCTATCTACACATTCTTTAGAATAAGCAGTCAATCTAAGCAGTTAGCCTGCTTCTCTGCTCTTACATCTGCCCTCCAAACTGCCTTCTACACTGTGACAGTGATTTCTTCCAGCACTGTCAGACATAGGACTACTCACTCCTCTTTTAAGACCCAACTCAAGTCTCATTTCCACTTTTAAGTCTTTCTTGACATCAATCCCCCCGGAGCAAAATTCACTTTTCTTTCCGCTAACTCTAATACAGGCCTCTGTCTTCAAGGTATTCACTTGTAGGTGCCTGTAGTTTCTATCACAGTGTACGGTACATAGTATGTGACTGTATTATGACGGAATAAAACAACTTTAAAATATAGAATTCTAAAGTTGTAAACTTGATAAGCAGAGAAACAATTATTTTCATATGGTAGCTATAACTGAAGTAAAATTTAAACTTAAGTACGTAAATATTATTTGACAAAACCTGCTGGTTTCTAGAATGGAAGGGTATTTGCAGATTTACCATGATCCTTAAATAAGGCCGATCATCGTGGTTAAGATGGAGGGAATCTAAGAAGACATAATATTTCTCAGAATAACAGGAAAAGCATCCTGAACCTGTCACACATATAAAGTATATACAGTGAACTCTGGAAAATCCATACTTACATGATTGCAGTCTGAAGAAATCTCATTTTCAGGCTAAAAGGGGGGGAAAAAAAGACAATGTTAAAAAAAAAAAAAAACTCAAGTTTTCAAACACCACCAAAATAAACTCAAAACAAGAAATGTGAATATTTAACTGAATATGCTTCTTCAATTTAAGAAGGAAAATGGGGCTTATATATCTTTTAGATAGCTGGGGAGAAATATACCAGAAAAGGAGATGAGACATAACCCCTTTGTAATCAATGGTTTGATCTGAAAATAGGGACAGGGGAGAATAAAGTACTATAGAAACAAAGCTATAGGGACATCAGGATCCTTACAGAACACTTCATAATTCTGAAAGCTAAAGAAAATCAGGCACAATACAGGTGTCCTTTCTAAAGTTAGATATCTTAAAAAAACAACACAAAACAAAACAGACTTATTAAAGAGGGCAGGGGCACCTGGGTGGTTCAGTCGGTTAAGCATCCAACTGTGGATCAGGTCATGACTTTGCAGTTTGTGAGTTTGAGCCCCGCATCAGGCTCTGTGCTGACAACTCAGAGCCTGGAGCATGCTTCCGATTCTGTGATTCCCTCTCTCTGCTCCCCTACCCCGATCACTGTCTGTCTCTGTCTCTGTCTCTCTCTCAAAAATAAATACATATTAAGAAAAAAATTTTTGAAGAGGACAAAGAAGGTCCATCAAATGATTTAAAAACTAGTCTTATGCCACCACTAGGTGAAGTGAGGTCATGGGTACATAGGACTTCTATGTAACTTCTTAGGAGCCTATAATCTTGCAAGTATATCATTTAAAATAGAACGTTTTTTAAAAAAATAGAAATTATATATATAGTCCCATGACTATATGTGCTCTGCAAAGCCAGGTACATGTACCAGAAGTAAAATGAACTGTCTATTCCATAATTTAAAAAGTAAGCTAGGTTATGCTTAATGTTACATAACGGCAATACACATACTTAGTTTCCTTGTTCATGCCTTTAAAAAAGATACAATTGTAAGACAATACCATTTCATTTGAGTTTCCATAGCATTCCAACCTGTTCAAAGGAAGGGAATTCTGTGCACCTTCTATGAAATATCACCAAAGCAGGTCCTAAAAGATGCCATTTTCAAAATAAAAAGATTCTTTCTATTCACGGATAGAGATAAGGCAATAAACAGTAAATACTAACAAGTTAAGCAGCCACAACTAGCATCAATCACTTCAGAAAGAAAAAGTTTTCTAGGGAACTACTAATTCACTGTAGAATTTAATAGGCATTGACACTAATATAAAAACTTGTTTTTGTACTTATTCTTAAAATATTATAACTGACTTTAATTAGGTGTGCCTGGGTAGCTCAGTCGGTTAAGCGTACGACTCTTGATTTTGGCTTAGGTCATGATCTCACTGGGATTGAGCCCCGAGGTGTGCTGTCAGCGCAGAGCCTGCTTGGGGGTCTCTATCTCCTCTCTCTCTGACCCTCATCTCCACGTACATACACTCTCTCTCAAAATCAATAGACACACACACACAAAAGGAAAAGTGACTTTAATTAGATTCCTAGGTAATCATAAAATTACAACATACCATCTTTGGACTGTTCCCCCACTTGTCTACATAAAAACAGGTGATGCCTTTTTTGGGGGGCTTTCTAGTCTCAGAAATCAGCCTCTATACTATGACTGAAACTAGCTTAACTCTGCTCCCTCCACTTCAATCCCAAGTGCTTGTCTTACATCTCTTAACAGTTTATTATTAGCAAGAAAGCTTTATTTTGTTTAGGCAGCTTTCTGCCTTATCCTGTTTTAATCTATCCCTTAAATATTTTCCAATCAATCAGCAATTCTTGCTCTTTCTCAAACAAAGCACAAAGCCAATGAGTAACACTATCATTTCAACTAGTATTCATTTCTACTACACAATAACTTTGGATTAAAGGGGCATTCTTGAGGGGGGCCAGCCAGCTGGCTCAGTTAGTAAAGCATAAGACTCTTTATCTCAGGGGTTGTGAGTTCATGCCCCATGTTGAGCACGCAGCTTACTTTAAAAAAGGAGCATTCTTTTTAAAAAAAAAAAAAAAAAATTTTTTTTAACGTTTATTTATTTTTGAGACAGAGAGAGAGAGAGAGCATGAACAGGGGAGGGTCAGAGAAAGAGGGAGACACAGAATCTGAAACAGGCTCCAGGCTCTGAACTGTCAGCACAGAGCCCAACGCGGGGCTCAAACCCACGGACCATGAGATCATGACCTGAGCCGAAGTCAGACGCTCAACCAACTGAGCCACCCAGGCGCCCCTAAAAAAGGAGAATTCTTGAAAGAAATCCAGAGCATTAGAGCATTTTCAAAATAATTTATTTAAATAATATGCAAGTTGCTCATGGAAAAAGTGTTATGTTTACAGTTCACAGGACCTATACGAGCAAATTGACAGTTTTAATGGCTTGCTTCCCTACATTGGTAGCCTGGATTATTTCCCCTAGTTTTTTACTCCTCTTTAATAGCATCTGATATCCACAACCTTTGCTCTGTAACTCTGCACAGCCTCCTGCTGCGCAATGAGTATACACCCTGCTCCAATGATATAAGGCTAGGCTACTACTGACTTGCTTTGGCCAATGGGATTTTAAATAGACACAATAGAAGAGATTTTATTTACTTTTTAAAATGTTTATTCATTTTTTGAGTGAGAGAGAGAAAGAGAGCATGAGCAAGGGAGGGGCAGAGTGAGGGAGACAGACTCCAAAGCAGGCTCCAGGCTCTGAGATGTCAGCACAGAGCCGGCTGGCAAGCGGGGCTCAAACTCAGGAACTAGGAGATCATGACCTGAGCCAAAGTCAGACGCTTAACCGACTGAGCCACCCAGGCGCCCCAATAGAAGAAGTTTTAAATGTGCTTTTCACTCTCACACTCCTGCCACTTCCCAAGAGAAGAACACGTCCAGGCAGCTGCTAGTACAAGGAAAAGAGACATGTGCAGCAGACTTAAACCCTACCTATAGCCCAGAGCAGAGCCATCCTAAATGACTTGCAGAGCCACGGGCAAGAAAAGTAAGTATCTGTCATTATGAGAACTTGAAATTGAGGGAGATTGTTATGAAGGAAAAAAATGAATAATATCCCTATCAAGCAAATGGAATAATAAAAATCTGAAATCCATTAAGCCACAATTGATAATAGCTACAATCTAATTTAGTGAATTATGTTAGTAAATACAGAGTACTATAGCCTTTTATGAAAGAAACACGTGAGCCACGGAGACACAAATGAACTGCACATTGGGAGCCCAGTGTTTCGTTTTCGTCTCTTTTGTCATCTTAATTTGCAATAGGCAATAAACTTATTTTTTTTTCTTTTTAGATTTAGTATCTCTTCCAAGAAAGAGACGATGACAACATAGGAATGCTATAAGAACCAGGCTATGATTTGGGCGCATGGGTGGCTCAGTCAGTTGAGCACCCGACTCTGGCTTAGGTCATGATCTCTCAGTCCTTGAGTTCAGGCCCCACATGGGGCTCTATGTTAACAGCTTAAAGCCTGGAGCCTGCTTCAGATTCTGTCTGTCTGTCTGTCTCTCTCTGCCCCTCCTCCACTCATGCTCTGTCTCTCTCTCTTTCAAAAATAAACATGAAAAAAAAAAAAAAAAAAGAACCAGGTTATGATGTTAGGCCATTGAGACTAACAGAACTAAACAGCTATGAAGATTTTCTATGTATAATTGCAAATAATTTCAGAAATTTAAAAGGGTCTGTAGAATCAAAGGTCATAGAGATGGTTCAGAGGAAGTGAACAGAGACCTATCTGCAAAATATAAAAAATAAAGTAGTATACCCAAACAGTGGGAACATGAATGCCAGCACAAAGTAACTCCAGAGGAAGTATAAAAAGAAAATGCTATGGTTTAGCATGACCATTTGATAAGACTCTAAAAGGCAAAAATATCAGGGACCAAAAACAGATGTGGGTGCGGATGCAGGTTTGATTCTCAGACTGTACCACTCCCATGATGTCCCAATCAAATCACTTCATCAGACACAGTATGTATCTACTTCTGCAAAACTATAAATGCAGATAGGCTTGATTACCTTTAACCTAAGAAGATGAATCGCATAGAGAATAAAACCCAGAATTACTAAGGTAGAATAAGGCCGAGGATTTTTTTGTTTACTTTGTTATCAATGAAATAATACTCTGAAATGATCCCAAGAAATGAAGCAACAAGTAAATACTGGATAATTATGATGGACCCAAAATTGTGTGAGGGATTGTTGTGGGATACAGAAGAAAGATAAGCCACTGTCTCTAACCTCAGGTGGTTTACAATCCAGTTGAAGAGATAAAATGGTGAAGTCATGCAATTAAGCAAGAACTGGGACTTGAGCTAGGCCTGAAAGATGAGACAAAGGAATGATTTCCATGGAATACGCAGGGTAGATGATCCCCTAGAGCCCAAGAAGAAAATAAGAGAATCTCTCTTTACTTTTTTAATGTTTTATTTATTTTTGAGAGAGAGAGCAAGTGGGAGAGGGGCAGAGAGAGAAAGAGACTGAGGAACCGAAGCAGGCTCCATGCTGTCAGTGCAGAGCCCCACGCAGGGCTCAAACCCATGAACCCGCGAGACCATGATCTGAGCTGAAATCAAGAGTCAGGTGCCCAATCAACTTAGCCAATCAGGCGCCCAGAGAACCTCTTCTTAAAAAAAAATCATCTTTTAATTTACATTTTAAGGTTTTATAATGCATATATTAGAATACTTAATGGGCACCTGGGTGGTTCAGTCAGTTAAGCATCCAACTTCAGCTAAGGTCATGATTTTGCGGTTTGTGGGTTCGAGTTCCATGTCAGGCTCTGTGCCGACAGCTCAGAGCCTGGAGCCTGCTTTGGATTCTGTGTCTCCCTCTCTCTCTGCCCCTTCCCCGTTCGTGCTCTATCTCTCTCTCTCAAAAATAAAATTTTAAAAATTAAAAAAAAAAGAATTAATATTTTTTAAGTAACTATAAAATATTGTGGTATATGTAGTAATTTTTTCAAATGATAAAGAAGAACATGATCAAAATAGAGGATTAAGAACTGAAACCTTCCTTGTAACCAGTTTAGGAGTCCTATCCTCACTCTCTCCCCATTAAATCAGAGGCAAAGAGCAGGCTCCTAGCCTGTGGAACTATCAAATGAGAAGCTGAGCTTTGCTATATTATTAGCTGCTCTCCATCATTCTAGAGACAGACATTCTAGAGACAGGACTTCAAAAGAAGTGTCTCTGGGGTGCTGCGGTGGCTCAGTGGGTTAAGCATCACACTCTTAATTTCCGTTCAGGTCACTATCTCTTTGTTACAAGTTCGAGCCCTGCATCGGGCTCTGCCCTTGACAGTGTGGAGCCTGCTTGGGATTCTCTGTCTCTGTCTCTTTGCCCCTCCCCAACTTGTACATGCACTCTCACATGGGCACTCTCTCTCACAAAAATAAATAAACATTAAAAACAAAAGAAGAAATAAGTGTCTTCCATCAAGTGTTTCCTCATGGAAAATAAATAATTGTCCTCTTGGCAATGCATCTGGGAGGAGAAAAATTTATGATAAGCCTCATAAATAGCTGTTAATTTAATGACCAAACTTTGTAGAAGAGACTGCTGAAATTACATGTATTAGTATCAATAAAAAAAATTTAGGAACAGAGGAAAGAGAAAAGGAGAGTGTGACACATCCCCTCAACCCAACACGGCAGTGACTGAAACAGAGAAAGAGCTCAAATAATGCTGAATGAACAATGTGGCAATAACACCATAAAGGAGATAAGCACTGAGTGCTTGGAGACATCGGCCTGACTCCAATAAAGAATGTCATGGATAGCAGGAAAAGGTAAAAGTGTCACTTAACTGAGCTAGATGTCAAATTCATTTCTGACATGATGGACTGCAAGATAAATGGTTTTGTGTCCAATTTTACAGATGAAGATCTCAAAATCCAGAAAAACTGAGTAATGTGATCAAAGTACACTTCTAGGAGACAGCACAACAGGAATTTAAATAATGCTAATAAATGGCAACTAATGCTCACTGTGATGCTTTCAGCGTGATGCCTCCCAAAAAAGGCTCCGTAAGGTCAGGTTGAGCACAATGACCGGTGGGGGATGGGGTGGAGGGTCTTCAAGAGGTGCAAGAAAAAGAAAGGCAGACAGCATGAATAAACAGAACAAGTACTCTAGAATGATCTGACAGCCACATGATGAATTTACATGCAGGAAGCACAGGTAAGTAAAGACTGGAGTAATTAGACCAACTATGAATCCAGAGTAGCCCTATGGTAACTAGAGCAAATTATAAAAAAAACTTTGCTTAGTTCACTTGGCCTTTCTAAATCAATGATTTAAATGTTTTCGGTATTACTGTACTCCAGTCTCCTTGTTGGGTAAGCAAAAGATGATGTAGTTCACTTTATGGCTTAAAACTACTTGTCCTTCCTCTAAGCTCTGTGAATTCAAAATGGGTTTTAACTAAAGGGATACAATGACAGAAAAAAGACAACGGATTCATGAAAATATTCAGCTATAGAAGCCGTGTGATTTTGGTGTGTCACTTAACTTCTCCAGACCCCTGAGGATAGAACAGGGATTTCTTCACCTAGGATCATGAACTGACTTTAGGGGTGAGACTCTCTTGAAACTGAATACAAACTTTTGTGCGGAAGTATATTTTTCTGAGAATTCATAGCTGTCATGATAAATCTCACAAAGAACCATAAGGCACCAAAAAATTAAGAAACAGTGGTCTAAGATGGTTGAGATTCTTTGCAGCTGTAGGAGGCTATAAGATGTGAGATGTGGAAAATAGAAATAGAAGTATTTATTGATTTCCATGTCTTTTAATGTGGGTAATTTGCATATTATGACTACAGTTTCCCAGTTCTTCATCTTAATCATTCTCTGCTGGCCAAAGCACAACAGGTTTCAGAACAAACTACTGAAAAGCCTGAGTCTGAATATTCTCAATTAAATCAACCATCACATTCACTTAAAAGGATGGTTTTTACAGAAAGTTCAAGTCTGAACTCTGATTTCCCCAAGGTGAACAGGCTGAGTTAATGAGTCTGGCAGGAGAAATTGAAGGATTCACAAAACTTACTTGGAAGTTGTCCCAGTTTCTGAAATAGAAATGCTTGGGAGCTGGACTGTGTCTAAAATTTGGAACATTCTACAGTTAGACAGATTGAAGTTGAACTACCCACCAGATCACACCTGATACTAAATTAAGTGATAATAGACGCTGTTTATTAATCACCTGGGAGAAAACAAAGAAAAAATGTCAACAGTATCAGTGCTTTTATAGCCTTGCACAAATCTGAAGGCTGGGCAACAACCTGATGTCTCCCTGTGATTAGAAACATTCTCCTACAATAGTAAGGAGATTCTTCTTCTGGGAGTTTGTTCATTAAGAACCCAGTAAAGTGCCAATCATATGAACAATTCATTTATTAACATGACCCAATCCACCTGCCTCCTGCCCACCAAAAAAAAAGCAAACTCAATATAATACAGTTGGTAATGATTAAAGTCAGTTTTCTAGTCTTGGTGAAC
This sequence comes from Acinonyx jubatus, assembly GCF_027475565.1. Lineage (NCBI taxonomy): Eukaryota > Metazoa > Chordata > Mammalia > Carnivora > Felidae > Acinonyx > Acinonyx jubatus. Next base: position 12,727,783 of record NC_069396.1, on the reverse strand, counting down.
TTTCCGTGAGCAAGTATAAACTGAATTTTAATCTTCTGTCAGATTCATAACCAAGTTCTTTTCAGTACATTATTCTGGCCAATGAGAATTAACTTTTCTTATTTGTACCCAGGGATTGCTGCTAAGTATTGTTTTTCCAAAAGGACAGTGACCAGCATAGGCTTTGTGCCCTCCAACAATGCTTTTCTGATTCACTAAAGAGTTGTGCTTTTGTGTGATTCTTTAACATTCAACCAACTTTTCAGAATGAATTTACTATAAAGGTCCAGTGGGAGATTTATTTTTAAAAAGGGTATGAGACACAGATTATAGATGCTGGCTTTCAAGTAAATCAATTAGTGTGGTAGGGAAGATAAAACATGAGTCTACACCTAACCATTATACAAAAAGTGGAGTCTGGGGTGTGAAGAGGGCCTGATACTTTAAAGAATGAAGAAAGTCCCCCTTACCCACTATGGGTAGGATAACAGAAAGAAGTCAGAGCGGGGCACCTGCATGGCTCAGTCGGTTAAGTTTCAGACGTCAGCTCAGGTCATGATCTCATGGTTTGTGAATTCAAGTCCCACATCCAGCTTCCTACTGTCAGCATGGAGCCAGCTTAGGATCCTCTGTCCCTCTCTCTTTGCCCCACCCCTGCTTGTTCTCTCTCTCTCTCTCAAAAATAAACAAAAAAGACAAACAGAGACACTTGTGAAAATATATGGAATACTAATCATAGGTAAGGCACCCAAGGGAATCTGACGATACACTCTTTGCAGTCCATATTTTTCTATTTTCTTTCTCTTTCAGTGTGTATTTCAAAGGGGATGGTTGGGGCAGGGAAATATGGGAAATCCACACTTTCTAGAACATGGCAAGTAGCAATCTGGTCCTCTTAAGAGTCCTAGATTAGTAGTTCTAAGAAAAGCACATTAACCATTTTATGGTTTAGTTGTGTCGGTATGCTCAACTTTTAGGCGAGAAATTTATTTATTTATTTATTTATTTATTTATTTATTTATTTATTTATTTATTTTTCCATTTTATTTAGGGGGGAGAGAGAGAGAGAAAGAGAGAGCATGCATGCACACACAGGGAGGTGGGAAGAGGGCCTGAGTTGACAGGGGGATCTCAAGCAGGCTCTGTGCTCAGTGCGGAGCCCGATGTGGGGCTTGATCCCACAACCCTGGGATGGTGACCCGAGTTGAAATCAAGAATCGGACGCTCAACCAGCTGAGCCACCCAAGCGCTTGTATGTGGGAGTTTGAGAATGAGAAGTGAAAACAAAATTCTCTGAAGGACATAGTATGAATAAGGAACAAAAGGTCAATTTTTATATGGCATCCTTTATATGTTTTATTTAACTTGCCATCTCAGTTGATTTGGAACAGCTGAATGTACAGGGCCAAATTTGTCAAAGCAGGAGCTACTGAGCCAAATGCAAAGTGGGAAATGAAAAGAGAGAGAAGTTTTCCAGGCATGTGACAATACTATTAGGGATTACGGCCAGTAAATCTGGACTGATTCTGTCAATGCAGCTCAGTACCTCCAATCCGACTATGTTACTTCTGTAATTGTGAGAAGATAAAAACAAAAAAGGCATATAAAATTACAAGATGCAAAAAAAGTCCCAAAATGAAATATAATTTCTCATGAACCATACTCAAGTATCTAAAAATACCACATCTCTTCCATACTGACCAGGGGTTAGTGCACTACTTACTTTAACTGGCCTAAAGAGAGGCAAAGAGCACAGAGCTGCCAGAACGTGCAGAACCCTTTCTGTATAACCCAGCGCAAATGATTGGTGCGTCTTCTTCTTCTTTTTAAGTTTATTTATTTATTTTGAGAGACAGAGAAAGAGAGAAACCAGGGGGAAGGGGCAGAGAAAGGAGGACAGAGGATCCAAAGCAGGCTCTGTGCTGACAGCAGAGAATCCGATGTGGCACCCCAACTCACAAACCGCGAGGTCATGACCTGAGCTAAAGTCGGACACTTAACCGACTGAGCCACCCAGGTCCCGCTACGACTGGTGCTTCTGAAGAGAACAGCTTTGACTCAGGGACTAGCCTTCCATCTGAGTAACAGAGCAACTGCATAATTCTGAAGCATGTGTAAGCTTTGAAGCAGGAGCCTCAGGGGGACAAATCTTAGGTTAGATGAGAGAGATAAAGGCCATCTGAATACTGGGAAATGCTAAGCTGAAATGGGGGAAAAAGGGTACCTGGTACCTTGGCATCAATAGATGCTTAAATGGACTCAAAAAGTGTCAGAGAAACAGCAAATAGTTTTATACAAATAGTGTCTCCTGGAAAGGGAGTCACATCAAGAAACTATATGAGGAGGGGCACCTGGGTGGCGCAGTCAGTTAAGCGTCCGACTTCAACCAGGTCACGATCTCGCGGTCTGTGAGTTCGAGCCCCGCGTCGGGCTCTGGGCTGATGGCTCAGAGCCTGGAGCCTGTTTCCGATTCTGTGTCTCCCTCTCTCTCTGCCCCTCCCCCGTTCATGCTCGGTCTCTCTCTGTCCCAAAAATAAATAAACGTTGGAAAAAAAAATAAAAAATAAAAAAAAAAAGAAACTATATGAGGAAAAGTAATCACCACTGAACAACAGTAGATATGGAGAAAGATAAATGTAACAGAGAAATTTAAAAAAAATTGAATACAGTTAAAGATAACGACAAATATAGCTATCAGAACCTACAGACATTGCTGCAAATAATTCTGATCAAAAGCTTTAAAAGATATTATGTCCTGAAGCTTAGAGAATCATCAGAAGGTCAGAGAATTAAAAGCGTAATTTAGAGATAACTTATCCAAGAAATTTTCAAACTTTTGGGACCTCCTCCTTACTCCTCATGACTATCTAAGGCACCACAGACTCAACACAACTGAGGTAGTCCCAAACCACTTCCCCAACCACCCCTGTACCACTCTACCCCTCCACTTAAGTCCAAAATGGGGATGGTGTTTGCTCAATGTCACTGAATCAATTGACGGCTGAATGAAAACCTTAAGGTTCCATATAAATGCTATTAAGTACATAAGAAAACTCAATCTGTCTGAAAACTGAACTGGGAAAACCTAGCATACTTGAGCATTGTTTTGAGATTTGAAAACACGGCTGTAAAAAAAAAAATATATTCCTTCAAAAATCAAAAAGCAAAGCCAGCACCACAACACAAAAACCCAAACTCAAGGGAAAACTCCACCTTTTCCTTTACTTTAAACCTCCATTCTAAAACCCTAAATTTAAAACCTCCTGTCATGTCACACCTAGGAAAGAGGTTTCAGCCTCCACTGAAACAACACTTAATGATTATTTTCAGGAGCTAGTCTATAACCAAACTGTCACATGAAAAAGATGGTGTGTATTTAATACCTGTCTCATATTTATAGGCCTTTTACTCTGTAAGTAACTCTTCTGATTCCCTATCAAATCTAGCCCTTTATCTACTTGAGATATCTCCACTTTGTAGTCTCCTACCTGGCATCTAACTTCTTTTGAATGGCAACACTATACCTAAAATTTTGGCAATCCTATAGGAATATTCTGGTCAAGAACTGATCATTGGGTAGACCCTAATGACCGATCCTAATTTGTGGTACAAAAGCCTATTGGTTACTGCCAGCAAACTGGACAGGTTTAGCTTGGTAAACTGATGGTGAGTCAGGGTCCATTCTGGTCCACCAGTCCCCTTCTTTCTCCAAAAAAAATGAGACCAGATAACTTCCCTCAAGAAAGAGAAAATGTGGGCCTCTGTGGTGAATTGTATGCTTTAAAATGGTAAATTTTATGTTATGAGTATTTACCATAAAATACCAGTAAAATAAAGAAGGGGCCTCAATTTGAAATCTGAAGACTGAACTACTCAACAAGAATTCTGGACTGTTTCATTCTACCCTCAAACTTCTTCAAACACACTTTATAACTGACAAAGTTAGGGAAATCTTATATGCTATGGTTCACAGATTGAAATGGGAACTAGACAATCAAAGAAATTATGAAATTAAGTAATCTGGCTGATAGCCCCACATGTAGATGTACAGGCTCTTTGGATTATGGACAAAATCTCTTTGGACTGTGGATGAGATGTGTTCTCTTATTTTAATTTGGGCACTCTAGGCTCCTGGCTTAGAAATGGACTGCAAACTCTGATCATAATCTCTCTCCTGTTTGAGGTGCAGTGTTCAAACGCATCATCTCCAGTCTTAAATGATGGATCAGATGATACAACAAACAAATGAACATCCTACAATACAAACAGGAAAAGTTGATATATGTAGTGGATGAAATGACTACTACCTGAAACTGGATATGCAACCACAATTCTTTAAAACAGTGGTCTACATCCAGATTGATCATATCCCCAGATGATAATGTTCCATTTTTCAGTCTGGGCTGAAGAAGGATAAGAGGGGACAGATAACCAAGACCATTTCTGTTAACGTAAGACTGTAGACCACCTATGTTAAACATGACATAGTTGTTGTTTCAGGGAATCTCTGCCCAAGAAAGACAGACTGCAAATCAATAACTTCACCACTTGATTCAGGGAATTCCTAATAGATCAATTTACCAGAGACAAGAATCTTCTCATCTGAGCAAATGACTTCCTTATCTAACTAACATATTTATGCATTAAGAACTGCTTTAAGGGTGCCTGGGTGGCTCAGTTGGTTAAGCATCCGCCTTCAGTTCATGATCTCAGAGTTCATGAGTGCGAGTCCCACATTGGGCTCTCTGCTGTCTTCGGCTTGGAGCCCGCTTTGGATCCTCTGTCTCCTCTCTCTCTGCCCCTCCTCAGGTCATTCTCTTTCTCTCTCTCTCAAAATAAATAAATTAATTAAAAAAAACATTAAGAAGAATTGCTTTAAGACCTCTAACTCGAAGTGTCCACCAATTCTAAATTGTTGTATTGCAAATTTTGTCCAATCACAATCAGTTCCCTTCTTTAAAAGACCCTTTGAAACCACTTTATGTCAGATCTCAAAGGCATTTAAATATCCCAATTTTGACTTCTTCCTGTCAAGGTGGTATCCTCCTATCTGTAGTAAGTGCTAATAAATTCAGGTTTGCTTTATTAACAGATTGGCGTAATTCAGAAAAGTATACTGGGGTCCATACCAACTGATCCTTCAGTATCTAGCTCAAAGAAGGACTCTGGGGCTGAATTGGAAAAACCTCAATTGATATATTTTAAAAACTGAATCTTCTCAAGTTTATAAACATCAGTAACGTGAATAATCTAATGAAATCTTCTCAAGTTTCCCACGTTTTTCTTAGGTAACATCAATCTACAGTTGACAGAACAAGATACTACCAAGTATACATCAATAATCACCACTATATCAAATGCTGAAGTGATGTAAATTAAACACTTACTTTGGGAAATATTGATAGATTAATGTAAACAATAAAGATGCAATATTTTACAAGAATTATCCACAATCTCCAAACCATATCTTTGCCTTTTAAAGTGATATTTTTCTGTTATAAAATTAATGGATTTTGAAATCAAAATGTAAAGAACAAAAGACCAGGAGGATCCTTTAATGGTACTCCAACTGAGCCAGTGCTCATTGTATAACCTAAATAGATCATAACTCTCAACACTTCAATTGGAATTGGCGGAAAACTACATAAAAAGTGAGACATTCTGACTCCAACTAGTTGCGTATCTACTATGATTCCATAAACCAATACTACCTTTCTGAGGAAGGGAAAATATTGTTACAGAAAGGGAATAGTCAAAGTATAGAAAAGGTGTAGTTCACGGGGAGAAGGTGAAAGGACAAAGGTAGAACAGTTCCAGATGCTTTTAGATTTACTATTTTTAAATACTTTATAAAGTATGCCGATGGTTCAAGTACGCATTACTTTCTGGGTAAAGAACATTCACCTCAAATAATGGAAACTAAAGATGCTCCAGGTATTTCTAAGCACTCATTACTATATAGTCTACACCACTGGTTATGCAGCATAGACTTGCGAGAACTAGGATCAAATTTAGGTTCTTCCAAGTACTAGCTGGACTAATTATTTAACTCTTGTAAGCCTAAATTTCCTTATCTATAAATGGGGATGAGTATTTATTACATATGCAGGAATAAATTAGGCAAAGCACATAAAGCACCTATGAGTACTCACAATAAGCATACAATAAATATTATCTATAATATTATTATAGTATACTTCTAGAAGATTATTAATTTTGTACCGCCCTAACTCCAAAACACAGCAATAAATCAATCTCAGAAATAAGGAAAAAAGTAAGTAAAAAGAGGTTTTCTTTTAAGCCTCAACTTCAGGAGTAAGTTTGTAGATCTATAGATTCTTAGCTAGAGGAAGGCAACTTCAGTTTTAACAGTTCAATTACAGGGGCGCCTGGGTGGCTCAGTTGGTTAAGCGTCTGACTTCAGCTCAGGTCATGATCTCACGGTCCGTGAGTTCAAGTCCCGCGTCAGGCTGTGTTGTCAGTTCAGAGCCTAGAGCCTGCTTCAGATTCCGTGTCTCCCTCCCTCTCTACCCCTACCCCACCCACACTCTCTCAAAAAATGAATAAAAGATAGTGGCCAAAATGAACAAATCAGGAGACTATAGATGCTGCCAAGGATGTGGAGAAACGGGAACCCTCTTGCACTGTTGGTGGGAATGCAAACTGGTGCAGCCGCTCTGGAAAACAGTGTGAAGGGTCCTCACTATGACCCAGCAATAGCACTGCTAGGAATTCACCCAAGGGATACAGGAGTGCTGATGCATAGGGGCACTTGTACCCCAATGTTTATAGCAGCACTTTCAACAATAGCCAAATTATGGAAAGAGCCTAAATGTCCATCAACTGACAAATGGATAAAGAAGATGTGATATGTGTGTGTATACTATATATATATATATGTATACACACACACACACACACACACACAATGGAATACTACTTGGCAATAAGAATGAAATCTGGCCATTTGTAGCAACGTGGACAGAAATGGAGAGTGGTATGCTAAGTGAAATAAGTCAGGCAGAGAAAGACAGATATCCTATGTTTTCACTCCTATGTGGATCCTGAGAAATTCAGTAGAAGACCAGGGGGGAGGGGAAGGGGGGAAAAAAGTTACAGACAGGGAAGAAGGCAAACCGTAAGAGACTCTTAAATACTGACAACAAACTGAGGGTTGATAGGGGTGGGGGAGAAGGGAAAGTGGGTGATGGGCATTGAGGAAGGCACCTGTTGGGATGAGCACTGGGTGTTGTATGGGAACGAATTTGACAGTAAGTTACACACACACACACACACACACACACACACACACACACATATACAGTTCAATTACAAAAGTGATAATAGCTACATTATTTATGTAACTATTTATTAATGTAATTATCCAAATTACATCAGGATAAACTGGAGTAAAGGAATAAATTAACTTAGGAAATTATGGTAGAAAAATCTTATGCCAATGGAAAGAACAATCTTTAAGAGACTTCATCAAGTTGCTTAGCACAATTATGTGTGTGTGGAATTTCTGCCTGCCTCCACCCTTATCTCTCAATCTAATACCCATATACAAATCCAGATGTGATACCTATTTTGAACTTCATTTAGGTTGCTTCTACGTAAACATGAGAGGTTTAAACAGTTTTGGTTTTGTTCACTCATATATTTTAAGGCTCCAAACAGCCTTTGTATTTAAATCCAACTGTTCAGATGCAGTTCTGTCTAAATGTGCAAACAAACTAAGGCTATTACTCAAGTAAAATCACTTTTCTAAATTTTACTTGGGAAATGTTTTTAGCCTACCATTGGCATTCAATGCACTTCTCTCCTCACACCAAACTCAAGTGGACTCCTTCTGTGCAAGTAAATACTACTTGTGGTCAGTTTAATAGGCAAGATCAATGACTTTGACAATTCAGTTTAAATGTCATGCATCTGTCTGTGTTATTTCAAATCACTTGACAGCCACCTATAAACAGGTAATAAATATAAAACAGTGCAAACGAGATCTAGGACTATACCATAATTCTTTCAAATACACTCAGATCTTACAACAGTATCTTTAAAACTTTGATCATCACAATTATTATTCTTCCGAAGAGTATGGGAAATCTAATGTCTAAAATATGGGGCTCTGGGGGCGCCTAGGTGGCTCAGTCAGTTAAGTGTCCAACTCTTGATTTCAGCTCAGGTCATAATTTCATTTTGTGGGATCGAGCCCCATATGATTTCACAGTTCATGGGACTGAAACCTTCATAAGACTCCGCACTGAGCGCAGAGCCTATTTGGGATCTTCTCTCTTCCATTCTCTCTGCCCCTCCCCCTTGTTTGGTCTGTCTGTCTGTCTCCCTCAAAATAAATAAACAAACTTTAAAAAATACGGGGCTTAGATTAAAGGTCTTTAGATCTTTAGTCTACACAAGAAATAGAGAAGATAAGAATCGATGACTGGAGTGAAGTTTGGTATTTCAAAAATAGTATTTTAAATGCTAACATGTGATACAAATGAAATGCCTCATGGACCAGAGAAAAAGGACAGACCTTATAAACAACATAAGTGAGCTACAAAAAGCACGCAAACATTTTCCTAACTGAAATCTTACTAAATAATCCACAATACAGAATTTGTCTGGGGAAAGGCTCTCTGTATCAGGGAAAATATACCTACTCAGAAGCAAGAGGTGATATCTAATAACCCAGAACATATACATATACATCCATATAGATAGATAGATAGATTCCCCCCCCCCCAAACCAAAACACATTTTAGTTAAAAAAAAAAAAAAAAAAAGACCAGGGTGGGATGGATAGCAGAAAGTCAATCTTGGACTGCTCTCACTGAAAGTCTTGATTCTGGTGCCAAGAAGAATGTTTTTAACCTGCTACCTAGATTCTCCATGTTATTTATTTTTATTTACCTTAGTATGCAAGGAAAAAACCTTCAAGCATTTATTTTTTTGTAATGTTTATTTATTGATTTTGAGAGAGAAAGAGAGTGAGCATGATAGGGGCAGAGAGAGAGGGAGAGAGAGAGAGAATATGAATCCCAAGCAGGCTCTAGGTCCACTCAGAGCCCAACTGGGGGCTGGATCTCACAAACCGTGAGATCATGACCTGAGCCTAATCAAGAGTCACATGCCTCGCCGACAGAGCCACCCAGGTGCCCCAAAAGTTTTAAGATTTAAATGAGAGGAACTGGGGCGCCTGGATGGCTCAGTTGGTGAGGTGTGTGACTCTTGATTCAGCTCACTCAGGTCATGATCTCACGGTTTGTGAGATCCAGGCACCAGTCGGGCTCTGAGCTGGACCTGGAGCCTGCTTGGGATTCATATTCTCTCTCTCTCTCCCTCTCTCTCTCGCTCTCTCTCTCTCTCTCTCTCTCCCTGCCCCTCTCCCACACATGCATGTGCTCTCCCTCTCGTTCATAAATAAATAAATAAATAAATAAATAAATAAATAAATAAATAAATTTAAATGAGACTTACCTTCTCTGTAATACGTACTATAAATAAAATCCACAAAATGAAACATTGCGACATTTAAAATATACACTTCAGATGTAAACGGTGTTGTACACTAGTATATGTCTACTCTGAGTCATTTGTCTGGTTAAGAATCTTACAACACTTGGGGCGCCTGGGTGGCTCAGTTGGTTGAGCATCCGACTTCGGCTCAGGTCATGATCTCACAGTTTGTGCGTTCAAGCCCCGCGTCGGGCTCTGTGCTGACAGCTCAGAGCCTGGAGCCTGCTTCAGATTCTGTGCCTCCCTCCCTCTATCCTTTCCCCACTCATGTGCTCTCAGTCTCTCAAAAATGAATAAACATTTAAAAAAAAAAAAAAAAGAATCTTACAACGTTATAAATGTTGTTACCTAGTTATGCCATTAACCTAAGGAATTCAAGAAGCACATTAAGTACTAATTAAGTAATGTACCAAAAACGTTTGGCTATAACTTTAATTTTAAAACTTTATCTCAGATTAACAAATACACAGAGGCGCCTGGCTACCTCTGTCAATGGAGTGTGCAACTCTAGATCTTGGGGCTGGGTCATCTTGATCTACCCACGTGTGTGTAGAGATTGCTTAAAAATAAAATCTTAAAAGAAAGAAAGAACAAACAGGCATGCCTGGGTGGCATCTGATTTCAGCTCAGGTCATGATCTCGCAGTTTGTGAGTCTGAGCCCCACGTCAGGCTCTGTGCTACAGGTCAGAGCCTGGAGCCTGCTTCACATTCTGTGTCTCCCTCTGCCCCTCCCCCACTCACACTCTCTCAATAAAGAAAAATTAAAAAAAATTTTTTTTAAATTAACAAATACATGTTTTAAAACATAAACTAATACGGAATAATTTTGGCCTAAGAGCAAGTTAATGAAGTTTCAAAAGAAAAGTGAATGCATTAATACCTCCTTTCCAAAAGGTCTGCCACTATATAAATGACCTCAATATACACGACTTACCAAGATAATTTATTCAACTGGTTACTAAAATTGTCCCTGCTTCCAGATGAAGAAACAGTGCATAAGAATAGGAAATTGACTTCTCTGGTTTAAAACAATCTCTTATTAGTTCACCTTGGGGCCACTAAAAATTCCTAAGTTGTTCTGGTTTTATTTTGTTCTCCTGCCCTCTTGGGGGTAGTGCCTCAATTAAAAGCAAGCACACACACAAAAATCCTATAAATGTAAACTTTCTTTTCAACCTTTTCCCTATTTCACCAATACCTTAATTAATATAATTATCTATCTTCTCTAAAAACGTCAGAAATAAAAAACAAAAAAAATAAACATTCTTCTTCCAAAGATGACAATCACCCTTGCCTTAGAATTTAAGTAGCTCTAGCTTACATCATTAATTGCAACCAAAAGAGATCAGACAAAAGTATCTTCCATCTATGTAATGGCTTAAGGCTACAGTTTCTACTCATGACAAAATGCAGGGTTTTTTCATATTTAAGCTTTCTTTTTGCATAGCGAGGAAAGCAACTGACCGGGTAAGACTATGAACTTGTTAATTCACATTCTTATTCTACCAGTTAATTTATGCTATGATCTGGGCAAAGCCAATTATTAATCTCATCCTCTGCCACAGAATGCTTTGATTTTGAACTACAGTGAAAAGAGAAAAACACATTTTTCAAACCTTTTCCCTACAAAAAATAGAGCCATACCTTTCTGAAGCCCTCTGACAATTTTGGTAGTATAATTACCAACTCACAACAGCTTGTACCTGTGAAAAATATCCACTTCCAATAAGAGGGATCATTTAAATGGTCTCTGATCCAAAAGTTGCATTCTTGTGAGATATACTAAGGACAGCTTAAACTTGAATTTTCAGAACAGAAGAATAACTAATTCAGGATGAAAGATTCCAAGTTTTAAAGTCGATATTCAGGATCAGTTTCTGAATGAGAACCTGACTCACAGCAAGCCCTGGAGCTGCTCCTCCATTCTAAAAATATCTGCCACAGGGCACCTTATTCATTCTGAACTGAATAAGAATTTCAAAGCTATGCTCTAATTCTTACTTGGTGCAACCATGACATCACAGAGCAGGCAGTGGCACAAATAACTGTGCTGCAATAATTTGGCTACAAGTTATATCTATCTTGAAATTCTTCCTGAAAGTATTAAAATCCTAATGCAATAAACTTTTGGTTGATCACAACGCCCCCCCCCCAGTCTCTGGCAGTGTTTTTCTTTTTAAGATAACTGAGGGCAGTTCCGGGAAGGCAGTGATCACAGTTTGGGCCACCACAATACCAGGCATACAATGGCATTCCATATACATTTGTTATTTGGTTGACAGAAATCCTATCTGATCTCTAGGCTTCAGGCTCCAGGCTCTGAGCTGTCAGCACAGAGCCTGACACAGGGCTTGAATTCACCATGAAAGCATGACCTGAGCTGAAGTCGGAGGCTTAACCGACTGAGCCACCAGGGCACCCCTCAGGTCTTTTAATTTCAACACTAATTCTCTAACACAGCCCCAAATTAATTTTTTTTAACGTTTATTTATTTTTGAGAAACAGAGAGGGATAGAGAACGAGCAGGGGAGGGGCAGAAAGAGAGGGAGACAGAATCTGAAGCAAATACAGCCCCAAAGTAAAACCAAAACTATGCAATGACTTTAAGCTGGACAGGACAAAAAAATTACTAAATAAAGAGATCAAAGAGTACTACTCTTAAAAAATTAAGTCCACTATTTTGGTTTCTTGATGGAAAAGCACTAGGACAGGGAAGAAAAAGGTTATCAAGAATTATATTTCTGGAGTTCCTCCGCATACAGTTATGTTTCTGGAGCTTAGGAAAAAGGTTTAGGCCTGTGACAGAGATATGGGTATCACAACATTTAGGTGGGAATGAAATTACCTCAACCAAGTAAGAATAGAATCATGACATTTAACCACCTGATTATAAGGAGGTGACTAAGAAAGAAGAATCTGACAGAAAAGCCACAGAGCAATGTCTTTTAAAGTTTTTATTTTAATTTCAGTTAGTTGACATATAGTGTTAAATTAGTTTCAGGTGTACAATATAGTGATTCAACAAGTCTATACATCACTCAGTGCTCATGAGGACAGGTGTATTCCTTAATCACCTATTTGACCCATCCTCCCATCCCCTTCCCCTCTGGTAACCATCAGTTTGTTCTCTATAGTTAAGAGTCTGTTTCTTGGTTTGCCTCTCTCTCTTTTTACCCTTTGCTTGTTGGTTTCTTAAATTCCACATGAGTGAAGTCATGTGCTATTTGTTTTACTGTGACTTATTTCACTTAACATTACACTCTCTAGCTCCATCCATGTTGTTGCAAATGTCAAGATCTCATTCTTTTTTATGGCTGAGTAATATTCCGTCTTACACACACACACACACACACACACACCATCTCGTCTTTATCCATTTATCAATCAATGGACACTTGGGCTGCTTCTATAATTTGGCTATTGTAAATAATGCTGCATTAAACACAGGGGTGCATGTATCCCTTTGAATTAGTGTTTTTGTAATTTTGGGGTAAATATCCAGTAGTGCCATTACTAGATCATAGGGCAGATCTATTTTTAACTTTTTGAGAAACTGCCATACTATCTTCAACAGTGGCTGCACCAGTTTGTATTCTCACCAACAGTACAAGAGGGTTCCTTTTTTGTCTACATCCATTGCCAATACCTGTTGTTTCTTGTGTATTTATTTTAGCCATTCTGACAGGTGTGAGAGGATATCTCATTGTAGTTTTGATTTGCATTTCCCTGATGATGATGTCGAGCATCTTCTCATGTGTCTGTTGGCCATGTGTACATCTTCCTTGGAGAAATGTCTGTTCATGTCTTCTGCCCATTTTTAAAATGGATTATTTGTCCTTCGGGTGTTGAGATGTAGAAGTTCTTAATATATTCTAAAACTGATTCATGGTGATGGTTACATTATTCAGTAAAGTTACTAAAAATCATTGTAAACTTGAAATGAGTGGCTATGTTAAATATCCTTCAATAAAGCTGTTTAGAAAAAAAGGCAAGGTTGAGTACTGCATCTTCCACACCGTGATATGGATACTATTTCTAGTGTAAGAAAATGTGTGGTGAGATTTATAATAAAGAAAATTTATAGGCTCCCACACCAAGCAAGCTGGAAACCCCTCCCACAGATACCTAAGCATGTATTCTAATTTTTTTTAAAGAGAGAGAAATGTTTTATTTATTGAAGTTCATGGCAGTCCTCAAAGGTCAGAAAGTAAAATCTGGTACACATACACAGAAAGCAAAGGTATTAGGTTATAAATAGATGGTATTTAATTTTAAAAGGCTCAAAATGGAGTCACTTGTGCTAACTCAAGACTTCATACCTAACCTAATTGACAGTTTCAGTCTCTCTCAGGAATGTAATCTTAAACCACTCAAACTGGAATTTCCTAGTCAGCACTAGTGAGGTCTTCTGCCTGAAAGATCCCTTGTGGTCCCCAAAGAAAGATATGAGGTACTTTGGTCCCGTTCTGCCTACACAAGTCTCCCATTTTGTACAGCTCAGAGCTCCTTTCTATTTGCTACATGTGGTGCTATGCGATTCATCACCGAGTAAAGCTAATTTGACCTTTAAATTTACTCAGTTGTATTTTATTTTTTAACAGTAACCAATTCCCAGTCAGGTATATTTGAAAATATAGAGAAATTTTGTTTATCACACTGACTTGGGGTAACACTGGCATTTAGAGGGCAATGTTTAAACTACAATTTACTCTTTTTAAAAATAATAAATCAGGGGCAGCCTGGGTGGCTCAGTTGGTTAAGTATGCGACTTAAGCTCAGGTCATGATCTCATGGTCCGTGAGTTCAAGCCCCACATCAGGCTCAGTGCTGACAGCTCAGAGCCTGGAGCCTGCTTCAGATTCTGTGTGTTTGTGTGTCTCTCTCTCCTTCTCCCCCACTCGTGCCTTTGTCTCTCTCTCTCTCACAAGTGAGTAAACATTAAAAAAAATAAAAAATAAGTAAATCAGGAATATATACTGTATTCACTTACACTTAATAAAAGCTGCCTTGATGTTATTAGGTCAAACAGTTCTAAGCAGGCATTTATCTTTTGATAAAAATACAAAAACTATAAAAGGGGCTTAGTATGCAAATGTCCTTCAATGCACAGGACAGTCCTGCACAATGAGGAATGGTCCCTCCTAAACACCAAAAGCATTCTTCCTGAAAAAAACACCAATTTGAACCATGTTCCTATTAGCATCTGAAAAGGTAAAGTACCTATAGGTTCTTATTCTAAAATATTTAAATATAAGGCATCAACATTACCAACAAAATACTCCAGATTAGGGGTGCCTAAATGGCTCAATCTGTTGAGCATTCAACTCTTGAATTTGGCTCAGATTATGATCCTGGGGTCGTGGTATGGAGCTATGTTTCAGGCTCTGTGCTGAGAGTGGAGCCTGCTCAAGATTCTCTCTCTCTCTCTCTCTCTCTCTCTCTCTCTCTCTCTCTCTCTCTGCCCCTTCTCCCCCTGCTGCACTCTTGCTCTCTCTAAAATAAAATTTTAAATACGTGTGTGTGTGTGTGTTCGTGTGTGTATTCTACTATATGCAAATCAAAAATATAATTTCCCCAAATTTTGTTTGAAAGATCACACATGACTACCAGATATTCAAATTTTAGAAACAACATCAAGTATTTAAAGAGATATTTAATTTTTCAGTTATTTGTCACTTAGTTGGAACCAGGCTTATTAATTCCCTCTCAGCTTTAAGCATCTTCTTTGACAGACCAAGCAATAACATTTGTAAGCACTTCTCTGTACTGCTGAAATGTAGTATTTTTCTTTGAGCCTTTATTTTTAAAAAAAATTTTTTTTAACGTTTTATTTATTTTTGAGACAGGGAGAGACAGAGCATGAACAGGGGAGGGTCAGAGAGAGGGAGATACAGAATCTGAAACAGGCTCCAGGCTCTGAGCTGTCAGCACAGAGCCCGACGCGGGGCTCGAACTCACGGACCGCAAGATCATGACCTGAGCCGAAGTCGGCCGCTTAACAGACTGAGCCACCCAGGCGCCCCACTATGAGCCTTTAAAAAGTGTAGGGACACCTGGGTGGCTCAGTAAGTTAAATGTCTCACTCTTGATTTCCGCTTAGATAATGATCTCAACTTTCGAGAGATGGAGCCCCACGTCAGGCTCCATGATGACAGCGTAGAGCCTGCTAGGGATTTTCTCTCCTCTCTCTCTGCTCATGCTCTCTCTGTGTCTCAAAATAAATAAATAAAAACATTAAAAAATATTAGAAGGTGTCATTTCATCAGCTGCCTGAGAATATAAGCATAGTATATCTCTCTAGTAAAGCATTAAACTGTATTATTGAAATGCTTCTATGTTCTTGGAGGGTGAAATTTTGTCTATTTCACTTTTTTAGCTAGCACACAGTAGGCGCTTACAACTGTTTTAAGAATAAATAAACAAGGGTATTGAAAACTAGTAAACTATATGATAAAGAAAACTTATCTGCATGTCTTTATTTTCAGGAGAATCAACTAATTTTATACTGGAAAGCCTTAACAGTAATTTTATAAAATTAAGAAACATTTGGGGGCACCTGGGGGGCTCAGCCAGTTGGGCGTCTGACTTTGGCTCAGGTCATGATCTCACGGTTCATGAGTTCGAACCCCGTGTCAGGCTCTGTGCTGACAGCTGGGAGCCTGGAGCCTGCTTTGGATTCTGTGTCTCCCTCTCTCTGTCCCTCCCCTGCTCATGAGCGCGCGCGCTCTCTCTCTCTCTCTCTCTCTCTCTCTCTCAAAAATAAATAAACATAAAGAAAAAAAGAAACATTTGGATGAAGGTCACAATGAACTAAATGACAGCTCTAGCACAAAACGAAGAACAGGGAGAGGACACTTATTTGGAAAATACAATATACCTATTCGAAGGAAGGACAAAATACACAGAAGTGAGAGGACAGCAATTGGTCTCTTCTGTCTGTCATGTTCTAAACTCTTTCCATCACATAGAACTACAAATTTCAGCCCATCTTCCAACACTTCTGCCCACACCTAGGACCAATACTTGCAAATAACTTTCCTTTGGATATTTGATCAGGGAAGGAGGTGGATAGGAGAAGAAGAGATTATTATTCAGAGAAGACAGAGGTGGAGTACTAGAACCACAAGGGTACTAAATCTATTGTATTAATTGTGCTCTAAAAAGTATATACTTCCCTTTCTTGCAAGTCATTCAAAAGCTTTTTTTCTGAAGATGGGTGAGAGATTCCATGAAATTTTGAGTATGTGTTTTTATAATGTGGCCAAACGTTAAAGCTGGTGGGAAAAAGAGCTGCAAGACTCAACTGGTAGTATACACCATAATGTCCTGGTATCTTAATATATCTTGGCCAATATGCTGACTTAAAAAGATAAGCACATGGGGAGCAGCGGCTTTGCTTCATGCCAGGCAATGTCTCCACAGGGTGTGGGTTTCCTAGTGGAACAGCAGTCATACCATATGGTGCTACTTTTATTGGCATGGGCAGGACAGAAGCTGCCAAAAATTCAATGTGCTATTTTCGGACATGAAACGTGATAAATCCCAAATTTAAAACATTAAGAATTTTTAAACTAAAAAATATCTTTTTTTAAAGATTTCAAATATTGGACTTTTGTAATCAAGGCTCAACAGGGTAACGGCTCTCAGTCTTTGAAATAAGACAAATATGCACACAAAAGTCAAGAGTTGGGAATACTTGGCAGCTCTTCTCTGAAAATAATGTTTTAAGGATTGAAGTGAAAACTCCATGGTTATACCACAAATATAAAGGTGCAATGTATAAAACAGCTTTTGAAATACTACATTGTGAAAACATCAAACGAAGGCAGTATATATGAGAAGGTCAAAGATGGTTCATCCATAGGATGGATTCTATATTTCTCTCTAGCCACTTCAAGTTTTAGCAGAGTAAGATAACTCCAAGTACTCAAATAAGCTGATCTAATGTTTGAAGTCAGAGCAAGCCTGGAAATATTCATGTTGAATCCAACAAACTACTTACAAGTGCTTGTACTTAACCCTTACAAGTGCAGTCCTAGATTGGAGTAAGTAGGTCCAGGATTCTAAAAACAACAACTTCAAATGCTATATTAAGGCTGGTAATATTAATTTCAGAAAAGCAATTTTTGAGCTTCCACACTTGTGTCAATGCTAGCCTTTTCCCCAAGCCTGCTCCTTTTTCCTGAATTAGGTTAATTATAAGTAATAAAAATAGCTTTTAGTTTGCCCTGAAATAAAATGGGTTTTATGAAGTGCTTTACATAAGACAAGAAAATCTGAAGATTAAGGACTTGGTTGAATCTAAAATTACAAGTGAGGGGTGCCCGGGTGGCTCAGTGGGTTAAGCGTCTGACTTCAGCTTAGGTCATGATCTCACCACTCTTGGGATTCTAGCCCTGCATTGGGCTCCGTGCTTGTCAAGAGCCTGGGGCCTGCTTCAGATTCCGTGTCTCCCTCTCTCTGTCCCTCCCCCCACTACTGCTACGTCTCTCTCGCTCTCAAAACTAAACATTAAAAAATAAAACAAATAATATTACAAGTGAAAACTCCATTTTCCTGCCCGCCCAATACGTTGCACAAATTATCTACAGTAAAGCGAACTGTAAATGCAAATAACTTTCACCTAAAGAAAGCTGTGGTTCAGCCATTCCCAATATGTAGAAACAGTCATACAAGCTACTGAGGTTCTCAAAGTGCAGCAATATCAGCATCTGCAAATTCTTAAGACCCCTACCCGTAGATCTACTAAATCTGTGTTGTAACTTCAAGGCTGCAGATGACTCAATGGATGCTTTAGTTTAAAAACCAATGAAGGCTTGGGCTTTTGACAGAAGAAAAATAAAATATGCCAAATACAGATCATTGTTGCTGAAAAGCAATTTAACAACTTTGGTTTTTTCTGCTACATTTGCTGTTATAATTTCCTAAGAATATCAATGCCTAGAAGTCATATATTAATCAGAAGCTGATGACAGGAAGAAATAAGAAATGCCTTTGAGTGCAGTTTCTTTTTTAAGATTTTAAGTAATCTCTACACCCAAAGTGGGACTCAAACTCACAATCCTGAGATCAAGAGCCGAACGCTCAACCTACGGAGCCAGCCAGGCACCCCCCAACTTTTTTTAATAAAAGAAAATATCAACTTTAAAGTGCAGTTGGTTCTATTCCTGAATCATTATTACGCTAGATGTTAACTAACTTGGATTTAAATAAAATTGAAAAAAACTAAAGTGCAGTTGGTTTTGTGTGCAAGTATGCGTGTTGGGAGACAGGGGGCTTGCCTTTAAGTGTTATGCCAAAGGCTAAAACAATGTTATATGGCTGGTTTCAAATGCACCAGGTGAACTATGCACCAGAACGAGGAAGAATTCTTGAAAGAGGAGGGGAATTCCAACAGATGAGAGGGAAGAGAGATTTCAGGCTGAGGGGACAACGTTCATTCACTCCTTCATTTCCTCTGGTAGAGAGGCTAGAGATGCGCTAGAGACGAGTGCGCCTGAGACAGTCATGGACACTCCTTCAGGGAGCTTAAATTCTTAGAGTACTTTAGTAAAGAAAAAAGGGGCAGACGAAAATTACAGCAAATTTTGTTGTGAAAGAAACAAATCAGTGAATAAAGAATAACAGTGGGAATTTATTTTAGGTGAAGAGGGCACGAAAGGCTTCTCTGTAGATGTCATTTCAGCTGAGCTCTGAAGGGAAAGGATGCAGCTGTGAAAAAGTAGGTAGGAGAGGTGGGGAGGCACCAAGAGCAGCCTAGGCAGAAGGAACATCATATAATAAAGAGTCTGGCATGTTTTAGCAGCTAAAGAAGGCAGTGTGGACAGAGCACAGAGAGAAGTGAAGCGGCAGAAAATGTATTCAAAAAGAGAGTGAGTGGGCTGCCTGGGTGGCTCAGCCAGTTAAGCGTCTGACTCTTGATTTTTAGCTCATATTGGGCACAGCAAGGAGCCTGTTTGGGATTCTCTCTCTCCGCCCCTCCCCTGCTGATGATGCATGTGCGCTCTCTCTCACAATAAATCAACTTTAAAAGTAAGAGTTTAGATTTTATTAGAAATGCAATGAGAAAATGTTAAAGGATTTCAAAACAAGTTTTTAATGTTTATTTATTCTTGAGAGAGAGAGACAGAGACAGACAGAGACGGTGTTAGTGGTAGGGAGGGTCAGACAGAGAGACACAGAATCAAGCAGGTTCCAGGCTCTGAGCTGTCAGCACAGAGCCCAACACGGGGCTCGAACTCACAAACCATGAAATCATGGCTTAAACCAAAGTCAGACGCTCAAGCGACTGAGCCACCCAGGCACCCCAGTGTTAAAGGTTCAATCAGGGGATAGACAAGATGAAATTACTTCTGTAAAAGAAATTGTTTATTCATCATTTTTCAATAAAATTCTTTTAAAAAATAAATTGTGAGGCATACTTTACGTTAATAAAATTCACATATTTTAAGTGTACAGGCTGATGACTTTTGACAAATGTATCTGCATAATCACCACCACAATGAAGATACAAAACACCTCCCAAAGTTCACTCCTGCCCCTCTACAATCTCTTCTGTCCCCACCCCGGCCTTAGGCAACTAATGGTCTCTGCTCTATCACAGTAGATAACATCTGCCTATTCAAAATTTCCTATGAATGGAAACACTTCCAAGTCTATCCACTTTTAATCGCAAAATGCCTGTGAGAGTCATTCCTGCCATTGTGTATATCAGTAATTTATTCCCTTTTTGCTGCTAAGTGGTACTCTGTTGCATAAGTACACCATAATTTGCTTATCCATTCACCCACAATTGGGTTGTTCCCAGTTTGGGCTCTTAATGAATAAACCTTTTCTGAACATTCACATGAAGATCTTTATATGTGAGTATATTTTCATTTCTTTTTTTTCTTAATATTTATTTTTGACAGGGAGAGAGAGTTGGAGCTGGGGAGTGGCAGAGAGAGAGAAAGAGAGATATCGAGGATCAGAAGCGGACTCTGCAAAGAGTCCGATGTGGGGCTTGAACTCACAAACCGTGAGATCATGATCTGAGCCAAAGTCCGAAGCTTAACAGACTGAGCGACCCAAGCACCCTCTTTTTTTTTTTTTTTATTACCTGAGAGAGACACAGAGAGACAGAGAGCGAGTGCTCTCATATGTTCAAGGAACAGAGAGAGGAAGAGAGAGAATCCTAAGCAGGCTCCCCACTGTCAGTGCAGAGCCAAGATTGAGGCTCCATCTCACAAACCAAGAGATCAGGACCTGGGCTGAAATCTAGAGTTGGAGGCTTAACCAACTAAGCAACCCAGGTGCCCTACTATGTTTTCATTTCTATTGGGTAAATATCTAAGGGCAGAGTTTCTGGGTCACATGTTAAGTGTATGTTGAAAGAGGAAAATTTCAACAGTTTTCAAAAGTGGTTATATCAACTCAGACCCCATCACCACCAGCAATGTATGAGAGCTCTAGCTGCTCCACCTCCTTGACAACACTTGCCTGTGTTTTTAATTTTAGCTCTTCTAGTAGATGTTAAGTGGTATCTCATGGCTTAATATGAATGTCCTTGATGACTAATGATATACAGAATTTATGCATGTGATAAAAGTCCATTTTAATATTTTTTTGGAAAGCACTGTTCAAATCTTTTCCCTTTGGTTTTTAAAATGTTTTTGTTTATTTTTGAAAGAGAGAGCGAGCAGGGAAGGAGCAGAGAGAGAGAGGACCCGAAGTGGGTTCCATGCTGAAAGCAGAGATCCCCATGTGGGGCTTGAACTCACCAACCGTGAGATCATGACCTGAGCTGAAGTTGGATGCTTAACCAATTGAGCCACCCAGGAGCCCCTTTCCTATTTTTAAAATGGAGTTATTATTATTTAAAGACTTCTTGATTTATTCTAGATACAAATATCTTCTAATCTGTGGCTTACCATTTCATTTTCTTGATGGTTATATTTATATATTTATGTATTTATGTATGTAGGTATGTATGTATTTAGATTTTATTTTTTGTAATCTCTACAGTCAACGTGTGGCTCAAACTTACAACCCCAAGACCAAGAGTCACATGTTCCACCGATTGAGCCATTCAGGTGACCCTGATGGTGACTTTAAAAGAGCAGAAATTTTAATGTTTATAAAATCAAATTTACCCATCGTTTTCTTTTTATGGTTAGTACCTCTGTGTCTTAAATGAAGAATATTCTGTATTTTCTTCTAGAATTCTTAATAGTTTCGGTTTTAGTTTAGGTCTATGATCCATTTCAATTTGAATTCTGTGAAGGTGTGAGGTAGGGTTGAAATTAATTTTTTCTCATATAACAGACTCTTCAACAAATTGTGCTAGCACAACTACCTTTTCCTTCTGATTGGCACCTCTGTCGAAAATTATTTGACCACACATATGTGTAAGAGGCCGCTTTTAGGCAAAAGACCTGAGCAATGGAAATCTGACCAAGGGAAAAGGACCCACTGTTAACCCCCTGGCTCAATACAAACAGGCCTGTCAGGCAACCCACCTCACAATATCCATAAACTCTAACCAATGGGCTACTTACAACAAGGCACAGGTATCAAAATGGAAAATTCTACATGTTCCCATAGCTCCTTCACTTTTCCCCCTTAAACACACCCTCCTACCATTGCTGTGTTGCAGAAAATCTCTGCTTTGCCGTCCTGCCCACCCACTCCCTTAAAGTATATTCCATAAACTTTTATCTCCTTTGCTCTACCTCAAGTGAATTCTTTCACTGCCAGTGCCTCCGGCTTCCACCCGATTGGGTCACCCCCACATTTGGGGGCCCCCATCCAACTGGAATAAACACCACAAATATAGAGACCTACTTATGGACTTTCTATTCTGAACCATTCATCTTCAAGGGATAGACAGTATTTTAGGCTTGGGGGCCATATACAGTCTCTCTTATACTCAACGTGGAAACTGTATTCAAAAGCATCTTTAAGGAAACAGGTTTGCCTTGTTCCAATATAACTTTCTTTACAAAACACACGGCCATTTCACAGGCCTCTGATTTATAAGTTTATCTTTCTGATAATACCAAACTGTTCTGATTACTTTATAGTAAGCCTTTATAAACTGTCTTGAAATACAAATAATGCAAAGTATCCAATTTTATTTTCAGTTGTCGACGCTATTTCTAGTTCACTTGCATTTCCATATAAGTTTTAGACTCAGCTTGTCAGTTTCTACTTCCTACCTTCCCATCCCTCCCCTCCCCTGCAAAAGCCTGCTGGGATTTTGATTGGGATTGCATTCAATTGAATCTGCAAGTCTTCCAAATCCAGGAAGATTATCTCTATTTATTTAGATCTTTACTTTCTTTCACCAGGCTTATTCTTAATGTACTGTTTTTTAATGCAAATTTTAATATTTA
The DNA here is from genome assembly GCF_027475565.1 of Acinonyx jubatus. Taxonomy (NCBI): domain Eukaryota; kingdom Metazoa; phylum Chordata; class Mammalia; order Carnivora; family Felidae; genus Acinonyx; species Acinonyx jubatus. The sequence continues at coordinate 12,704,908 of NC_069396.1, read as the reverse complement.
CTAAGCACACATAAAAGCAAAGCAAAACTTACTTTTTGTGACAACTCTCAGATTCCTACACTAACTGGGTGTCAAAAACTTAATTCTATACTACCCCAAGGTCAGTCCCACAAGACTGCCCACACTTCAGACACCAGTCAGAGGTCCCAAGTCCAAAGACACTTACACCTCTTTCCAACTTGGCTACAAATTTGAGAGTGCTAACACTCCCTCCTCAGTTTTGATAATTCTCTAGACTGACTCACAAAACTCAGGAAAACATTTTACTTACATTTACCACTTCATTATAAAGGATACAACTGAGAAATAACCAAATGGAAGAGATGCTTAGGACAAAGTGGGAGGAGGAGTCACAGGGCTTCCAAGCACCTTCCCAACACCTTGATATGTTCATCAACCCAGAAGCTCCGAAGGTCTCCTAGTTCGAGAGCTTTTATGAAGCTCAACCTCTAGCCAATTGCCCACACCATCTTCTTAGGAGTTGGTAGGTGGGACTGAAAAATTCCAATCCTCTAATCACTTGGTCTTTCAAATGACCAGCCCCATCTAGGGGCCTCACCCCATTCATTTAAACTCAGGTGTAATGGAAAGAGGCTTGTTATGAATAACAAAAGAATTCCTATCATTCAGGAAATTCCATGGGTTTTAGGAGCTCTGAGCCTGGAACTGGGGACAGTCAGACCAAATATACTTTTTATCATATCACGCAACTCTTTAAAAATGAGGGAAACTTGTTTCCTTGTAAATATGCCACAAATATACCAGTGTCAAAGTAGTGTGTATGAACTGGATCAGTCTGCTACTGCAACTGCCTTTTTAAAATCAAAATTAAGGGCGCCTGGGTGGCTCAGTCGGTTGAGCATCCGACATTGGCTCAGGTCACGATCTTGCAGTTCGTGAGTTTGGGCCCTGCATCAGGCTCTGTGCTCACAGCTCAGAGCCTGGAGCCTGCTTCTGCATCTCCCTTTCTCTGCCCCAACCTACTCGCATTCTGTCTCTGTCTCTCTCAAAAATAAACATTAAAAAAATTTTTTTTAAATCAAAATTAGCTTGGGTCATTTCAAGCACAATAAGGACCCAGAGCAACAGAAGTGGTTTCAAAGGAGTTATCTTTACAGTGTTTCAGCAGCCACACCTCAGCCATATCCTCAGGAGAGTGTGGGTTACAATTCAGGGAGAACTCCCCATTCTCCCAGATAACTCCCTAAATCCAGCTTTTACTTCCTCTTCTAGGAGAGAGAAATTCTCCCTGGTAACCTGTATTTCAGTTCATGGCTGAATCACAAAACCCTGCTTCATCTTTCTTCAAGATTTGACTATTCAGATTCTAACTTAACAATATTAGTTAAATAAATGACAACTTTATTGAATATTCTTTAAAATAGGTATAGACCCCACAGAAGTTTCAATTCCAGTTCTTACACTTTGCCATTGTTTTGGTCTTCTTGTGGCTGATAAAAGCTGAGTTTTCACTGTATATCCAAATTCCACAATGGCAAACAGTTCTTTTATAGAAGGAGCCATGTGATAGCAGGAGTGATGAGGGAGCATAGAGCAAGCTGAGGGCAAAGTACAGGCTAATAGCATGCCCCCTCTCCCAAGGTAGAATATGTGTGATAATCCTCAGACATTCCTGGCTATCCAAGAACAAAGGAAAGAGGTTTAAGTGTTTGCCATGATGATGTGGGAAACTAAGGCAAATGAAAAATTAAATTCCTTTACTGGCTACAGCCCATTGACAAGTCCTTGAAACAGGGTGACATCCTTCAAGAAGCTCAGCTGCCTGGATGATGACACTTTGCTAGGGGCAAAAGGGAATATGGGCTTAACCTTATCCTGACCCTCTCCCCACCCCATTCCACAGGATCCTGTAAATCTACTTTAACATATAAAAATTCCTTTGGAAACTTCCTTTATCTCAACTCCCCCAAGGTATATGCTGGCAATCATACTCCAAGCTCATCGCCTCCTGATATACATCTGAAGGGTCTCATGACTGAGGTTTTATTAACAGTAATAAATGGCATTTTCCTAACAGCAGCTAGCACCTCAAGGTCCTGGAAACCCAGCTTCCAAAATTCCTTAGGGACTTACACTGTTACTGAACCCCTCCCAACCTGAGGATATATAATCAGTTACCTGTCACAACCCCAGTGAAGCTCTTTTTGCCCATAGGTACTGTCCCTGTGCTTTAATAAAATCACCTTTTTGTACCAAAGACATCTTCAAGAATTCTTTCTTGGCCATCAGCTTCAAACTCCCCACAATCACCCTAAAATCCCATCATCAGGATTCACATATACAAAGATACAAATTATCAATCTAGATTATGAGATTATTAAAAATCCTCAATCAAAGCATATGCATCCAACATTCTTAACTGTGGTAACATGGCTGTAACCACAATAAACCTCAGTAGCATGTCTTTAGAAACCAGGTGGTACAACACAAAATGGTCATCTACAGGAGATGCTTGGGAATTACTGTTTGCACAAAATCAGTCTTGAAAAAACATTTTTTTGTTCAATTCCTCAGCATTACGTATTTAAATCCTACTTTTTTTCCAAAATGATTTAAGACAGGATTTCTTCAATAAATTGTTGGGACTCCTACATTTTTCTCAATAGACTGCTGCTAAATACGAGTTGGTCACTTAAAGTTAGACGGGACTTCATGAAACCATGATGAAAATGAACAGAAAAAGAACTGTTAGAGACGGAAACTTTGTAAAATGAATGAATAAAATTATCTTTTGATGATGTATCTTATTAATATTCATTTCTTCAACTTGCAAATCCAATGACATCACTGTCACTTTAACTAGCTTTCTGCTCAACAGTGGTACTACTGATAGATACCCAAATAAAAATGAGATTCTAATATAAAAAAATGTAATTTCCTTCCATCTGTTTTATAAGATTTTGTGGTGAAGTGTAAAACACCCATCAATAGAGATAGTTTTAATCAGTTATAGCTGTGTTTAGGAAATACCAACTAGATGGATTATTGTCACATACTGACCAAATGATGACTGTTGTGGTTTTAAAAATACATTCATAAGACACTTGGGTGGCTCAGTGGGTTAAGCGCCCGATTTCAGCTCAGGTCATGATCTTACCGGTCCGAGCTGGAGCCCACATCAGGGCTCTGTGCTGACAGCTCTGTGCTGACATCGGGGCTCTGGAGCCTGCTTCAGATTCTGTGTCTCCCTCTCTCTGCCCCTCCCAAGCTGGCACTCTGTCTCTCAAAATAAATACATATTAAGAAAAAAAATTTTTTTAAGAAAATAAAAATACGTTCACAAATTGCAACTTTTCCTTCTTTGAAACTGGATGGGGTCACCAGAACACCCAAATCACAATCTTGTCTTTCTCTACTGGCTTTGTTCCAGACTGACAAAACATAAAACAGGTCAAGTACTCAGTTGTGAAAGGATCCACTGTATAGAACACACGTTAAAAACGTAAACTCAGGGTTCTGGTCAGCAGACCTTTCCAGCAAAGCCTGCCTTTGAGTTGACTTGCAAGATTTTGCATTTCTTCCTTCACTGGTCAATAGCAAAGTTATTGAGAATGTCTTTTTATACTAGGAAATAATTATCCTAAAATGACACTGAAAACCTCTCCCCTCCTTTATTATTTTTTTAATCAATACATGTTAAAGTAACAAGAAAAAAACCCTTAAAAACAGAGAAGTGAGGGTTGCTGGTGGGGTGTTGGGTAGTGGGATGGGCTACATGGGTGATGGGCATTAAGGAGGGCACTTGTTGGGATAAGCACGGGGTGTGATATGTAAGTGATGAATCACTAAATTCTACTCCTAAAATCATTATAACACTATATTGTTAACTAACTTGGATTTAAATAAAATTGTAAAATTTAACTATTTTATTAAATTTAATTATAATTATTAAAAATTATAAAAATTTTAAAAACCCACAAAAGTATAAACTTAGCACAAGTTTCCTTTAAATCATCAACAAATGTGATCCCATTCTCCATATGATTTACAACTGTTTTTATGTTTCTCTAGAAAATAACCATGCATAACATCAACAACTGTTGATATGTGTTAATGTTTCTGTAATATCGTGCAGCAGAGGCAAACTTCTCACATACTGCAAAGGATGGCAGAAAACAAAGCCCATTGCTAGTTTCTCCTTCTATGGAAAGAACTAGGATCATTCCCAGGCTTTCTCTATTAATGCTAACTAAGAAACTTGGTTTGGAATATATAAACCTGTATTTGTATTTTGCTGTGGAATATCATATGGTTTCACGTAACAATAGATTAACTTTATTAATTATGTTTTTCCTAAACATAAACAATTAGTAAACAATTACTAAAATGTGTCCCCATTCCTGAATATAGGTGGACCAATGGCTCAGAAACAATTCGTCCAGGATTTAAACAATTTCTGGGGAGGGGCGCCTGGGTTGCTCAGTCAGCTAAGCATCAGACTTTGGCTCAGGTCATGATCTCATGGCTTGTGAGTTCAAGCCCCACTTCGGGCTTTGTGTTGACAGCTCAGAGCCTGAAGCCTGCTTTGGATTCTGTGTCTCCCTCTCTCTCTACCCTCCCTCTCTCTCTCTCTCTCTCTCAAAAATAAACAAACATCAAAAAAAAAATTTAAGAAAAAAACAACTTCTGGGGAAAAAATTCAGCACTAATTCATTCAGGGACAATTATAAGCTAGTGAAATTCATCTACTTTATATTACAGTAAGAGTTAATTCCAAATTCCTAAACCACTAAAAATCCATTTTGTTTTTACTACAAGAAAGCAAAATAGTCCTATAGGAGAAAAGCAAGATGTTAGAAACAAGCAACAATAAAAACCTATTGATTACTTCATTATTTTATAAAACTTGACTTAATTAGTTCTTCTACTAGAAAGCTTAAAGTCTTTTACTAGGAGACATAAACTTTTCTCCGCAAAATTGTTTTAGTTTGAGGATAACTCAAGAACTTTAATTTAACAAGTTTTTGTCTGGACCATCTTAGTATGCGGATTATATACAAAATAACTTAAAAGTCTGGAGCCAAGGAGTAAAGTAGAGCTGAAACTAATAGTCTCACTGTATACAGGCTGTTTACATTATACGTAAGACAGTTAAGAACAATTTGTAAGAACAATTCTAATAGTATGATTTTAATTAACTTAACCGTATTCTCATAAAGAAAATCTCTTCAGATTTTCACTGTTCAGGAATAGTGAAGAACTTGATTAATTTGGTATGAGGAAGATTTACCCTTCATACTTTAGTCAGTAGGATGAATTTTTACTAACCAATTCCACTCCTGCTCCATAGTCACGTAGTCAGCAAAATTAGAAGGGCCTTTGTTCTGACAAATCTTTACTGGAAGATTACAAAACTTTTTTTTTTTTTTTTTAATTTATTTGGAGAGAGAGAGAGAGCACACACATGTGTGCATGAACATGGGCAAGGAAGGGGCAGAGAGAAGGAGAGACAGAATCCTAAGCAGGCTCTCCACTGTGAGCACAAAGCCCAACTCGGGGCTTGAACTCACAAACCCTGAGATCATGACGTGAGCCGAGATCAAAAGTCAGAAGCTTAAAGGACTGAGTCACCCAGGCACCCCACAAAACTTTTCCGATTCTGTAACTACATACTATCAGGTTGTGAGTTTCATTTTATTTTTAGGGATCTATATTTACTGGATATTCATTTTACTATACAATAATTTAAATGAAGTAAAGCAGTAAGACTCCCAATTAAGGCAAATTTTAATCATAGAGGTTTTTAGGTACTAAAATAGGCAGGAAGTTCTGTTTGGGTCTAGAAAACAACCAGAGTATATGCTGATCTAAGAGGGTGTGACTGGATGGTGAATACAATTTGAAGATACTGGTAGGCCAAAACTCTGTGCACAGTTAATTAAGACACTATTCCAGGTTTGAACACTGTAGGAAAACAGATCAAACGCTTGAGTGACGAGTTTTAAAACTTAACAGATAACAGGAAGCAAAGAAGGCTGGTGATCTTGGTCAGAAGATTGTATCCCGAAAGCATCCTGAAAGTCTAGTGCAGCTATCTAGAAGCAGTCAGCTTGGTGACTTGATAGAAACTGTCCTCTCTTGAGCCTGGACCTTTAATCAGTTTCCCCTATACTAAAGGGGAAGTAAAATGAATTCTTTTTAGAAGATATACTAGTTATTTGGAAAGAACATATACTAAATAAAGAACATTTTAAAACAGTAGATACATACTAATTTAAATAAAGCAGTAAAACAACAGAACCCTGGTAGTTAAAAATTTTAAATACTTGCATTTTGATTTACAGATGGTCCTCAACTTTCAGTCTGATTTTCATACATTATCTACTTAGATACCGAAGAGACTTTTAAATGTTGACTTCCTATTTTGTATTTACCATCTCACAAACTTTTTTTTTTAATGCAAGGGATATAAATTGCAATTTTTACTTTTGAGTACAGTTGGCATAGTGTTACATTATTTTCAGGTGAACAACCTAATGATTCAACAAGTTTATACATTATGCTATATTCACCACAAGTGTAGCTACCACCTGTCGCAATACATCACTACTATAGTATCACTGACTATGCTCCTTACGCTGTTCTCTTTATCCCCATGACTCCATACTAGAAACCTATTATCTCCCTCTCCCTTTCATCCATTTTGCCCATTCCTTCACTCTCTCACCTCTGGCAACCATCAGTTTGTTCTCCGTATTTATAGGTGTGATTCTGCTTGTGTTTGTTTATTCATTTGTTTGTTTTTTAGATACTAAAAGAGTGAAATCAAATGGCATTTCCCTTATTCATTCTCAGCATAATACATAGCATAACACACTCTAGATCTATCCATGTTGTCTCAAATGGCATGATCTCATCATTTTTTATGGCTGTGAAATATCCCATTGTATATAAATATCACATCTTCCACATCCATTTGTCTATCAGGGGACACTTAGGTTGCTTCTATATCTTAGCTATTGTAAATAATGATGCAATAAACATAGGAGTGCATATAACTTCTGGGGCACCTGGGTGGCTTAGTTAAGTGTCCGACTCTTGATTTTTGCTCAGGTCATGATCTTGTAGTTCGTGAGATCAAACCCTGCATTGGGCTCTGTGCTAAAAGGACAGAGCCTGCTTGAGATTCTCTCTCCCTCTTTCCCTGGCCTTCCCCTGCTCTCTCACGTGCTCTCAAAATAAATAAATAAACTTAAAAAAAAAAAGTGTATAGATCTTTCCAAATTAGCGTTTCATTTTCTTTAGGTAAATACCCAATAGTGGAATTATTATGTCATATGTTATTTCTATTTTTAATTTTTGGAGGAACATCCATACTGCTTTCCATCGTAGCTGCACCAATTTGCATTCTCAACAATAATAATGCATGAGGGTTCCTTTTCTCCATATGCTTGCTAACACTTGTTATTTCTTGTCTTTTTTAATTTAGCCACTCTACCAGATGTAAAGGGATATCTTGTTCTGGTTTTGATTTGTATTCCCCTGTCAATTAGTAATATTGAGCATCTTTTCATGTGTCTGTTGGCCATTTGTATGTCTTCTTTGGAAAAATATCTATTCACGTCTTCTACTCTTTTTTTAATCTGTTTTTTGGTGTTATGTAAGTTCTTTATATTTTTTGAATATCAATCCCTTATCGGATATACGATTTGCGAATATCTTGTCCTATTCAGTAGGTTGCCTTTTAGTTTTATTGATGGTTTCCTTCACTGTGCCAAAGCTTTTTTTTTAAAGAGAGAGAGCAAGAGCAGGGGAGAGGGGCAAAGGAAGAGGGGGAGGGAGAGGAAGGGAGAGGGAGGGAGAGGGAGGGAGAGGGAGGGAGAGGGAGGGAGAGAGAGAAATGGAGAATGAATCTTAGGCTCCAAACTCAACACGAAGCCCGATGCAGGGCTCGATCCCATGATCATGGGATCATGACCTGAGCCAAAATCAAAAGTTGGATGTTCAACCAACTGAGCCACCCAGGCACCCCTTATTTATTTGTTTGTTTGTTTGTATTTTATTCTCTTTGATGCAATTCTAAGTGATGTTGTTTTCTTAATTTCTTTGCTACTTTCATTGCTAGTGTATATAAATGCTACCAATTTCTGTGTATTAATTTATTATATCTTGCAACTTACTGAATTCATTACTTCTGGTAGATTTTTTAGTGAGGTCTTTAGGATTTTCTATGTACAGTATCATGTCATCTGCAAATACTTGACAGTTTAACTTCCTCTTCACGAATAGAAAAGTGTCACTTCTTTTTTGTCTGATTGCTGGTGGTTAGGACTGCCAGTATTGCATTGAAAAAAAGTAGCGAAACTGGACATCCTTCTCTTCTGCCTTGTCTTACAGACAAAGCTCTCAGTTTTTCCCCATTGAGGACGATGTTAACTGTGGATTTTTCATACATAGCCCTTACTATGTTTAAGTATGTTCCCTCTAAACCCACTCTGTTGAGAGTTTTCATCATGAATGAATGTTGAATTTTGTCAAATGCTTTATGTTTATGTGCATCTGTTGAGATAATCATATGGTTTTTATCCTGCATTTTTTGGTGTGGTATATCATGTTTATTAATTTGTGAATACTGACCCATCCTTTCAGCCCTGGAATAAATCTCACTTGAACATGGGGAATGATCTTTTTAATGTATTTATGTGCCACTGGCTAATACTTTGCTGAGGATTTCTCTATGTTCGTTAGAGATATAGATATTGGCCTGGGTTCTTTTTTTTTTTTTAACTTTATTTATTTTGAGAGAGACAGAGACAGCAAGGGCAGAGAGAGAGGGAGAGAGAGAAAGAGAATCCCAAGTAGGCTCCATACTGCCAGCACAGAGCCCAACGTGGAGCTCGAATTCACAAAACCGTGAGATCACAACCTGCGCCAAAACCAAGAGTCAGATGCTTATCTGACTGACCCACACAGATGCCCCACTTCTTGGGTTCATCTTGTTTGTTAATACTCTGTGCTGTTTGGACTTAGACGTCTAATTCCTTCCCAAGGTTAGGAATGTTTTCAGCTACCATTTCTTCAAATAAGTTTTCTACCCCTTTCTCTCTCTTCTTCCTCTTTTGGGACCCCTATCACATGAATGTTTGTTTGCTTGATGTTGTCCAAAAGATCTGTTAACCTATCTTCATTTTTCAAACTCTTTCCTCTTTGCTGTTCAGCTTGTGTGCTTTCCATTACCCTGGGTTCCAGATCATGGATACATTCTTCTGCATCGCTAATCTTCTGTTGATTCCTTCTAGTGTGTTTTTTATTACTCTGTTCTTCAACTCTAATTGGTTCTTGTTTATTTACTATCTCTTTAGTGAAGGTATCACTGAGTTCTTCAGCTCTTGTCTTCAGCTTAGTTAGTATCTTTATGATCATTAGTTTAAATTCTTTAACAGGCATATTGCTTACCTCCATTTCATTTAGTTCTTTTTCTGAGATTCGTTCTTGTTCTTTCTTTTGGAACATATTTCTCTGTCCCTCCATTTTACTTGACTTTCTGTATTTGTTTCTACAGATTAGGTGGAGCAGCTACTTCTCCTAAACTTGAAGGAATCGTCTTGTGTATGGTCATCCCCTATGATGACTATGTGTACTTGGTAACTTTTCCAGCTGACAAACTTTTGAGCTACTAAGTGGAGGTACCACTTGCCCACCAATATTTCACCTTTGGCAGTATCACCACTTAAGGTGCACCTTTGTGAAATTATTAGCATTAGTTGGAATTAGTGGGGAAAGATGGGGGGAGGGCACAAGTGTTAATATTAGCAAAAAGAAGCATCTCTAATTGAACTGATTGCTTTCTGTTCTTAAGCCAGTTTTCCATGCACTCAATTATGAAGGATGGATAATAAATGAAAGAATGTAGACAAATATTTGAACTATATTACTGAAGACTGTACCTAAAAGATTAAGAGCAATTTAGAATTTTATAATGTTTGTTAACTCACTGAACAACTGCTTTATAACACGTTAAGTTTTTAACCTATATGGCTTCCATCCATGTTTCTATGAATACACGTTCATAAATTTGAGTACTTGAGAACCTCACGACATTTTTAGGGGATGTGAAGAATTTGCTTTTTTTTGAGAGGAGGGGCTGTTAAACTTGCTTTCTCTCCCCAGGAATTGAGGACAGTTTTATGTATTAGTTACTTAACTTTGGCCCTACAGGTACTGGGAAACTAAAGTAGTTAGAAGAAAAGGATGTCCTAAGAGAAGGGCAGATAAAAATATTTAAATCCATCTTCAAAAAGTTAATCTTATCTTAAAATAAAACGAAATTTTAAGCTAATTCTATTATCCATTCTGTCATTGTACACCTTCCTTTTACTTTTTAAATGAAAAATCTAACTACAGTTCCCTATTTCTTGCTTCATGTGACTTTTATCATTAAAAATAATCCTCTCTAAACCATCTTGAGGTTTTTCTGCTGTTTTTGCTGTTTAAAAAAACAACTCTCTCCTCCTTAATGCTTTATCCTCTTTAACCCTCTATCCTCTGTTAGTTTTGGACAGTGACATAAGATTATGTACCAACTTGACTAGGCCAAAGAGTGCCCAAACATTTAGTCAAACATTATCCTCATCCAGGATTTGGTTATTATATCTCTCTAGCCTCTGTGTCTCTGATGGCTCTGAGAGTTTGGAGGAAGCATGGTCAGGTATTTTGTAGACTATCCCTCAATTTAGGTTTATGTGGTATTTTTCTCACAGGTTACAGGTTTTGGAGAGGAAGTACCACTTTCAACACGTCATATTAAAGGCATACATGATACAAACATGACATTCCTAATGACGCTAACTTTGATCATCTGGTCAAGGGAGTGTCTGCCAGATTTCTCCACTGTAAAATGACTCCCATCCACCTTCCCAGAGCCTACTCTTTGGAAGCAACGAACTAAGCTCAGCCCATACTCAAGGTGGAACGGTGAGCTAAGCTCTACCTCTAAAGGGGGAAATATCCATATAAATTAGTTGCTATTCTATATAGGAACTTGTCTCTTCTTTCCCATTTATTGACTTAATAAAATTAATTTCTGTCTCCACGTCAGTTCTCCTTGCAACCATGAATGGCAACAGCATTTTCTCAGTGAGCAACCCCCACATACCCAATGGAACTTTGGGTTTACTTGGATTCCTTTTACTCCTGCGTGTTCTGTATCTTAGTCCTATAACAAGCTCTCCCAAGTCACTTTTCACTGCTGTTCAGATTTCGTCAATATCTTTTTCTTCTGTCATTGCTTTAATCCAGGCCATCTTCATCTTCTAGACGACTTAAATAAGCTCTGAGCACATCTCATTTTTTTTTCCCTCCATGTGTTTTTCGGCTCCAATCTGCCTTTCATATCACACAATCATACTGTATGAGAAAGAAATGTTTGCAGAGGTAGAAACCGTATTCTTGACTCTAGATTTGTATCTAGAATATAGAAAGTGCATAATAAATAAATGCTGAGAAGTAGAAAATACAACGATATTTTTCTTCACCACAGTAATCTCCATGGTAGGAATTAAAGACAGCCTGTAAAAAATTAAATAAACAATAGAAATATTTATTTATTTATTTATTTTAATTTTTTTTTTCCCAACGTTTATTTATTTTTGGGACAGAGAGAGACAGAGCATGAATGGGGGAGGGGCAGAGAGAGAGGGAGGGAGACACAGAATCGGAAATCGGCTCCAGGCTCCGAGCCATCACCCCAGAGCCTGACGCGGGGCTCGAACTCATGGACTGCGAGATCGTGACCTGACTGAAGTCGGACACTTAACTGACTGAGCCACCCAGGCGCCCCAACAATAGAAATATTTAAATGTTAATTCTTTTACACCTAACATATATTGCCAAGGTGTGAATGAATGTAAATGTACAAGGAGGTATGTAAATGTTAGATAAGAAAATATTTAAGGTGTTGCAAAACTATAAGAAGCTAAGGAAAGAAAAATGTCTTTGTCTGGAAAAAGAATGTAGGGAGTCTAAGAATCCAGACTCCTCAACAGTCTCCCCAAACCTGATGTCCTGACCTTTCTACAGGAGAAAAATCCTGACTAAAATGACATATCCTATACCACAGGGATCCAATCCTGTCTCTTGACCCGTAAGCAGGAGATAGCGTGGTATAGCTTTGCCAACTATTTATTTAACACACGAAATAAAGGATGGTAGGACAGTGGCAAAACAAAAACAAAAACAGAAAGACAAGGCAGGGAGGGGGGACAAATCTTACTCTTGTTGAGGAAATAAAAGTGTGAGTTTCCCAAATGTCATTTACTTTTCCTTGCTTTTATAAAATGCTAATAACATTTCTGACTAGAAAGAATTTTAAATTCTTATTTTTTTAATATAGGGAGATATGATTGCATAAAGGTTGAAAACTGCTTAAATCAGCAAAACACCAAAACTTCATTATTATAAAGTTCTCAAGTTTATTGCTGAGGAATGATTAACAGCTGAGATCTATATAATTCATGGTATGAAACATGAGTACTGGCTTCTTAGAGTTGCCTTTCAGAGAGAGAGAGAATTTTCTGCCTCCTTTGTTTTGTTTTGTTTTGTTTTGTTTTGTTGTTGTTTGGTGGAAGGAACACAATCATCTGTGTTGTAACATCTATCTCCCTCAGCTCTAGCCTGGCTCACAGCGGTTCAGTGATGTTTGCAACGCCAGCTCCTTAGAATGTGAAATGAGCCAAGTGGCAGGTATCTCTTTATTCTAATGAAAGAAGTGAATCAAAAACATTAGAGTTTCCTAGGACATAGGACTGATCTTGATTTGGGTCACTTCGGAAGTAAAACTCCCAAAGACAAAAATCACTGCTTCCAATACTCAAACCCTATTACATACAGTGAGGTCCTGTTTGTCTCTCCCACTTTTAGTCCTACTGTGTTCCAGTGGCTTCAGGTGGGACTCATTCCTAAGAAAGTAAATCAAATGATTCCACTCTCAGACTATACATATGACATTCCTAAGTGTTTCGGGGACTCAGACAATAACAAACAATAAAACATTTGCAAATAATGCTGGCACAGATGCAGTAGGGATCAGAGCTACTCGGGCTACCTTGCCACCAGGTAGAGGCCATGAAGGAAGCCAGCCCTGAAGTGGAGGGAAGAGAAAAATGAGTCCAGCTAAGAGGCTGAGCTCCAGTATCTAGCTAACTCCGAAGCCACTGCTATTCCTTATTATAGTTATAAGAAGCAAATTCTCTTTTTAGCTTAACCTAGTTTGGAGAGGGCTTCCTGTCACTACAAAAGAGTCACACCCTTAACTGATTTAGTGAGGAACGTGTACTTACTTAAATGTCACTCAGATAAATCAAAGGTGAAGAAAAAATATTAGAATAATTTTACTATCTTTTATTTCTTTTTTAACTTCTTTCATTTGAGAGAGGAAAAGAGCACATGTGTGCAAGCACAAGCAGGGGAGGGAAACAGAAGGAGAGAGAATCTCAGGCAGGCTCCATGCTCAGCGCCGAGCCTGAGGCTGGGCTCAATCTCAAGACCCTGGGATTATGACCGGAGCCAAATTCACGAGTAGGATGCTCAGCCAACTGAGCCACTTAGGTGCCGCACAGAATAATTTTACTATCTTTAATGTAACCCTGTTTATTTAAAGTTGTAATGACAACACAGTAAAGGTCTCCTTTCAAGAAATCAAATAGTATGATGCATACTCTATGCAGAGTGCAATGAAGTCACTAGTCAAATTTAAGAGGATATGGGAAAAAGAAACATAATACTTTTAAGACATTAAAGTTTACTACTCTATACTCCGGCAAATGGGCCTGTTTAGTTCCTAAATACAACAATTTCTGTCTAGTATCTTCTAAAAGTAACGTGACGTACTTTTGTATCATTTATCTTTCTAATCTCAATGGGATCTCTCAGCCTCCTAAATTATATTTCTCAATAAGGCCTAGAAGAGTTATTAAATTTTCACCTACTTATTTGAAGTCTCATCTGTTTTTTTTTTTTTAATTTTTTTTTAACGTTTTATTTATTTTTGAGACAGAGAGAGACAGAGCATGAATGGGGGAGGGGCAGAGAGAGAGGGAGACACAGAATTGGAAGCAGGCTCCAGGCTCTGAGCCATCAGCCCAGAGCCCGACGCGGGGCTCGAACTCATGGACCGCGAGATCGTGACCTGAGCCGAAGTCGGCCGCCCAACCGACTGAGCCACCCAGGAGCCCCTCATCTGTTTTTTAATGGGCACCTGGCAAACTACTAAATTTATATCTCAATATTAAACAAATTCTATTAACAGATCCCTGGCTACAGCTATAGTATGCTGAAATCCTAAAAAGTATTTCAATGATAGTCTCACAGCAGAACAAATCAAATGAGGTTTGAAGAACTATTAAAAATAAAATGCCTGCCTCTCTGGAAGACCCAGAAGGTGGTGACATGTAAGTACCCCTGGAAAGAAGTCATCATATTTGTTTTCTCAAAGATAGGTTTGTGAAATGAAACCAATCAAAACTCAGAGTTTTGTTGCTGCTGCAACTACTATAAGGATGCAAGAGTCAAGAGAGAAAAAACCAACAAAAAAAGTGTATTAAACAAAAAGACAAGTATAGCAACAGAACTTGCTCAAATTTTCATAACAGTGGGGCTAGATCATTGATATAAAAATGTGGTTAAGGGGTGCCTTGGTGGCTCAGTCAGTTGAGCGTCTGACTTCAGCTCAGGTCATGATCTCGCGGTCTGTGGGTTCGAGCCCCACGTCGGGCTCTGTGCTGACAGCTCAGAGCCTGGAGCCTGCTTCGGATTCTGTGTCTCCCTCTCTCTCTGCCCCTCCCCTGCTCATGCTCTGTCTCTGTCTCAAAAATAAATAAAAACATTAAAAAAAAATTTTTTTTTAATGTGGTTAAATGTTTACAGCCTAATAAATACTAACACTCTCAATTTTTCAATTCATAGCATTTTGAATTATTCAATGCCTGGAATAACCCCAGTTTGACTTTATAATGACTATCTCAGCTGACAATGATCCTAGACATAATTCATTGTGTAAAATGTAAACATCAGTGTTGACTTTGATGCATAATAAACCAAAGCACGTTACAAAGCAGAGTTGTCAAATCACATACGGGGCAAAAATGCCATCCCTTATGGCACAACTACATTAAGTAATTAACTTCTTTTGCCTCTGTTAACCACAAGATTCAGTATGAGAGGAGACCTAAGTACCAACTCTTAAGCTTCCATTCATCACCACACCAATTTGATTCACCTTCTGCCATGTCTCTGACATACTGCTCTAAAACTCTGTTTTGCTACTCAAGACATAACTAATTTGAGACCACTAACACCAAAACCAAGAATCATAGCAACAGTCTACTATAAATGACTAAAATATCTCATCTTCCTGTAATACTTAAATACCTTAATTCCTAGCTTGTGTAGTCCAGAGCAACATAATAAACCACATTCTTAAAGAGGAGTAGCCAGCAAAGCCACTTGTTAGATGTTAAGAAAAACTTGTCATTTCCCTAGCTATACCAGTGTGTAAATGTAACAGAAATTGGGTATTTCTTACCCAAATCTTTCTGATTTGTTTTCTTGGAAGGGGAAAATCTTTAGGAATCAAAATAATTAGATGACATCCTTTTACATCTCACCTGTAGATTTAGACTGGAGAATGTCAAATTACAATTGATTTGGTTCTCATATATAAGGTAACTTAGAAAAACGGCTTAATGTAAAAAAAAACAACTGCTGAAACCTAAAATGAGTATCAGTTACTAGATTAAGCTTTCTTCAAAATAACGTTGATATAAGAGTTGAACATTACATTTCCACTAGGCATGTCACAACTTCTGAGTATAGGGTGGGTGATCTTCTGTCCAGGCACTACAGAAGTCTTCAGTAAGTGTTTTGGTAATCATTTTTTTTTTCATAACAAGCCTGAATTTTCTATATTGGTAAGCACAACAACAAACATATCTGACCAACTCAAAAGACCCAAAGATAGCTCTTTTCTTAAACTGAAGAAAATCAAGTTTGTGTTTGTGTTTGTGTGTGTGTGTGTGTGTGTGTGTGTGTGTGTGTGTGTGTTTAAACTGAACATTACCCAATGACTTTAATGACTCTTGGGTTCTCCCTCCTGAAATTTGACTCCCTACCTATTTAATTTTTACAGTTCTATGTATACCTTCTATTTGCTTAATCAACAGTATCCTAAACCTACTGTACATGTGATCTACTAGAGAAGCTTAAAAAAAAAAACAAACAGATGTGATAATATATTTCTTATAATGGAGGTTATCGGTTATTGGTTACTTAGAAAAAAACCCAACCAAAATCAACTCAAATTGTTGAAAAATTTAAAAATCTTCTTAAAAGCAACAAATAGCTAACAACATTATAGGTATTGCCAAGCTAGTGCTGAAAGAAAGAAGGATACCTAGAAACATAGAACTCAAATCTCATTTTTGCCTTGAATATACTCACTATACCTATCAAAATGGGTCCTCCTTTTTGAAGGGCTAAGTGGGCAGAAATGAAGCCAAGATCTGCCCAAGGTAAAAAGTCTAATAAGAGATGCTCTTGCTTTAAGTTGGAATCTCAAAAGGCTACACTTTTAAGGGCAAACTACAATTAAACTAGCTCTTCCTCAGATTTGCATTGTCTGGCCATTTCAGAAAACCTTAAAACTCTGAAACTGATTTAAGGTGATCCTGGTGTGGTGATGGGTGATGGAACTGGTAGCAGTCAGAAATGCCTAACAGAAGAAATAAAAATCCTTTCTGAAAAACAGCACGTTATCTTAGGCCCCAAATCATTCCTACAAATAATTTCCCCAAAAACCAGTGAGTGGCATACAGTAAAAATAACTAAACATACTGTGCAATAAGACACCATGAATGAGAATCAGCAGAAAGACAAAGAAACAGATCTTTAAAGACTTCAGTTATTGGTACAATTAGATAAGAGAACAATCATAATTGCCATACTTTTAAAAAAATGTTTATTTATTTTTGAGAGAAAGAGGGCCAGTGGGGGGGGGGGTGGCAGAAAGTGGGGTAGAGGAGCTGAAGTGGGCTCCGTGCTGACAGAAGAGAGCCCAACGTGGGGCTCGAAGTCATTACCATGAGATCATGACCTGAGCCAAAGATGGTCCTGCCCCCATAAATGGTATACTTAACCTTCAGAATACTAGGAAAAATCATGTAGGTAATCACCAGAATCATCAGAATACTAAGAAAAATACTAGGAAAATCATCATTTACCATTTTTATATTAAATACTTCATGAATAATTTATAGTAGAATAAGTCAAAGT
Source organism: Acinonyx jubatus (assembly GCF_027475565.1). NCBI lineage: Eukaryota > Metazoa > Chordata > Mammalia > Carnivora > Felidae > Acinonyx > Acinonyx jubatus. The sequence goes on along the minus strand of NC_069396.1, from coordinate 12,687,622 downwards.
AGAAAACTTAATTAAAAATCTTGATATACCTTTTAACACAGTACACCCAAACGGTTATTCTGTATTATCCTGGGTTTGAAGGTATACATAACCAGCTCTTTATCAGCTGTCAGTGACAAATCTAAAGCATATCCATCTTGTAAATATTGATCCCAGATTCCAAATACATCCTTAATAGATTCCATCTCATCATTGCTTCTGCTGCTTCCTGTACTTTCATTATCAAAATGCAAAAGTTTTTAAAATTTTGATACCTCATAATTTTGTGGGAAACAGGACTGCCTCTTTGCTCTATTACCACAAAACATTTCATTTAGGTATTAATAAAAGCCAATCAGAATAATAAACCCAAAGAATGTTTTCATTTCTACTTCACCTATATCCTTCTATTAATCTCTGTATACACACTTGACTTAAGCATTTGTCCACTGGTCTAGTAAATTTTGGTGCAAAAATATAATAGATGTACCAACACTGCCACATACTCTTCTAGCAAAAGATGTTCTAGGTACTTGTCATAAAATACTGCATGATGAAGACCTTCTTGATGAATAACTAATTACATGAGATGTATCTCATTTTCATCCTTAGAAATAATTTGTTCACCCACTGAATTTTTAGTTTCAGAAAATTTACCCAGGATATTGTCATTTGAATACTCCGTCCAAAATGATGCTTCTATATTATAGACCAGTACTGCCCAACAGAAATATGAGCAACATATGTAATTTTACATTTCTTAGTAACCATATTAAAAAAGTAAACAGAGGTGTGCCTGGCTGGCTCAGTTAGCATAGTGTGTGACTCTTGATCACACTGAGTTCGAGGCCCACGTTGGGTGTGAAGCCTATTTAAAAAATAAAAATAAAAAGCAATCACCAAGACAGTATGGTACTGGCACAAAAACAGACACTCAGATCAATGGAACAGAATAGAGAACCCAGAAATGGACCCACAAACATATGGCCAACTAATCTTTGACAAAGCAGGAAAGAATGTTCAGTGGAATAAAGACAGTCTCTTCAGCAAGTGGGGCTGGGAAAACTGGACAGAGACATGCAGAACAATGAACCTGGACCACTTTCTTACACCACACAAAAAAAAACAAACTTAAAATGGATGAAAGACCTCAATGTAAGACAGGGAGCCATCAAACTCCTCGAGGAGAAAGCAGGCGGAAACCTCTTTGACCTTGGCCGCAGCAACTTCTTACTCAACACGTCTCTGGAGGCAAGGGAAACGAAAGCAAAAATGAACTACTGGGACCTCATCAAAATAAAAAGCTTCTGCACAGCGAAGGAAACGATCAGCAAAACAAAAAGGCAACCTTCGGAATGGGAGAAGATATTTGCAAACGACGTATCAGATAAAGGGTCAGGATCCAAAATCTAGAAAGAACTTATCAAACTCAACACCCACAAAACAAATAGTCCAGTGAAGAAATGGGCCAAAGACATGAATAGACACTTCTCCAAAGAAGACATCCAGATGGCCAACGGACACGTGAAAAAATGCTCAACGTCACGCGTCATCAGGGAAATACAAATCAAAACCACCACGAGATATCACCTCACCCCTGTCAGAATGGCTAACGTGAACAACTCAGGCAACCACAGACGTTGGCGAGGATGCGGAGAGAGAGGATCTCTTTTGCGCTGCTGGTGGGAATGCAAGTTGGTGCAGCCACTCTGGAAAACAGTATGGAGCTTCCTCAAAAAATCAGAAATAGAAGTACCCTAGGACCCAGCAATTGCACTACCAGGCATTTATCCAAGGGATACAGGTGTGCCGTTTCGAAGGAACACACGCACCCCAATGTTCACAGCAGGGCTAACAATAGCCAAAGTAAGGAAAGAGCCCAAATGTCCATCGATGGATGAACGGATAAAGAAGATGTGATATGTATGTACAATGGAGCATTACTCGGCCATCAAAGAGAATGAAATCTTGCCGTTTGCAACCACATGGATGGAACTAGAGGGTATTATGTTAAGTGCAAGTAGTCAGCCAGAGAAAGACAAATATCATAGGACTTCACTCATAGGAGGACTTTAAGATACAAAACAGATGAACATAAGGGAAGGGAATCAAAAATAATATAAGAAATGGGAATGGGACAACACATAAGAGACTTAAATATGGAGAACAAACAGAGGGTTACTGGAGGGGTTGTGGGAGGGAGGATGGGCCAAAATGGATAAGGGGCATTAAGGAATCTATTCCTGAAATCACTGTTGCACTATATGCTAATTTGGAAGTAAATTTAAAAAATAAAATTAAAAAAATAAAATCTATACAACCCCCAAAAATCTATTAATTAATTAAATAAAAAAAGAAAAAGTAAAAAGAAACAGGTGAAATTAATTTTAATATATTTTATTTAACCCAATATATCCAAAATGTTATTTCAACAAGTAATCAATATAAAAAATTGAGATATTTTACATTTTTTTCTCTTTCCAGGTCTTGGAAATCCCATATATATTTTACACTTGCAGCACATCTCAAGTCCACTTTTTAGTGCTCAATGGCCTCACATAGCTGGTGGCTACCATACCAAAAAGTAGGGGCATCTGGGTGGCTCAGTCGACTGAGTGTCTGACTCTTGGTATCAGCTCAGGTCATGATCTTGTAGTCATGGGATCAAGTCCCACATGAGGCTCTGCACTGATAGCATGGAACTTGCTTGGGATTCTCTCTCTCCCACTCTCTCGGCCCTATTCTCACTCTCTCTCAAAACAAATAAAAAGCATAAATCTATAGTGCTGCTATTTGTCTCTTTACATTTCTCTCCTAATTCATATAATTGTGAAGTATTTTCTTCTGTCAATGTTCTTCTCTTTGCCAGTATGGGCAGAAAATGAAAAATTCTTAATTTTCAACTGTGTTCAACAAAAGCCTAAACTATGAAAACAGTATCTTAGAATTACCAAAGGGTGTAATGCATCCATATGGTAACTGCAAGATAGAAACTAAATTCTCCTTGAAAGACTTCTAAGAAAGAATAAAGGCCATGAGATATCAATTCTTTTTTTTTATTTATTTTTATTTTTTTTTTCAATATATGAAATTTATTGTCAAATTGGTTTCCATACAACACCCAGTGCTCATCCCAAAACGTGCCCTCCTCAATACCCATCACCCACTCTCCCCTCCCTCCCACGCCCCCCATCAGCCCTCAGTTTGTTCTCAGTTTTTAAGAGTCTCTTATGCTTTGGCTCTCTCCCACTCTAACCTTTTTTTTTTTTTCCTTCCCCTCCCCCATGGGTTTCTGTTAAGTTTCTCAGGATCCACATAAGAGTGAAAACATATGGTATCTGTCTTGAGATATCAATTCTTACAAGTACTCTTCTTCAAAAGAGAAACTAAAAAACTAAAACTGGGTCCAATGGAACCTTATAGTACAGCAAAAGTTAAAGAAATGAGACAAATTTGACATAATCTTTACAGAATAAAATATAAAAAGTGATCTAGCAGATCTAGAACCGGAAGAGCCTAACAATTTTGAAAAAGAAAAGTAAAAAGACACTGTACCAGATTTCAAGACTTATTATAAAGCAAATGTAATCAAGAGTGAGATACTGGCAAAAGCATAGAGACAAAAGGAATGAATCTATCCATGTGTTAAAACTCACAGATTGTGTGCACACATACACACAAAAGCAAATTTTACTACATGTAAAGTATATCTTAATGTAAAAAAGGAAAAAATGATGAACTATAGTAATTTAGTTTAAAAAAAAGGACAAAGAGTTAAGCAGCTGGGCATAATGGAAAAGAAAACTAGTAAACTGCAAGGTAACTCAAAAGAAATTATTCAGAACATAGCATGAAGAAGTTAATAAATGTGAAATCTTCCACCACAGCAGCCAGTGAAGAACAGAACAAAAGGCTCTGTGATACCCCATGGCCATGCACCTCAACAAAGGCCACAAGATGACCAAGAACATGAGCAAGCTGAGGCACAGGCACCACTGTGGATGCCTGACCACACATACCAAATTCCTCTGGGACATGACTGGAAAGTTATGTGGCTTTGCCTCATACAAGCAGAGCACCTTGAAGCTGTTATAAGTCTCCAAGGATAAGCAGGCCCTCAGGATCATCAAGAGAAGAGTGAGGACACACAACCAGGCCAATAGGAAACATGAAGACCTGAGCAAAGTCTTGACTGCCAAGAGGACTGCAGCTGCCAAGGACTGAGCCCTCTCCCCACTCTGTGTATATTAAAACCTTCACAGAAATAAATAAGTAAACATGGAAAAACAGTAAGAAATCTAACTTGGTTGATGTTCTAGGAGAGACAGAGTAGGGCAGTTAAGGGCTGAGAATTTTCCAGAATGGATGAAAGACACTAAACCAAAAAAAAAAAAAAAAAAAAACTCAGGGACGCCTGGGTGGCTCAGCTGGTTGAGCGTCCAACTTGATTTTGGTTGGATCATGATCTATAGTTTGTGAGTTTGAGCCCCACATCAGGCTCTGCACTGACTCACAGAACTTGCTTGGGATTCTCTCTCTCTCCCCGTCTCTCTCTGCCCCTCCCTGCTCACACGTGCACTCTCTCTCTCAAAAAAATAAATAAAAATAATTCAAAAATTTAAATCAAAAGAAACTCAGTAAACCCTAAGCCCAACAAATAAAAGGAAATTACCACACAGAAAAATCATAGTGAATGAGGGAAACAGAAGATATCTGAAAAGAAGCCACAGGAACTGACTGTTCAATACTAACAGTGAAAGCCAAAAGACAGTGGACAGAAGGAAATGTGCTAAAAGAAAAAATATTCCAAACTAAAATTCTCTACGGAAAGATTTGTTTTTAAGGCCACAAATTTCTCCCATTTCTTTTTGTCCCCTCCCATTTCTTTATGAACACCCTTTTGAATCTGATACTGTCATTACTCCCATCAAGGAATGGAGTCTAGGGGTGCGTGGGTGGCTCAGTTGGTCAAGCACTGAACTCTGTTTCCACTGAGGTCATTGTCTCTTGGGTCATGAGACTGACCCTTGTGTCAGGCTCTGTACTGACGGCCTGGAGTCTGCTTGGGATTCTCTTTCTCCCTCTCTCTCTCACTTACACACACTCTCCTCTCTCTCCAGCTCTCTCTGTCTCTCTCTCTCTCTCTCTCTCTCTCTCTCTCTCTGTCACACACACACACACACACACACACACTCTCTCTCTCTCTCTCTCTCTCTCTCTCTCTCTCAAAATAAATAAAGTTAAAAAAAAAAAAAGAGAGATGGAGGCTAATTCCTCCACTCTTTGGAATCTTGGCTTGGCTACCCAATTTGTTCTGGTCAATGAGACGTCAGCAAATATGACAGCAAAGGTTTGTAAAGTGCTTGTGCATAGGAACTTATCATTTCTATATTGATTTTTGAAGCTAGTCACCACGTGAAGGAGTTTAGGCTGACCAGCTGGATGATGAGAGGTATGTTGCCCAGTTACCCCTCTCACCCTAGCCGATCGCCAGACATATGACTGTCTAGCCCCCAGATGACCTGACAAATGACTGCAGATACACGAATGAGCTGAGCGGACACCCTGTAAACCAGAGACAAGCCATCCCATTGAGCCCTGCCCAAATTGCTGACCAACAGATACATGGGGAAACAGTTGTTGTTTTTGAGTCATTGAGTTTGGGATGGTCTGTTATCCAGAAATAGATAATTGACACCTAGACCCAACAAAAATATCTTTTAAGAATAGGGTAGAATAAAGACCTTTCCAGACAAACAAAACCTGACAGCTGGCCACTAGGAGACCCTCACTAAAGGAAATTCCAAAGAATGTACTGTAGGCAGAGGGAAAGTTGTCCCAAATGGAAGATCAGAGATGCAAGAAGGCATGAGGAACAAAGAAAGTGCTAAATATGAGGGTAAATCTATAAAAATATTGATTTTGTAATAAAATAATAATAGAATGAAAAAAAATTCAATGCCAGTTGCTTTTGCAATACAATAACAACCCCTTAAAGTATTTAAAATATTAAATGCTCCAGGGGCGTCTGGGTGGCTCAGTGGGTTAAGCGTCAGACTTCAGCTCAGGTCATGATCTCACGGTTCATGGGTTCGAGCCCCACATCAGGCTCTGCGCTGACAGCTCAGAGCCTGGGGTCTGCTTTGGATTCTGTGTCTCCCTCTCTCTCTGCCCCTCCTCCACTTGTGCTCTGTCTCTCCCTCTCTCTCTCAAAAATAAATAAACATTAAAAATTTTTTTTTAAATATTCAACACTCTGGGCGCCTGAGTGGCTCAGTCAGGTGAAGGTCAGATTCTTGACTTCAGCTCAGGTTATGATGCCAGGGCCATGGGATTGGGCCCTGCATTGGGCTCTGGGCTCTACACTTGAGCATGGAGCCTGCTTAAGATTCCCTCCCTCTGTCCCTCCAACTCCCTTTCTCTTTCTCTCTCTCTCTCCCTCTGCCCGTCTTCCCTGCTCATGCTCTTTCTTTCTAAAAAATAAAAATTAAAAAAAAAAATCAATGTCAGCAATCATTCCCAGACATTCTGATTTAATTTACCTGAGACATCTAGGTACTGATAGTTTAAAAATCACCCAAAGTGCAACTAGGGTTTGGAATCACTATCTTAGGCCTTGCATATTTAAAGTTGGCATTAATCCCCACCTTCTTTCTCCTTTTATTTGGCTTGCCTTTTTTGAAGTTAATGACATGTGATTCTACATTGAAATAAGTTTTTAAAAACGTACTGTCTTCTGTAATACAAAGAGGCTCACCTTGGGAGATATTAAAGGTCTTAAAACAATTACTATGTAATTTCTAATTATTTTTCATCAAGAGGTTATGACTATAAATTCACAGGGTATTCCCAGTTGCAAGCATTAAAGAAAATTTCAGCTAAGCCTAAAGCTAAACAGGTTTTCTGGTTAATGTTCTTCTACAATATACTGAACAAAATAGTAACTAATATAAAAGACCAGGCTACAGGCCATCTGTTAACTAAACTAACAATAACAGATCTGGATACTGTGCTACTCAAAATATTCTACGTTAACTGCTCATTTTCCTAAAATTGCTCTGTTGACTAGATACAGCTGATGGTGCTTATGATCTAAATCAATACACGAACTTAAGAATTACAGTAACCCTCAAAGCAAACCTTTAAAACGCTTAAATGATGAAAGATTCCAAAGTAATGAATTCTGGCTGCAATATCAAAGTAAGAAGGAGTGAAATTAATGTCAGGAATAAGAAAATGATGCACCTAACAGACAATATAAATAAGCAGATTATATAAGCCATACCTAAATGATTTTAAGATGCCCCATTATTTCATGTACCACTAGCAAAAAAAACCTCTGCCAATTATAATTATGTCATACAATTTAAGATGCATCCTGATTTCAAAGATGTTAAGGTAAAAAATAAAAAGTATGCTTTACCACCAATAAAATATGACAAAACATTATAACCAGGCAACCAGGGGATTTTTGCCAGAAGCTGTCTACCAGTATTAAAACTCTCAGCCAAACCAACCATACACAACCCAATTTAACATCAAAACAACAGCCTCAAGGAAACAACACTCTCTCTATGCAGCAAAGGTATCAAAGAGAAAATGTTACATCTATGGAGAAATAGCAATATTCAAATTCATTACCACCCCTAAAGCAGTATCACAAAAACGTATATACCCACCCAAGAGAGAATGCGTAAGTGTGCTGGTTCACGTGTGCACCATGCATTCTCTGTCTCTCAAAAACCCAAACTAGTTTAATCAAAGTCTGCAGCGTCACACTGGCCCTAATTAATAAAAGTCCATACCAAATATAAAAACTGACAAACTCAGCAAATTCCTACAAAAATGCAGGATTACTTAAAGAGATTATAGCAAAACATTGTTCTAGCTGAAGATGATGCTAATTCAGATGGACTGTAAACCATTAAAAAGAGATATATGTACATAATATATTATATTCTAAGACAAATTTGTCCTACAAAGGGACATGTCATAATTACTGTCAGCTTTGCAAGCCACATACAATCTCTACAATCTTGGTGTTTTCTTTTAACAATCTTTTAAAACTATAAAAACCATTCTTACCTCCAGAAACTCACAAAAACAGGCTGTGGACTGGATTTAGTCCATGGGCTGTAGATTGCCAATGTCTGGTCTAAGATATAAATGGGCATAAATGGGTGCTTCATAAAACAAGACTGCTAAAGAAATTAGCGAACAGATCTATTCTGGATTTTAATTTAATAGGTTTGGGAAAAATGCTTTAACAAGAACTGCTAAACCAAACCAAACCAAACCAAAACAATGAGGCCTACTGAAAAAAACTTTATTTTTTATTCTTTACATTTAAAATCTAATCTTTGGGGGTGTCTGGGTGGCTCAGTCGGTTGAGTGTCCAACTCTTGATTTGGGCTCAGGTCATGATCTCACAGTTCATGGGATCAAGCCCCACAACTGGGGCTGACAGTGCAGAGCCTACTTGGGATTCTCTCTCATTCTCTCTCTGCTCCTCCCCTACTCACTCTCTCTCTCTCTCTCTCTCTCTCTCTGTCTCTCTCTCAAAATAAATAAATAAACTTAAAAAGTTTTTTTAAATAAAATCCAATCCTTGACAAGGTTCTGTTTATGCATAGGAACCTGAATGAGTAGCTGAAGAAATATTTTTATTTTTACTTCTTAGAGAAAATCATGTATCAATTCTAATGTAGGAAAATAGACATTGAAATCTTACTGAGGTCAAACCATTTTTTCTAATGACTTCTATCATACTTTATATTTTGGACCCCACCCTCCACAAACCTGGACTTCAACAAAAATACACAAAGAATAACTTTCAGAGGATTATCCTATCCACTTTGCTAATAGCAAAGCCTATACAGGTTCTATAAACGTCAAGAAAGAGAAATGAATCTCTAAGATCAGTAAAATGCCAAAGCTAGGGCAACAGCTTTTTTATTAGTGCTGCCTGGTATACTTGTTTATAAAGGGAAAAATAAATCCATAGGGAATTTTATATAAATGGTGTTTTCAGTAGTTATTAAACTTAAAAACTGAATGCCAATTCAGATAAATCTCTGTCAAAGTGACCAGATATATACGCTTAGCTGTTCCTATGTAGAAGGAAACATTTCCCAATTTAAAAACTAGATTCACACACGTTCTAAGTAAATCTATTCCGATCAATTGTTTGAATCACAAAGGAAATCACCAAAGGCAGACTCTAGAAATGTCTTCTGACAAAGAACTCTGCAAAGTTAAAATGGGCCATGACTATGGATCGAGAAAGAAACATAGCTAAAGGAGTGTAATCTGTAACGACTGTAATCTGTAATGAGAATCCCACATACAATGACAAAAAGTATGAAACATCAAAGCAGGGGGATCACATGTTTTGCTCTAAGTATTCTGACTTCACACTAAAATGTTCTTATAGCAATCACTTAGACTTGTTTTCTGTTCTCTGTTAAAGCTAAAAGGATGAATAAAACACAACTTTGGGTTGATTTTTGCTTTTGTTTTTTTTTTTTAACCAACCAGACCTAAAGGCAATGAGTTTGACTCTCTTTTGGAAAACTGTTTACTTATATGAGTATGTTGATGACTCATGATTGATGAATAAAAATGAGACAGAGACAAAAAGGAAATGGACCAAAATTGATCTCATTAAAGTAGGTAAAAGCTTTCTGCAGAACTGAGCCAATTAATACCATATTCTACATCTACAGACTTGTCTGAATACTGTCTGTGGTATAGCAGTCTATTTTATCCTTTGCTTTGTAGGATTTCTTGCTCTATTAAGTTCAATTTCAAAGTAAATACTGTCAAGTGTGCTTTATGAGGACTAAATGTAAATCATTTGTAATAAATCAATAGATAACATCTAATATTAAAAAGTAACAAGAGAACAACATAAATATTCTACTTAAAAATTAGGTAAATGCAAAAATAAAATGCTAAAATTGAGTTCAAAGTGGGGAGAGCTAAAATAGAGATTACAGTTTTCCATTATAAACCTGGTAGCACTCTGACTTGTACAATCATGTATTAAAACTATGTATTACTTGAATAAAAAAAGGATGGGTGGGGCACCTGGATGGCTCAGTCAGTTAAGCATCCAACTCAGGCTTAGGTCATGATATTATAGTTTGTGAGTTTGAGCCTCCCAAGGAGCTCTCTGCTATGGGCATGGAGCCCACTTCAGATCCTCTGTCCCCCCACTTTCTCTCTGCCCCTCCCTACTCATACTCATACTCATTCTCTCTCTCAAAATAAATAAAAAGAATTCACTTAAAAAAAAGTGGGAGAGGGAAAAAGACTAAAGCCATATGCCTGCCAGGACATATAGTGTCTATGTGAGACTATGGGAGCATCTTCTGAACTTGTACCACTATTCTGCTCTGCTGTGGTTCAGTATGCAAAAAGTTACCCAGTCTAGAAATATTGGCTTGGTTTGGTTTTCTTAATTTCTCCCAAAATACCATTTACATAGATTATCCTGAGTCCTCTAGTTAAAACAAGATTTAAGAAAAGACCTTTCAGGGACACCTGGGTGGCTCAGTCGGTTAAGCGTCCAACTCTTGGTTTTGGATCAGGTCATGATCACATGGTTTTTTGAGTTCGAGCCCAATGTCGGGCTCCATGCTGACAGTGCAGAGCCTGCTTGGGATTTTCTGTCTCCCTCTCTCTCTGCCCTTCCCCTCTTGAGCTGTCTCTCTCTCAAATAAATAAACTTAAAAAAAAAAAAAAAAAGACCTCTGAAACAATGTTTTCACCAAGATGACACAGTCTTACAAGGCATTTCAGTAATCTTTAACTAGTTGGAAATAGGTTAATGTGTCCTGATCCTGAAAACTGTTTTAAGAGCCAGCTCTTAATAATCCATATAAATGGGTTGGGATCATGAATCAGACGGTTCAAGGCTACCCCAGAAATGTTAAGTAGTGATAACACACTAGGATTTGAAAATTTAAATGCATAAACTATTTTAAAAACTTAAGAGATCTTCATTTAAAGGTATTAGCTCAACACTTCCAGAATAGCTGAATCTCATGCTGCACATTTTTTAAAAACACAGATCTAAATCCTAAAGGTTATTAAAGATGCTAAATCAAAGAACTAAATTGAAAATGTTGCTCTTAGTAGGGATAAGAACAAATCCCAGTGAGCTTTTTCCAGGCCTAGGAGATCCAAGGGTTGGGTAAGAGAAAAACAACGGTTCACCATAGGAAGTCCCTGAGAATCAAATCCATACTAACGATAGATGGCTGTGACATTTTTGGTTTTTAAATCAAGCACCAATTTTTAAAAGTCTAAGTACTGTTAATATACTTCTAGCTTTTTTCCCCTAGAAGTGACAGGCCTGTACTTCATATTATTTGCAGAGCTGTAGATGACATAATCTCTTCCCCAAAACTGCAACTACGAACAAATAATTAAGAAAAATAATTATGAAATAGTATATAATATTTTTTGACTTAAAAGTGAGTTTACGAACTTGAATATAACTTACTGAGATAAGGAGATGCTTCTTGTTTCGATTTTTTGCATGTTTAACTTTTAGAACAATTCAGCTAGGTGGAATTTTTCAGCCAGGTTACATCACCCAGGAGCAGTACTTGGGAAGTCATCTATTAATAGATTTTTGAAAAATCAACTGTTTGTGAACAATAACTTGTACAAAACTTCAAAAATTTTTATTTTCTTTTGAACTTATATTCTGCTGGTGCTGTAGCAAAAGCCAACAAAACTGCACTTCTAGGAAATGTACGTAAGTACAGGGCATTTCACTGCAGAAGTGTTCATAGCTGTGAAATAAGAGAAATAACTTTAATACTCATGCATAGGAAAGTGGTTGAATAAATTAAGGAAGATATTTATGAAATGATTTAAAGTGATTTCCAAAATATAATGTTAAGTGAAAAAAAGCAAAATGCAAAAGAGTAAACTATGCTGCATCTGGGGTAAGAAAGGAAATTAAGAAAATATATGTATATCTGCTCACCTGTACATAAAGAAACAGAAAGTATACACTAAGAACTGAGAGCCTGGCTATGCTGGGAATGTGCAGGAAAGGATGGAAGGATGGGAATGGGGTAAAAGGTTCAGCAGGAAGGTAATTCTAGAACCATGTTATTTTTACTGACCCAAAATTTTAAAAATAAGACTGGGGGGAGGCAAAAATGCAATTCAAAGGAAAAAAAATGAACCTAACTCTATTTCAAATTAACAGCATAACCATAAAGGAGAGAGAAGGAAGGGGAAGGGAGAATAACTTAAGTGGCTCATTAACACAGTATTTTTTTCCTCTAAATCCTCAGTCTAATGACAAAAAGTGCTATAAACAAACACTGAACTCTAGTAGGTTTTCTCACAAAGGCATAGCTTAGCATTCTAAAATTATTTTAAGCATACTACAGGATTCAGAAATTAAATAAATAATTTGAGGATAATAGGAACCAAGTTTTTCACTGTCAGAGAAGGGAATTATAAACATGGAAAGGGAGAAAGCTAGAATGAACCTTGTGGTGCTGGAGGTATTGATATGAATAAAAATCACTTTTTAACATGTGTGTCTATACATATAGATATGAACAGATGTGTGTGTGTATACATACACATTTGGGTACGCATATGTACATATGAAAGTGTGTATGTAAATACCCCCCCCCCCACACACACATATACTTTATACATTTTCTGGCTCTGCCTATTGAAGCAGTAACACTTCAGAAGCATTGAGCACATTTAGCACCTGGACCTTGGCTTCTAAATACCATTCTCCACTAAAAGCAAAGAGATCCTTGGAGAAGTGGTTGATTGTAGAGCTAAGGATTAGTAAATAGTACAAAATGAGCCTAAGAGACTTCCAGGTTCTAGGTCGCTATGTAAAGAGCTTTGAAATCATCACTCCCATCTTTACAACAAGAAAAAAGATTAACTAAAAATTAACAATTCTTCTTACATCTATCAGAGAACTGAAGTCACAGGATAAACTCTGGCCAAAATTTGGAGAGACAGGGGTGTCTGGGTGGCTCAGTCAGTTAAGCCTCTGGCTTTGGCTCAGTTCATGATCTCAAGGTTCATGAGTTTGAGCCTTGTGCTGGGCTCTGCGCTGAGAGCCCAGGAGCCTGCTTTGGATTCGCTCTCTCTCTCTCTCTGTATTCCTCCTTTGCTGTCTCTGTCTCTCTATCTCAAAATAAGCATTAGAAAAAAATTGGAGAGACAGGTAAGTACAGAGAATCACAGCTTACCGGAAGCTGAAGCCCAGGAGGAGACCACTGCTAGAACCAGTACTCAGGGGAACACAGGAATTGTAATTGATGACTGTTCCAGGCTCAGTGTGGACAAGCTTGAGAGTTAAAAACCCAGGAGAACGAATGATATGAAAATGACACTAAGTAAATGATTTCATTTACAACAGCATCAAAAAGAAAAAAAAAATACAGAGGAATAACCTTAACCAAAGAGGAGAAAGACTTACACACTGAAAACTACAAAACATTCTGGATAGAAATTAAAGACACAAATAAATGGAAAGACATGCCATGTTCACAGACCGGAAGACTTAATGCAGTCAATACTACCAAAGAGATCTATAACTGAACGCAATGCCTATGAAAGTCCCAATAATGTTTTTTGAAAAATCCATTCTAAAATTCATATAGAATCCCAACGGACCCTACCCTGAATAGCCAAAACACACTTACTGATTTCAAAACTTATTACAAAGCTATAGTAATCAAAACTTTGGTGCTGGGGCGCCTGGGTGATCCAGTCAGTTGAGCGCTCAACACTTGATTTTGGCTCAGGTCATGATCCTAGCGTCGTGGGATCGAGCCCCATGTCAGGCTCAGTGCCAAGTGTGGAGCCTGCTTAAGATTCTCTCTCTCCCTCTGCCCCTCCCCTCCAAAAAAACCAAAAAACAAACAACAACAACGACAAACAAAACCTGTGCTGCTGGCATAAAGACACATAGACCAATGGGAAAGAATAAAGAGCCCAGAGATAAACTTGGGCATATATGATCAAATGATTTTCAACAAAGATGCCAAGACCATTCAATGGGGAAAGGACAGTCTTTTCAACAAATGGTATTAAAGAAACTGAATATCGTCATGCAAAAGAATAAGCTGGACCCTTATCTTACAGCAGCAAGTACAAAGTTTAATTCAAAATGGATCCAAGACCTAAATGTAAGAGCTAAAACTATAAAACTCTTATAAAAAAAAGCAAAGGGGAAAACATTTATTATAACATTGAATCTGGCAATGATTTCTTGGCTATGACACCAAAAGCACAGACAACAAAGACAAAATAAACTGGAATACATCAGAATTAAAAACTTCTGTGCATCAAAGTACACAATCAGCAGAGTGAAAAAGACAACCCACGGGATGAAAAAAGTTTGCAAATTATTTATGTGATAAGAGGTTAATATACAGAATATATAAAGAACTCCTACAACTCAACAACCAAAAACAACCCAATTAATAATAGGCAAAGACTTAAATAGACATTTCTCCAACAAAGGTATACAAATCAAAGACGGTATACAAATAGTCAATACGCACATGAAGATGCTCAACAAAACTAATCATTAGGGAATAAATCAAAACCACAATAAGATATCACTTCACATTCATTACAATGGTTACTATTTTTTTATGCATTTATTTATTTTTTGAGAGAGAGAGAAGAACACATGCACACACACATGGGCGAGAGAGAGAGAGAGAGAGAGAGAGAGAGCGAGCAAGAGCAGAGGGAGAGAAGAAAGAGAGACTCCCAAGCAAGCTCCATGCTGTCAGTACAGAGCCTGACACAGGGCTCACAATCTGTCAGATCATGACCTGAGCCAAAATCAAGAGTTGGACACTTAACCAACTAAGTCCCTAGAGCCCCCCAAAGCTAGGTCCTTCTACACAGACACAAAATCAGGAGACGCACTGAGAAAGTTTAGGTATTATATAATGTACTGAAAAACTTCTAGCTAGATCCAGAATGTTTACTCTTAGTGATCCTGACATTTTACATTCCTAAAGCTACAACTTCTCTTTACAGGAGCTGCTTGTGGTGCTTTTCCCAACTGTTCTGGATCTATTCCAGAATGGCATTTAAGCCATTTTTTGTCTACTTTCTTAAGAGATCACCCAGACATTATTTGTGAGGTGCAAAGCCTCCAGGGTTTGGATTCACCCCAAAACTACTCTGCAATATTAACACTATGACAATTTAGAAAGTAGCTACACAATTATTTTGGACAATAGAGCTAAACATCTTTTTACTTTTGCTGAAATTTAACTTCAGAATGAAACAGTTCTGAGGAAGGAAAAAAAGAAGAAAAGCAGAATAATCTTTACTCTGTGGATCTTAAGTTAAACCTGAGATATCAACTCTCTTGGGAACTGGTAAGATTTGTAAAGTCCAGGGGTATAGCCTTTTAGTACTTCAAAAAAATTATGTATCTTGTTTTCTGTTACCAAACTGATTTGAATCTGCTCACCCCTTTCTTCTTGTATAAGCATTTATATTCATCCTCTTCCTCTCCAGCACGTCCAATCTTTCACCTTCTATTAGTTCCTCTTAAACTAAAATAAACTTATTTCCTTAATCGTGAAAAATCTTTATTTAACTAGGGTATCCTCCTTCCAGATAGTCTCCCCTCCTGCCTCTAACAAACTTCTGAAATAGACTAAAACAGTCTCAAAGAGTCCAAATTTGGATTCTATAGAAACTGTTCTATCTCAATTTGACAAAAGTAATGCTCTTTCTCAGTTATCAACCTTAACTATTCCACTATTTACCCTACTGATTACTACCACTACCACCTCCTTTCAAATTTCTCCTTCCTTGGCTCCCACAACTAAAATTTCCCTCCTTGGTTTCCACAATTAAACTCTTCTAAATCTTCTTTTAACTCTCAACCACTCCTTTTGTTGCCTGTAATTCCCTCACAAGCCTCTTTCCAACCCTCAATTGTGAGCATTCCCCAGGCTCAGTCCTTGCAATCATACTCTTCTATTTACACATTCTTTAAGAGGCTCCAACCACTTTCATACCTCCAACTACAGCCTTTTAAGCTCAATGACTAAAATTTAGATTCAGTTCAAGATGTAGTTCCAAATTTACATCCTCTTACTGGAAATTGCTTGAAATACCTGGCTGTCATTTCAAATTCAATACAAGCTAAGAATTATGTATTTTTGGAGATAGCCTAACAGTTAAACTTTGACTTCTTGTCACCTGCTTAAGCCTTAGTGTTCCTTCAGCTCAATCATTTCCTCGGGAAAATATTTCCTGACTCTGATTAATCAAATGTCCACATACTTATCTTTCACAGCACTTCTCATAGCTCTAATTTTCCATTTATTTTGTGGATTCTTTAATGGCTACTTCTTCCACTAGATGGTAAATTCCATGAGAGCAGGGAGCATGTCTTTTCAAGAGTGGGAGGTGAGGGGTATGAAAATCACCATATTCCCAGCACCCATCATTAAGTTTTGGACGTGAAATAAACAATATTTACCCCAAATTTTCAAATAAATGTACAGAAGTACTCTAAATGTTTCCTAGCTAATGAGTCTCCCATCAATCCCATCTCCATCGCTACTAGACCACCACTGTCCAGGTCTTTACTTCACAGTTGAATTACAAAACCAGCTTACTCAATGAGCTCCTTCATATTTTCCTTATGTCAATCTACACTGAACACAAAAATCATTTTACCATGCCATTATCCAAACCCATAATTTTCAGGAACTTCTTATTTCTCTCAAAAACAAATCTAAATGAATGCAGACATTTCACTAAAAACCTCAATTTGCCATGAATACTAATGTCAGCTACTCAGGGCAGCTCTTCCCACTAGCCATGGCTTTGAAACACACTGATTCTTCCTTCTCTTTGAATCCCCTTTATTCTAAGTTCCTTGCAGACCACCACCAGTAATATTACCTTGGAAATGTTACTATTAATTGCATCACAAATGCCTAATATTAATTAACCAAGTTTTGTTGGCAACAGATTTACAAGCCATCTCTTAGGATGTGTTTCTTCCAAGGTACAATTAATATTATTATTTATAATATTCTTATCAATTATAGTTTCAAAAAATTTCATTTTATAAATCTGTCCTGAAATTCTAATGATCACTGATTCAAAAATTCTAAGTAAAATTATGGCAAATTAAATTCTATCAAAAACAACAGATGAAGCCTGGTTCAACATTAGAAAAATCTATCAGTATAATATACTTCATTCAGAAACTTCACATTTCCTTTCCAAAAAATTGTTTCTATACAAAATAAATAAAACATATCCTTAAAAATAAGAAAAAAGTCAACCATAATATGTCACTATGCTATGATACAAAAATCTTTATGAAATACAATAGTATGTAACACAATCAAGTGGCTTACTTTCTCATTATTTAAACCAATAATTTAAACTGGATTTTCTAGGGGTGTCTGGGTGGCTCGGTCGGTTGAGCATCCGACTTCGGCTCAGATCATGATTTGGCAGTCTTTGAGTCTGAGCCCCACGTCAGGCTCTACTGACAGCTCATAGCCTGGAGCCTGCTTTGGATTCTGTGTCTCCCTCTCTCTCTGCTGCTCCCCTGCTCGTGTTCTCTCTCTCTCAAAAATAAACATTAAAAAAAGTTTTTAATATAAATAAATAAATAAAGTGGGTTTTCTAATGTTAAGTATAATGTTTTTCCCAGATGGATTTTTCACATTATATATAGTTAAGAACCACAGAGAGAGAAATATTAACAAAATTTGAAAAGATTCATTTTCAAAACCTCTATACTACACCTAAAAGATCTAATCCCATGCCTGCATAATTTGATTCATGTTTTAATACAAACAACTTCCTGAACTAAAAAGCTGCATTATTAAAGTTAGAATACCTCTGGATTAGAAAAAGAATAAACAGGTAGGCAAACAGTCAGGCAGGTACCACATAACTAGAAAACCACTAGTAAATGTGACCCAAGAATTCTGCAGGAAGGGAAGACTATCAAATAGTCTTGCAAAAATTAGTGCTTACAGAGAATGAAATGGACCTCGGTTCATGATTAAACACTATTTTAAAAAAAACTTTTTTTTAACATTTACTCATTTTTGAAAGAGAGCGAGTGGTGGAGAAGCAGAGAGAGAGAGGGAGACACAGAATCTGAAGCACGCTCCAGGCTGTGAACTGTCAGTGCAAAGCCCGACGCAGGGCTGGAACCCACAAACCGTGAGATCATGGACCTGAGCTGAAGTCCAGTGCTTAACGACTGAGCCACCTGGGCGTCCCTAAACACTATTTAAAAACAAACCAAAAAACCTTAACAGTCACACTCCTTGAACTTTATGAAATAATTCTGTCCTCACACCATATCCAAACTAAAAAAAAGACAATGAGAATTTTGCCACCAGTTTTTAAAAAGAATTCCAATTTGGTTTTTCAAAAGGAACTAAACAAGGAATCGAACTGTTCTGTGTTTTATCTCCAGTGTAACATTAAATCCAGAGACATTAGGTAATTTGCCCAAAATGAAAACAAAGGAGAAAGGGTATAAGGATGATATAGTGGCATAAACACAGAAACTGTTTTGAAATGGTACTGCATATAATTACCTTTGTTAAAAGTGTAAAGCAAATTCAGACATAGGTCTAAGCCCTCAAGTTAAGCCAAACGGTGTAGACACATAACACCAAGAGGCCTCTATCACTAAACTTATCATTAACATAAAAACCAGCCTATAAACGCTAATCCAAAATATTAAATCAAATCCAAGTTTACATACAAATATCAAATTAATCATACATTAATGGGAATACTTACTTTAAATTATCTAAAAAATTTTTAATTTTTAATGTTTATATTTATTTTTGAGAGAGAGACAGTGTGAACAGGGAGGGGCAGAAAGAGAAGGAAACACAGAATTTGAAGCAGGCTTCAGGCTCCGAGCTGTCAGCACAGAACCCGACGCGGAGCTCAAACTCAGGAATTGTGAGATTATGAACTGAGCTGAGTCAGACACATGATCAATTGAGTCACAAAGGCGTCCCTAAAAATAATTTTTAAATACTTGTTCATAAGCTGTTCCAAAAATTGAAAGACCCATAATTCTTCCAAGTAACTCTAAATTGACATGAAATAATCTGCCAACTCCCACAGAACATCCTGATAAGTAGTAGAGATCTTTATAAACCACAGAAAGGTTTCCAGTTTACAAAATGCTTTCAAGTCTAGTACATCTCACTCAATCTTTACTCCTTACAACTGCTCACTTTTACAGTTAAAGAAACAAGCTCACCAAATTGACCTGCACAAAGTAATTTACCATCTATGGATTTCTGACTCCAAAATTTTAAAAAGTATTATATATATTCATCCTTAATCGAAATACTTTCCTTCATCAATAAATAAACCATTAGTAACAGAATAGGCCTAACAGCCTGAAAATAACCACTAACTTTCTAAACTAAGTTGTGTGACAAAATCGGATATTAAGAATTCATTACAATGAATAACTAAATGTTTGCTCACCAATTAATCAGTTTGCTGTGGGCGGGTGGGGCAGAATTAAAAACACAAATACTGGGCCACCTGGGTGTCTCAGTCAGTTAAGCGCCCAACTCTTGATTTTGGCTCAGGTCATGATCTCATGGTTCATGGGTTCGAGCCCCACTGTCCAGGCAGAGACTGCTTGGGATTCTCTCTCTCCCTCTCTCTCTGCCCCTACCCCACTCTCTCTCTGTCTCTCAAAATAAACTTTAAAAAAACAAAAACAAACCAAAAACCCACAAACAAACACTAAATAATGGGCATCACTAGTTTGAATATGTGCAAAATGACCACATGTTGTTGCAAAAACTATATGCACTGGGAATGCAAGCTGCTGCAGCCACTCTGGAAAACAGTATGGAGGCTCCTCAAAAAACTAAAAATAGAACTATCCTACGACCCAGCAATTGCACTACTAGGTGTTTATCCACGGGATATAAGTGCGCTGTTTCGAAGAAACACATGCACCCCCATGTTTATAGCAGCACTATCAATAATAGCCAAAGTATGGAAAGAGCCCAAATGTCCACTGATGGATGAATGGATAAAGAAGATGTGGTATATATATGTATATACAATGGAGTATTACTCGGCAATCAAAAAGAATGAAATCCTGCCATTTGCAACCATGTGGATGGAACTGGAGGGTATTATGCTAAGCGAAATTAGTCAGAGAAAGACAAAAATCATATGACTTCATTCATAGGAGGACTTTAAGAGACAAAACAGATGAATGTAAGGGAAGGGAAACAAAAATAATATAAAAACAAGGAGGGGGACAAAACAGAAGAGACTCATAAATATGGAGAACAAACAGAGGGTTACGGGAGGAGTTGTGGGAGGGGGGATGGGCTAAATGAGTAAGGGGCACTAAGGAATCTACTCCTGAAATCATTGTTGCACTATAGGCTAATTAATTTGGATGTAAATTTTAAAAAATAAAAAATAAAATACCATACACACAACTATTTCTTGAATAATCTGTTTCTGTGCTAATAGCAAACATTTGCCATGGTTGAATTTACTTTCTTTTTTTTCTGCTAGAAATATGATGAATTCAAAAGTGCTGCAAGGAAAGAAATTAACCATTGGGGAGAAATATTATATAAATGTTATATAAATACATTTTATATAAATGAGTTTGTTTGCCTCAACAAGTAGCATCATTTCACAAGTATTCTAGTTTGTAACCTAACCACATATTAAAGAAAAAATAACCCAGAACCCTACATTTTAAACGCCTTCTGGCAAAAAGGAGTCATTACTAACACCAAAGCATTTTAACATATATATCCAATCATACTAAACTGACTTAGAAACTTTCACCTGACAGCCATCTTCTGAATCCAAGAAATACAGAATAAACCTATGTCTAAACTTCAGCTTGTCAACGGAATTAATTTATCATCACAAAATACTGATCTCTCAATCACCCAATGGAGAAATGAAATAATGGAATTTTTTAAAAAGCAAACTAAACACAGACATTTCACAAAAGATTAACAACATCCTATAGAAACTATTATTATTATAACTAAATTATTAAACAAACAATTATTCTGGGTGATGGAGGATACTGGCTCAGAATAACAATTATTCTGCATTTTTGCTACATCCTACTTGATATGTTCTAATTAATTTAAAGAATAAATCTATCTCATTACCTCAAGGCAATCTACAAATCACCATTATGTGGCATTGCTAAACCCTCATGTATAATAGCAAAAGTTCCAACATGTATCAATTCAGATTGCCATGCTTTGCTGCAGGGTCTGCCACTCAGGAGAAAGCTCAATTTCCCAAGTTTGGTATACCTTCAAGCATCTGGAACTCCTTTTAAGTTACGTAAACTGATACTTAAAATAATGGAAAGAACACATCCAGAACCAGACAACTATGAAAAAAACATCTTGAGAAACTGAGTGAAAAAGGAAAGTCTAAGGATACTGGCTTTCCAGGGCCGAATGAAGCCAACCTGGCTTCAGAAAAGACACTGGTTTTCCTAACTTCAAGAAGGGAAATTCAGTTGCTTTCTACTAAGGTGCAAGAGTTGTTTTTTTTGTTTGTTTGTTTTAAGTTCTGGCAGTAGGATGATGTTTTGTTTAGTAGGTATAATAAAAACTATGAATTAAAATTGACATGGAATACAATTTTTCACCCAGCTTACAGTAAGTGTTTAACACTAACATCTTTGGGGCACCTGGATGGCTCAGTCAGTTAAGCGTCCAACTCGATTTTGGCTCAGGTCATGATCTCATGGTTCGTGAGATGGAGGCTGGCTGTGTCCTGACAGCTCGTAACTTGCTCAGCATTCTCTTTCCCTCTCTCTCTGCCCCTCCCTCACTCGTGCACGCGTGTGAGCACTCTCCCTCTCTCTCAAAATAAATAAGTATTAAAAAACACAAAAAACATGGGCGCCTGGGTGGCGCAGTCAGTTAAGTGTTCGGCTCAGGTCATGACTTCACAGTTCGTGAGTTCAAGCCCAGTATCAGGCTCTGCACTGACAGTGTAGAGCCTGTTTGGGATTCTCTCTCCCCTCTCTCACTCTGCCCCTCCCCCACTCGCATGAGCACATGTGCACTCTCTCTCAAAATAAATAAATAAACGTTAAAAAAAACTAACAAATATCTTAAAAAAAACTAACATCTTTATGTGATAAAGCAAGTGTAGTAAAATATTAATAGAATTTCAGTGATTGAGTATGTGAGTGTTCAATGTATGATTTTTTTTCAATGTACAATTTCTTTAAACTTCTCTGTATGCTTGAAATTTTACATAATAAAATGGGGGCTAAAATGAAATGTACCTCTTAGAAACAGTGCTCATTAAACAAGATAATGTACATAAGCACACAGCAGGTGCCCTGTATAATTTCTTTGTCCCTTTTGAACAAGGTCAATTATCCAAAGAATGGGCTGCCTCAAAAGTCAACAACTTCAGGTTCTAGCAACATGTATGTTCTTCAGCAAAGAACATAACTTGAAAAGCCTTCATCAATAAACAGTATAAACGAAGTCCTTTCAAAGTCATAGGTAAACTCGGAAGAAAATGGGAATCCCCTAGCTGCCAGGAAAAGGAAGGAAGAAGGATGGATTAAAAACCATGGCACCAAAAAAAGAAGGAAGGAAGGAAGGAAGGAAGGAAGGAAGGAAGGAAGGAAGGAAGGAAGGAAGGAAGACTGTTTCATTAACCTAGGGCTTGGGGCTTAATGACCAGGAACAGGTCAAGATTTGCCTGATCTTCAGCAGATATTATGAAACTGGGCAAAAATAATATAAAAACAGGGAGGGGGACAAAACATAAGAGACTCTTAAATATGGAGAACAGAGGGTTACTGGAGGGGTTCTGGGAGGGGGCATAGGCTAAATGGGTAAAGGGCATTAAGGAATCTACTCCCGAAATCATTGTACTGTATGCTAACTTGGATACAAATTTTAAAAATAAATTTTAAAAATATTATAAAATTGGAACTGAGATCAATTATGTACTATTGAAACTGCTTCCATACTTTATATGAAAGAGACTATAACACAGAAAACTGATCACAAGAAAAAACTTTCTACACCCTTAGAACAGAAAAAAAGAAAAACCTGATTGTTTATCAACTTTCACCTTCCTAAAGAAAATGGGAAGGAACATGACTTCTTCATGTGACAAATCAAAGGCTGGCACATGAAACTGACCTGACTTGCCCAGACAACTAAGACAAAGCTTGCTAGCTGTCTGCAGGACTTGCGTGCTCTGTTCTCCTTTTCACAGCACCAAACTGTCACTGGGAGTACTTACTCGTCCCCGGTATATCTAGGTACCTGCACATGAAAAGGTATCACCATTGGAATGTGAATAAGAGAGAGGTGATCACCTGAGGGCCAGGGATTTTTAGAACAGGAGGTTGAAAGGGTGAATTTTATGTTATGTGGATTATATGGAAGGAAGGAAGGAAGGAAGGAAGGAAGGAAGGAAGGAAGGAAGGAAGGAAGGCAGGCAGGCAGGCAGGCAGGCTGGTTAAAAAAACAGGGGGATGGGGTGCCTGGGTGGCTTGGTCGGTTAAACGTCCAACTTTGGCTCAGGTCATGATCTCGCAGTCCGTGAGTTCGAGCCCCACGTCGGGCTCTGTGCTGACAGCTCAGGGCCTGGAGCCTGTTTCAGATTCTGTGTCTCCCTCTCTCTCTGCTCCTCCCCTGTTCATGCTCTGTCTCTCTCTGTCTCAAAAATAAATAAACATTAAAAAAATTAAAAAAAAAAAAAAAAAAAGGGGGAGGTGCCTGGGTGGTCAAGCCCCCATGGGTCAGGCTCAGCACTGAGGGTGGAGCCTAAGATTCTTTCTCTCTCTCCTCACGCTAAAAGTAAATAAATAAATAAATAAAAATTAAAAAAAAAATTTAACTGGGAAAAAAAAGCCCTAGGAAACAAAAACACAAGATTGGAGGGGGACAGGGTCTCTGGATCACCAGATGGCTGACAGTCTCCCACAACTTCTCCTATGTTAAGCCGCTGATATTTTGGAATTCACTGTGGCAGTTAGTTTTACCCTAAATAATACATTAACCGAAAGGAAATCTTTTATCTTCTAAGTTAGTAAAAGGCTTGGCTCAACCCAATTAGAGAGAAGCTGACCCCTTGACACTTAACAAAATTATACCTATGGCACTCTCCTGCTAAAGTAGTTTTGTCAACATAGGGCAATAAAGATCTTTAACTTAATTTTTAAAAACATCAAATAGGTAACATATCTGGCTCAAGTTTCTTTTAATTAAAAATATAAAGGGCATATTGGAAAGTTCTCACACATTTTTATCCTCCAATAGCCTAGTTTCTTCTGTATCCTTTCAGAGCATTCTAATGCAAATACAAGCAAATACCAATAAATATTTTTCTTCTTTTTACTTTGTCTTTGATTACAAAAAAGGTAATATACTATACCAAGTGGTAACTTTACTTTCTTCATTTAATAACAGATCTTGGAGATCTTTCCATACCTGGCATAAACACCTTCTTTTCTACAGCAATACAATAGCTCATTGTATGGATACACAATAACTTATTTAATCACCCCCTTATTAAGAGGTTTTGGATTGTTTCCAATTATTTGCTATTACAAAAAAAAAAAAGAAATCATCAATCAAATACTTCCTACACATTGTTCATACTGTTATATATAAATTTTCAGAAGAAGGTCTATTGGGTCAAAAGATCTATACATTTTTTGCAATTTTTATAAATAATTCACGATCTCCTTTTCTAACAAATTACCCCTATTCATTCCCATTTGATATGTCAGAAATTAAAATTCAAGTCACAGTGATTTCTACTACTGCTTATGAAGGATTACTGGAATTGCCCCCATACTAATTACCAAGCAGACAAAATATAAAATAATTTTCAGTGGCTGGACAACAGGCAGCATAGGCCTGTGATCCCTAAGAGAAGGGAAACGAACAAGGTGTACCTGATGATTACCCCAGCTTACTGCCTGGAGGTGGTTTCTAGGCTGCAGCACAGGAGGGGGAGCCCAGACAGAATCTAGTGTTCTCACTGAGAAGAGGAGAGAAATCAAAAGTTCAATGGATTCAAGAGGACTAGAACTTGCAAGATAGAGTACTGGAAAAGAGAGAATACAGGATATCTGCGGAGGGATCACCCTGGGTTTTGTCCTATCCTATCTATGCACGTGTGGTGGCAAACAAAAAAAAAACTGAAAAGCGAATAGACCAATTAATTCCTGACATTCACACAAGGAAGGCAGTAGTTCATTCCCAGCAGCCAGAAAAGAGAGACCTTAAATAACTTGGGACACTGGGTAGAGTCCCGTAAGAGTCACATCCTACTAGTAGAATTCAATTAGGCACAGACTACAGGCTGCTCCAGACTTACCCTAACAAAGCTTAAAAGCAAGCCTCAAAAGGCTCAAACTGATCTGCATGTAACCTCTGTGCCAGACAAAAATCTAACATTCTTTAAAGTAACTCAACAAAATTCAGCACTCAAAGATGTAAGATGCACAGTGGTCAATATTCAGTAAAAAACCACCACACATGCAAAGAAGCAAGAATGTGACCCACAGGAAGAAAAATTAATCAGTAGAAAAAGACCAAGAAATGACAACTGATGTAATTAGCAAATGAGGACCTTAAAACAGCTATTATAAATACACTGAAGATTGTAGGAGTGCCTGGGTGGCTTAGTCAGTTAAGCGTCCAACACTTGCTTTCAGCTTAGGTCAAATCCCACAGTTTGTGATCCATGTCAGGATCTGCGCTGACAGTGCGCAGCCTGCTTGGGATTCTCTCTGCCCCTTCCCTGCTCACGCATGCATGCACACCCATGTGCTCTCTCTCTCTCTCCCCCCCACCTCTCAAAATAAATAAATAAATAAAAAGATTATAAAGGAAGGGGTGGCTTAGTTGGTAGAGCACGTGACTCTTGATATTGGGGTTGTGAGTTCAAGCCCATGTTGGGTGTAGAGATTACTTAAAAGTAAAATTAAAGGGGTGCCTGGGTGGCTCAGTTGGTTGGGTGACCAACTTCAGCTCAGGCCATGATCTCGCAGTTTGTGAGTTCAAGCCCCGCGTCGGGCTCTGCACTGACAGCTCAGAGCCTGGAGCCTGCTTCGGAGTCTGTGTCTCCTCCTCTCTCTGCCCCTCTCCTGCTCACATTCTGTGTCTCTCTATCTCTCAGTAATAAACGTTAAAAAAAAATAAAATAAAAAAAAGTAAAATTGAAAAAATGACTGTAAAGGAAAACATGAACATAATAAAAGAGAGAAATGGGATACTATATAATATTATATAAAAGACCCCAATCTATTTTACAGGTGAAAAATAAAATATCAAAAATGAAAAATACATTAGATGGCTTTACCAGACTGAAGACCACGGAAGAAAGCCCAAAGATACAGCAATAGTAATTATCCAAAATGAAACAGAGAGGGGAAAAAACAATTGTTGGTGCAGGGGAGAGGGAGAGAGGAGAGGGGAGGGTGAAGAACAGATCCTCAAGACTTGAGACAATAGCAAGCAATTTAACCTATGAAAAATTAGAGCACAGGAGAGGAAGGACAGAAAAACTATTTGAAGAAATAACAGGCACATAGTATATGTTCAAAACTTATTGACAGATTTATTTAAAAATGGAAAAGGGTTATAAAAAACAAAATGAAAATATGTATGTAAATGTAAAAGTTATCAGAAAAGCACTGTGGAGGGGTGCCTGGGTGGCTCAGTGGGTTAAGTGTCTAACTCTTGACTTCTGCTTAGGTCAGGATCTCATGGTGTGTGTGGAGCCTGCTTAAGATTCTCTCTCTCTCCATTTCCCTCTGCTCATCCCTCACTCATGCACTCCCTCAAAAAAGAAAAGAAAAGAAAAGGAAAGAGAAAAGAAAAGCAATGTGATAACACAGAAAGACAGAGGCTTTAAATTTAAAAAGATCTGGGTTGGAGTCTAGCTCTTATTCTTAAAACTTATATGACTTGGACAAATCACAATCCATCTGATTCATTTTTTTATCTGTAAAATAAGGCTGGTAATCTGTCCTATCTACCGTATATTTTGTCAAGAGTTGGAAATAATATAAAAAGCATTCCATAAATCACATATTGAATAGCAACTTACATGACTCATAGTAATTATTTAGGGAGAAGATTGTTAGGCCAATACTTAGTTTATAAAAAGCAAGCATATTAGGGTGAGTTCCTCTCTGACATTACACTTGGTCCCACATCTCCCCTCCCCTACGCCAAGAGTTAAGAAAAGCTGGGGCACCTGGGTAGCTCAGTCGGTTAAGCATCCAACTTCAGCTCAGGTCATGATCTCGTGCCAACGTTTAAAAAAAAAAAAAAAGTTTATTCTTCTTTAAAAAAAAAAAAGAGCTAAGAATTTTTTGGAATACATCATTTTATATGAAACAAAACTCTCAAGTCATCTTTTTTATGCCAGATAATCCCACTCATCAATTAACCCATACAGTGAGTGCTCAATAAATATTTACAAGTGATGAGTGAATCTACACCGATTCTCTTCTTTTTTTCTGGGGGCAGGTAAACCAAATGAAAAGCTTGGGGGAAAAATTTCAGGAAGACTCCAAAGGTGAAGCCCTACACGAAAATGACTAATTCATCCTATCTCCTCACTCTTAGCTGTAGATTTCAAGATACAAAAGAGTAAACAATGAAGCTGCTGCAAACACATATACTATTTACTCAAAATCGGAACTACTATGATGAACCATATGAAACTGCTGTTTTTTGTAAGTCAAATATGATCAAATATTAGAAGTGCTGGTAGGGGGACAGGGGCAGTGGACCAAGCAAAGGGAAACATACTAAACAATATGCTGGGGCAGAATATTCCCAAATCACTGAATATAAAATCTTTACCAACAAATGTTGTTTACATAAAAACTGTAAACTCACAAGCTATAAGGCAGTGCTTTCTGGAAGCCTACCCCACTAGGCTATGTATTTGTGTGGGAGAACAGCAGGATGTTGCATGAGTTAGCAGGAGGCAGAGCTGGAGAAAGAGGCATAGATCATCCCACTAAAGAATGTAAATTTGTCTCCACAAGAGAAAGGGAACCACACCAATATCTTCTGACTTCTGCTTTCACTGCTCTACTTTCTCCCATTTTAGATATGCTTTCAAGTTGGAAATCAATATACAATAGTATAAATTCTTGAAACTTCTTAAAATGATAAACAACTGTGAGTTCCTAATAAACAAATCAACTGTAATAGGAGACTGGAATTTTAACTGTTTCAACACTTATTCAAAATGAACTCTGCTACCAAATAACCTCAAGAAGAAGGCTTACATACTGCAAATATTTTGCAATGCCCTTAATGTATGATTAATTTATGTATTTATACTTTAATATAGATTGTTTCACAAGCCAGAGAATGCTGCAACCTTAGCAATATCAAAGTCTTTACATATTACTCCCCCTCTGAAAAGTTGCCAATTTTCAGGAAATTTTTAGTGATTTTGAAATTTATCTGGTTTTACAAAGGGCAAAAAGAAGAGAATCAATGCGTTCTTTTTCTCAGCTAATAAAAAGCTATGTTCTTAGTCATTCCATTCTACAGAGGAAGGATCTGCGTTAAGTAATGCTGTCTTCAGAATACAAGAACTAATTCTTTTCCTCTCCTATTTAAGAACGGGACTTTCCTCTTTGTCTGATTGGCAGTATATTCCAAATTTAGGCATCATTTAGGCCATGAGAACTGAAGAACATTTGGTAGAACTGAATTCCTCTACCCAGAGAATTCACTCCTTTGCACTTCATAATCTCAAAGTGCACACATTTTTAATACTCAGTAAAGACTAAATGTTCTTGATCTTTCTCTTCAAGTAAGTTCAACTAAAGTTTTCATGAAGGAGCCTAGGAAGAATTACATAAAAGGTGTGACACATTACATTTCATTTCACATTTCTTTTAAAACAGTGAACATAAAACCTCATCTTGAACAATTTCATCTGCAACAACAAAGAGAAAGGGAAGGCAAAGACCATTTATGGGCAAATGCAATTTGATGCATGGTCTACATATTTTAAAAAGTTTGATCCTCACCATAACCCTGTGGGAGTAGGTTTCATATCTCAGTTTTATAGATAAGAAAATTGAAAGTTGGAAAAATTAATTTGTTCAAGGTCACAGTAAGCGATAAGTGAGCTGGGATTTGAATCCAGGATTGTAATTCTGATTTTTATATCTTCCCTTAATAGGTGTGCTCAGTAGATGGCACTAATTTAACAGATGGCAGATTTTGTTCACAATTAAAGCCCTCCTTTACATCCCCTTCTCCCTCCTTGAAATTTCTGTCCACTTCAGAGTGGTTATCACATTACAGAGCTGCTTTGGACAGTGCAGGAACTTTGGGAATTCTGTTAAGTGACCTGCAGGCTCTTTCCAGTTAAACTTAAGTTACAAATGAAAATACCTTCTGTATCTTTCTTTAAACATTTCTTTTTCGTTTATTCTTTGTTGTTGTTGTTGTTACTCTGCACTTAAACTGATTTATAGCTTGTATGCACATTCTCCTGGTTAATTTTTCTTATATACCATTTCAACTCACTGTTTATCTTGCTTCTGATTCTAAATATATCACACTTGTTATTTTTTTTTAAAGGAACACAAAAACAGTTTTAGAGTCTGTTCTATTTTATAAGTGTACAGATCCAGGAATTCAAGTCAGCACCCATTTTCACTATGACTTCCCCTACAAAGAGTTATACATGTTATTCAAGCCTTCATTAGGAGAAGGTACTATAAATACTATGAATTCAATCTAACGTAACTTTCCAATTTCAATAAAATTATTAAAACTGAATGAAAATAGATGCCTAGTTCTCTTAATTGTTTTTAGATTCCAGTCCACACTTCTTGTTCCTCCACACTCTATTTTGATGCAGATACAAGGATTAGTACTGGCACTGTTCGGAGGACCATCACTTGAGCTTCCTTCGTAGGTTTCAAATTTATGTAACTCAACCAAAGATGAACCACTTACTGACTTCCAGTTTTATGAGTATTGCTCTTCTCAAGCTAAAGGAGCGCCCCTTACAATTCATAATTTAGACACAGGGAAGACAAGATTCATCCATAAACCAGATTAGGAGACATTTTAAGGTAGCTAAATTAAGAATTTCATGATATAGGGGTACCTGGCTGGCTCAGTCAGTACCGCATGAGACTTTTGATCTCACGGTGGTAGGTTTGAGCCCCACTCTGGGTGTAGAGATTACTTAAAAATAAAATCTTAAAAAAAACAAAAAAAGGAATTTCATGATATGAATAACCAATTTAAGAAGAATGAAGAGCTTTTTTCTGATTCTCCCAACCATTTCTTCTACTCATATCATAAATGCCCATAGCATTTAATTTACCATTCTTCTATGATACTATTTTATAACTTATATTAATAATTTTTAGTAAAACTATCTTTTTCTTCTTCTAGATCAGCCCTAATAGACATATAATATAAACCACATCTAAACCTTGTTATATACTCATATTAAAAAATAAAAAAAAATTGACTTTAATAAAGCACTTAACCCAATATATCCAAAGTAAATTGTCATTTAAACATGTAATCAATATAAAAAATTAATGAGATATCTTAAATTTGTTTTTTTTTTGTACTAAGTTTTTAAAAACAAGTGTGTCTTTCACACTTATAGGGCATCCCAATTCAGACAATTCATTCAGACAATTCATGTTTCAGTTTCTCAACAGCTACATATAAGTGGTGACTACCACACTGGACCACCACAGGGACAGAAGGAAGAAGAATGAGCTATTTTACAGTTGGACAGACTTGCTTTCAAATCTTAATTCCACTATTTATTAGCCCTGAGGCAGTCTCCTCATTAAAAAATAATTAATAATAATAATAATACATCTCTGATAGGATTAAATGAGACATAATGCCCAGAAAACATCTGGTCTCTTAGCTAGCACAGGGCACACAAAAAGCCTTCAATAAATGCTAACAATTACCATGTATTTATACCCTCTAACACTAAGCACAGTGTCTTACACATAGTAGGTATTCAATAAATGTTTGTTGAAGGAAGAAAAACTAATTTGCATGACATCCTATAACCCATTTTAATTGCTTCTTTTTCAAATATATAAATATCTCATATAAACAAGTAAGTTTTGGGGCACCTGGGTGGCTCAGTCAGTTGAGTGTCCAACTTCAGCTCAGGTCATGATCAAACGGTTTGGGAGTTTGAGCCCCGCAATGGGCTCGCTGCCACCAGCGAAGAGCCCCGTTCAGATCTTCTGTCCCCCTTTCTCTGTCCCTCCCTCCTGCACTTGCACTCTCTCAAATATAAGTATTTAAATAAATAAACAGGTAAGTTTTATTTTTTGGATTGTTGCTGGCTAAATTGTTTTTGAACACATTAGGTGAAATATACAAAAGGAAATGTACCATTTTATCTTTCAGACTGTTCAAGTATTTTACTTTCTTCCAAAAAAACAATGAATTATTAAGCAAATATATGCTATTAAGCACTCTTTATCAAGAGACTTCTTAAAAAAGTATTTCTTGGGGTGCATGTGACTCAGGACCTCAGGACTGTGAATTCAAGCCCCATGTGGGGTGTAGAGATTAACAAAAGTATTCCTCATCAATAACAGTGGTATTTTACAGGTAACTCTCAATTATCTGCAGGAATATTTTTATCTCAGGTTGGGATGAAAACACATCCCATTTCTGGGCTTTACTTGAAAAACAAGCCAGTGGTATATGTAAAACCCTTTACAATCTGGACTCTGAAAAAATTCTCAAGCTCTCTATTTCAGACAGTACAACCCCCTAAATTTCTTAAAGCATTTTCCCTTTTCACCTGTGCTTAGAATTCACTTGCACATAATTGCTTTCTTACAGATCACAGAATCACAAAGTATCAGAGCTATTAAGAGATATTCCAGTCTTGGCATTTTCCAAAGCATGTACCGTAAAAGGTACATAAAAGGTAAGCAAGATAATTTCGGATGGTATTAGTAGTGTATACTTTAACTGCCATATATTTTGTTTAGTGTATATTAGAAAAATATAACTGTCACATCAAACTCAAAAATTCATGTATATCTTCACTTTATGACATGGTTAAAGTAGACAGTCACAATTTAAGCGAGGGGAAATTTTTTTTTTAATTTTAATTTTTTAGAGAGACAGAGAGAGAAGCAGTGGGCTTGCAAACACAAGCATGTGTGAGCGGGGGAGGGGCAGAGAGAGGGAGACAGAGGATCCAAAATGGGCTCCAAGCTGACAGCAGAGGCCTGACACAGGGCTGGAGTTCACGAACTGCAAGATCATGACCTGAGCAGAAGTCAGCCGTGTAACCAACTGGGCCACCCAGGAGTACCAAGGGGGCAGGAAACTTTTAAGCTTAGAGTAGCAGAGCTGGATTCCACCCAAGTTTAAATCCTAATTTTCTGCTCTTTTCATTGCCCTAAAGAATCTACTGTCTATATGACATCAAGGGATTAACACTCTCCTATATAATTGTTTCTTGATTATAATCTCATTTATCAAACCAATTATAAGCAGTGGCGGTGTCTTAAAGTACTAGTGTTCTTTCACAATGATAGGTGCAGAACAAGAGATCAAAAATGCCTTGATTTTGTGGTTAGATTGCTTCCAACCACTGAGAGTTAGCATTGGAGGAAATTCCACATTGGCTCAAACAGAACAATCATAATATATCCTAAACTCAAACAATGTTTGGATTAACTGCCATTTGCATTATTCATATCACTATTTCCTCCCATGAATGAAAAAGGAATCAGGAGATGGTATGCCTATAAATCCTAGCAACCATACGACATATGCATGCAGAGGATATAAGAAACTTGTACAGGTTAAATAACAGGGGTCTTGGGGCGCCTGGGTGGCTCAGTTGGTTGAGCGTCCGACTTCAGCTCAGGTCACGATCTCGCGGTCCGCGAGTTCGAGCCCCGCGTCGGGCTCTGGGCTGATGGCTCAGAGCCTGGAGCCTGCTTCCGATTCTGTGTCTCCCTCTCTCTCTGCCCCTCCCGCGTTCATACTGTGTCTCTCTCTGTCTCAAAAATAAATAAACGTTAAAAAAATAAATAAATAAATAACAGGGGTCTTACAAATTGTATTACCCAAACCTGTCATTTAATACATGAGGAAACTGGGACTCAAAGTGGTAAGAAGACTTGCTCACAGTCATATGGTTTCCTAACGGCAGTGCCAGCTCTAGTCCTAGTTCACTGTGCTGTTCCATGGATTCAATACAAATAGTAGAGAAATATATCTAAATTTTTCCATTATACTAGTACAAATCCTGCTTAAGGTGAGATGGGATTTGAAAATCTTTTCATTAAGCAGAAATTCTGCTCATGATGGACTTAAACTAATAAATTAAATTAGCTTTGTCTAATAATGCTGGTCTGTCTGCCTGAGAAACCTACAATATTCCAATGCATAGGAGCTGTTGCTACCCAACTGTTCTTGGTAGTGAAGAAAAGAGGATTCTAATTCCAGGTGACTCTTCTTATTTTGTGTACATTTCTGAACCCCTGGCATTCTCAACAGTCTCAATTTCCTTAGCTGCAACCATCCATGGTAGATTGCAAAGCATAAGGTCTTTTGAAGTCAAAAAGAACTTACTGAATACCAGGTCTTACCACTTAGGACATAACATCAGACAAATCACTCCATCTCTCTGAACCTGTTTCTCAACTAAGGTAACAAGATATTCACCTCACAGGACTATCAAGAGCATTAAATTAGATGATATAGACAGTGCAGAACATGATCTTAGGATACAGTTAAGTGAAAGGTTAAGAAGAGAATAGAGGCACCTGGCTGGCTCAGTTTGTGGAGTGTGTGACTCTTAATGTCAGGGTTGTAAGTTCAAGCCCCATACTGGGTGTAGAAATTACTTAAAAATAGAAATCTTTAAAAAAAATGTTTTTAAAGAAGAGAGTAACAAAAATTCTCATCTATGAGTTTAAGAGCAGGTTTATGGTTTGTAATGTTTAAATGTTAATTCCTGTTCAATACATAAAATATCTTAAATAAGTATCTACATTTTTTTTTAAGTCCTTGTCAAAGATACACATTGAAGTAGTTAGAAAGTGAAATGACATGTATCTGGGACTTGCTTTAAAGGATGCCAGTCTCCCAACTCCTGTGCCATACAAACAAAATTAGTAGAGATAGTTTAAAGTGGGTGATGCATACCATGGAGAATCACCATACTACTCTATTTATGTATATACTTGAAATTTTCCATAGCAGAAAGTTATTTATTTATTTATTCATTTACTTACTTAATTACTTAATTTTAAGTACACTCCATACCCAGCATGGAGCCCAATGCAGGGTCTGAATTCACGATCCTAAGATCAAAACCTGAGCTGAGATCAAGAGTCAGATGCTAACCAACTGAGCCACCCAGATGCCCCACAAAGTTTTTTGTTTTAAAACCCAACAAAAAACAACACAAATAAAAAGCTAAGAAAAACTATACACATAAGTAATAAACTTTTCCCCAAAAACTAATGTCTCCATCAGAAACTTCCAAACACAAGATAATACTCGTCATTTCAGCCAAAATAAAGTATCTTAAAATTACTCTCAATACAAAGCATGTTTTATCTCTTTATTAAATACTAACTAAACAGCAGTATCTTCTCTTTCTTTGGTATTATTATTCCTCCACCTGGTAGAATAGCCTAGAGTATATTTTTTCCTTTTTCCCCTTTATACATCCTTGTTATATTTTTTTAATGACTAGAACTACCATAAGTTCTATATGTATATACAAGTATGTAAATATACATGAATGTATACACATATACATATGTATATGTATATAAAAATAACTAGCACTACTATACTACCATTACTCCTCTTACATCTATTATTTAATAGTGCACCCATCGGGTATACTTGACCTTTTAAAGTTTGTTTGTTTGTTTATTTATGTATTTTTATTTTGAGAGAGAGAGATGGAGAGCATGCAGGGGAGGAGCAGAGAGAGAGACAGAAAGAATCCCAAGGAGGCTCCACACTGTCAGTGCAGAGTCTGAAATCACAAACTGTGAGACCATGACCTGAGCCAAAGTCAAGATTAGAACACTTAACTGACTGAACCACCCAGGTGCCCCTATCTTTGACCTTTTAAAAAGCAGGACTCATCTGGGGCAGCTGATCCAACTTCGGCTCAGGTCATGATCTAGCAGTCTGTGAGCCTGAGCCCCACATCAGGCTCTGTGCTGACAGCTCAGAGCCTGGAGCCTGCTGCAATTCTGTGTCTCCCTCTCTCTCTCTGCCCCTACCTCGCTCACACTGTCTCTTTCTCAAAAATAAACATTAAAAAAAATTTTTTTTTAAAAGCATGCTTCATCTGAGAGGATTAAAAAAAATCCCTCACATAACACATAACCTTCAAAATAATGGACAAAATGAGGAAAAGCTGTGAACTATAGCCCATTTGCAAATTTACTATACTTTACACACAGATTTTTAATTTGTTGGCACATGATGCATTAAATAAACTGAAAGTATCAGTTGAAATTATTTAAAGGTAACCATAAATACCTGCAAATAACTTTTGTAAGTGAATTACTATAAAACTTTGAACACTACACTACAGTACAACCTTAAAATATCTGAACTTAAGACTTAACACTATATACTCCCATCTTGTTTCAAAATAAAAACGTTTACTGGGGCACCTGAGTGGCTCACTCGGTTGAGCTTCCGACTTTGGCTCAGGTCATGATCTCGCGGTGCGTGAGTTCGAGCCCCACGTCGGGCTCTGTGCTGACAGCTCAGAGCCTGGAGCCTATTTCAGATTCTGTGTCTCCCTCTCTCTCTGACACTCCCCCATTCACGCTCTGTCTCTCTTTGTCTCAAAAATAAAGTTTACTATACTAACATTTATTATTATTATTTTGTTATGTTTTATTTATTTATTTTGAGAGAGAGCGAGCAAGAGTGGAGAAGACGCAGAGAGAGAGGGCACGGAGCCTGACACAGGACTCAATCCCACAACCTTGGGATCATGACCTGTGCCAAAATCAAGAGTCAGATGCTCACCCGACTGGGCCACCTAGGCAACTCTACTATACTACCATTTAAATACTCACACGCTTTGCCTTTTCATAATGTTCATAGCAAGTACACAGAGAACAATCTTCTCCAAATTTGTATCCAAAAGGATAAAGAAGCACATTATGTCAACTTCCATATCAAACAGTCCCACTTACCAAAAAGCAAAGACAAAACATATTCCATAATTTTACTTCAAATGTGCCTAGGCAGTTTATTTCTTTAATTCAGATATACTCTTTCAAACATATGAGATTTAACTAATTCTCAAACTAAGTGTGTTAAAATTTCCTTCTGCCGTCTTTAAAGGAAGAAAAAGTAGTTTCAAAATAGTTCCACCTCCAGATGCTTGGCTGGCTCAGTTTGTAGAGCATGCAACTCTTGATCTCAGGATTGTGAGTTCAAGCCCCACTTTGGATGTGGAGCCTACTTAAAACAGAAGAAAAAAAAAAAGGGTTTCACCTCCTGAGAAATAACAGTCATTCATGGTACTCTTCTTTCAACTTTTAAGTTTATAAAATTATAGGAAAATTAATTAAATTGGAAATTTGGAAAGCCCTGCTCTCCAAAATACCCCACCTCCAAATTACATGACACCTTTTCTTTCTTCTCTGGAGCTAAAACTGACTCCATTAGTTTATTCATCCTCAATCAGTCGGCAATATTTACTAAATCTCAGCAATGAATTAGGTACTCTGGAAAGTTACAAAGGAAATATAGGAGCTCCTAACTACCCCCAAGGAGTTTATATATCATGGGGGGGGGGGGGGGTGGGAAACAAACATAGTTACTGAAAAATATCTTTGCTGAGAATCTCACAGTCAATGTGGAGCAGGGATTACATCTTCAAGCCAGGTTCCTTACACTAAGTAATGCAAGACGGTGTCCACAAAATTAAACAGACTCCAAAAAGTGGCCAAATCTAAATTATTTATGGATTACATATGCTGCTACACACTTCTACATGCATGACAAAGAAAGCCAGCTCCCATAAGTGGAGGTTTCCAAACGCCCCTAATGCACACAAAGAAAGAGACATGTACTCCATGCATGGGCCACTTTTTGCTACTCTCCCTAATAACATCCTGTTTCTGCCACAACCACTAACAAAGTGTTCAGTCACCAATATTAGGGTTCTACTTTGAGGGAACAACATCTATTATATACCCTCAGAGACCAAACAGAAAACTCCAAAAAGCCTAACAGTTAAGAATCTTAGCTGTATCTACAAGAAAAGTAGCTGAAAAATAAGGAATAACAATGGATTATCCTTCTAGTCTTCAAGCTGTAGATGAGAAGTCATCTGCGGCCCCACATTTCTGTTGGCTCTGGAAACTTCCTTTTTGTCTTCTGATTATGTGTGTCTTTTCCTCTTGTGAACTACTCTGTATAGAATACTAGATAAAGCAGGTACCACAGTGGGATGGGGGTAGGGGTGTACTGCCAAAGCTAGCAATTTTCTACAAACCAGTGGTCTTCCCATGATCATCAACACCCCAGACAATTCTGATACAATTCCCCAAATAAAACTGTTATCAAGAGCAGTTTCATTCTATTTGTCAACCTTTGGGCCTAATTCTATACACCTAAACCTTAAAACAAAACAAACCCCTACCAGATTTGCTCCGACACTTTGATAATTGTCAAATATACTGCAGCATTAAATCTAGAAAGGACATTCTCTGTGTCACTTAACTGAATCACGTTAAAGAATATCAAATCTAGATCTCATTAAGAGGTCCTGTTAAAATCATATTCAGACGTCAGAAAGGCAAGATCCCACAACCCAATCACAAATACTGTATAGGTATTACAGCTTCGACTGCTGTCCCAACTTTTCAAGCTTTGGGACTCTAAATTACTTGGAGTAACAGCTTAAACTTGAGATGCACTACAAATTGACCAAAAGAAATTAAGAAAATAAAAGGCATACATTGGTTTCAGCATGTATTCATAGTAAGAATCTGCGAATTAGAAAAGAATAGGGTAAAGACAGTAAATTCGATGTCTGGACTACAATACACATCAGAACAGAACCCGAACTACCTAAACAAACCTTACCTACTGCCAATAAACAGAAGAGCGTTTCTTAACGGCTTAAGTACGACAACCA
Source organism: Acinonyx jubatus (assembly GCF_027475565.1). Lineage (NCBI taxonomy): Eukaryota > Metazoa > Chordata > Mammalia > Carnivora > Felidae > Acinonyx > Acinonyx jubatus. The sequence continues at coordinate 12,649,378 of NC_069396.1, read as the reverse complement.
TTTTTTTTTCATGTTTAAAAGGGCTGCTACAAATTGTCCAAGTCGAAACAAATAGCAAAATTCTAAGCCGGTCTTCGGCGAGGAGCTACTGTGCTTAGAGCATCACACAAAAGACCGAAGCAAACATAAACACGCTCTGGGCCTTCGCAGATAGCGGCCAGGAGCCAGGGTCTGACTCCCAGACCTCCACCCCGGCGAGGGAATGAGGAGTGGGGGTGGGGTCCTCTTCTCGGAATGCGCCGGGGAGCTAGCTAGGGACGGGGAGGGAAGGAGCGAGTGCAGCACAGAGGAAGAGAGAGAAGCAGCGGACCGGCGTCAGCGGCTTCCAAGGCCGGCAACACCCTCAGGCCCGCACCAGGCCTGGCCCTCCCGGCTCCGTCCTGCCTCCTCCTTACCTCCCTCACGTCCTGCAGGCACTCGAGCACCGCCAGGTTGTTGCTCCAGGTGTGCTTGGGACACACACGGGTCACGTCCTCCCTGCAGGACTCTTCCTCCGCTAGCTTCCAGCCCCCGCCAGCCCCGCCGGGCCCCGCTCCGCCCCGCCGGGCCGGAGGCCCACCCGCCGGGAAAGGCGGCTGCGGCGGCTGAGGCGGTTGCTGCGGTGGCTGCTGCTGGTGCTGGAGCTGGAGCTGAGATGACTGAGGCATCTGGAGCAGCGGCTGACCCGCCTGCCCGCCACCTCCAGTCTGCCCTACAAAGGACGGAAAGTTGGCCCCCGGGCCCTGGCCCTGGCCGTGGCCGCCCTGGCCCGGGAGTTTCTGGGCCCCGGCCGCCGCGAGCAGCAGCAGCTGCAGCGCCGCCGACAAGCGGAACATCCTCCGTACACGTCCACACGCCGCCATCTTGGGTCCGCGGCGAGCTCGACGCACCCGCCGGCGCCGCGTATTTAAATGAGGGGCGGGGCGCGGGCGGGGCCCGGTGGGGCCCACCGGAGCCCCTCCTCTGCTGGCGCCGACCGGGGTACTGAGAGCAGAACCCCGGAGGAGGCTGCGCTTGAAACGGCCCACGCCCTGGGCCTTAGAGGCTCTTTGCCGGGGAAATTGCTGGAGTTCCTTAAAAAGCCTGGGCAGGGCGGCTATGAATAATTCCCTCGGTTGTCGTCACAGGAGAATAAAAAGGAATTGGGATTGCCACAACCAAGATGGCCGGTAGAGTATGTCGCCTGTTCAGTGACGGGGGTAGGTGGGGGGGAAAACAAAAACAAAAAACTTTGTGTGTAGACGTGAACTTTACACGATCAGGTGTATTCCGAAACCTGAGAGTCTCTTCTTGCATCTCTCCGTGCTGCCTTCCACCTGCCTCAGAACCTTTCTTACCCAGGGAAGAAGGCAGCATTGGATAAGGGGTAGGAGCCCCGGTTAGGAGCACAGGTTCCGAGTTAAGGAAAGACCCGGTTATAATCTTTGCTGCTCTGAAGACTAGGAAACCCTTTAACTTCTGAGCCTTATTATTCTCGTCCCATGAAGAAGAGGAGGAGCTCTAACGTAAAGTATAATTGTGAAGTTTAGAAATAATAATAAGGAAAGTGCCTGGCCCACAATATAGAATTCAAAAAGTTATAGCCAATACTATGAATAAGCTGGGAAGCCTTTTGCGCCTGAGTCCCGACTGTAGACTAGAACTTAACCTCCTGTTTAAAGGAGGAGAAGGGCCGCCTGGGTGGCTCAGTTGGTTAAGCATCCAACTTTGGCTCAGGTCATGATCTCAAGGTTCATGGGTTTGAGCCCCGTGTGTGGCTCTGTGCTGACAACAGGGAGCCTGGAGCCTGCTTCAAATTCTGTATCTCTTTCTCTCTGCCCCTCCCCTGCCCGCACTCTCTCTCTCTCTCTCTGCCTCAAAAATAAACATTAAAAAAAATTTTTTTTAAGTAATAATAAAGGAGGAGAAGAAAAAAGATCTTTGAGGCCTCAAGTTGCTCAGGGTGAACTGTGCTTACCCGAAAGCAGCATCTTGGGCACTTTAGGGAATGGTTGATTCACTTCACACTGGTGTCCCTCCCTCTCCTTAAGAGATAGGATATGTCCTTAAGAGATAGGATACCTTCTCAAAGGTCTACACATCCATTGTGTCATTTGAGCCTTGTATCAGGCCTGGGTTGGATTCTAATTCAACTGAGGAATAGCACAGAGGAATGGGCAGTGAAGATCAGATCAGACATAACTAGTCTAAAAAGCCAGGTGGACTCAGGGAACCCATAAGGATCCCCTGAGATTGAGAATGTTCTGGGGGTATAAACTGCCCACTTTGGCTGACAGCAGGCCTCTATCTCTGGGAATGAGGGTGTGTTGGCCTCTCTGGCAACACTCACCCCTGCTGATGCCATAAAATGGTCCTGAGGCTGCTGCCAAACTTCAGCATTGACTAAGTCAGCCCAGGGTAAGCCACATAAATGTACATATTCATGAACAGATACATGGCATAGGTAAGTTGTCAGCAGGCTAGAGTCATCGGAAGTTCTTAAAAAGTCACTAAGAGCCATTAATTTTCAGTAATGGGTCTACATTGCACTCAGACAAGTGGGAGATTATTTTAAACTAATTTAAGGCTAGGGGCACCTGGCTTATTCAGTCAGAAGAGCATGTGACTCTTAATCGCAAAGTCAGGAGTTTGAGCCCCACGTTGCATGTAAAGATTACTTAAATAAATAAAACGTTTTTAAAAATTTAAAAGATAAATAGTTTAAGGCTAGCAGTTGACAGTCTGTTAAAAGAAGCCAGCAGTTGCCTGTCTCTCAGCCTTACTGAGGACACCCCATACCCAGCCACAGATTGCCTCTGAAGATAGGGAGGAGTGTATGTGCTGATCTTGAAATCACAATGACCAAGAAGCGAGAAACCCAGAGAAATCTGGGAACCTGGCCAGCCCAGACTGTGTTAGGCAAGTCTAGACTTTATATAAGGCACAAACTCCTGAGCCAGTGGGAAGAGAGTTGACCTAACCTGGGTCTCCTGACCTCAATGACTTTTCAGTACAAAATAGACTGTCCCTATCACAAACTCTGAATTCAGTTTACCCTTTATTGTATCTTTTGTTTCTTGTTCCTCACTTCCTTGATGCACTCAATATGCATAGGGTGAGTTTGGGTTGTTTTGTTTTGTTTTGTTTATGCCAGGCATTGCTCAAAAACTGGCTGAGATAAACAGTAAGACAATAAACAAAGAGCAAGATCATTTCAGATGGTTTAAGTGCTCTGAAGAAAATAAAAGGTATGCGCGGTGGCTGAGGCAGGGAGGGTTTTTATAGAAAGGCAGGTGGGGAAAGGCTTTCTGAGTGATAACTGAACTAAGAGCCAATTGGCATACAGATGTCAACCACATAAAACATCTGGATCTCAAGTTGGCTTAGCCTACTCAGGCTGCTATAACAAAATATCACAGACCGGGTGGCTTATAAACAATAAACATTTGTTTCTCACAGTTCTGGAGGTGGGAAGTCCGAGATCAGAGGGCTAGCATGGCCAGGTTCTGAGGAAGCCTCTTCTGGGTTGCAGACTGCTCACTTCTCGCCATGTTCTCATACAGTGGAAGGAGCTTGGGAGTTCTCTGGGGTTCTTGATAAGAACACTAATCCCATTCATGAGAGCTCTCCTCTCGCGACCTAAGCACCTCCAAAGGCCTATCTCCTAATATAATCACATTGGCTATCAGTATTTCCGCATATAAGTTTAGGGCAGACACAAACATTTAGACCACGGCAAAAATGTTCAAAAGCAGAGAGTAACAAGTTGAAGACCCTGGCATGGGAATAAGCTTTCAAAATAAAGACCTATATGGCTGACTTGAAATGAGGAAAGAAGAGAATAGAGGAAGGAGTCAGAGAACTGGTCAGAGGCAGATCATGGAGGGCCCTGTAGACCCTATATATCCATGTAATTGGGGAGGATTCTGATTCCAAACAAAGAGTTTGTTTTCCCACTGAAAGAAAATCATAAAAGCTAGACAAAATACATAAAATATTTTTGAACGGCACCTGGGTGGCTCACTTGGTTAAATGACCGGCTCTTGATTTCAGCTCAGGCTGTGATCTCACGATCCGTGAGTTCGAGACTGGCAATGGGGTCTGCCTGACAGTGTGGAGCCTGCTTGGTATTCCGCCTCCCTCTCTCTCTCTCCCCCTCCCCTGCTTGCTGTCTGTCTCTCTCAGAATGAATAAAAGTAAACTTAAAGGGGCACCTGGGTGGCACAGTCAGTTAAGCATCCGACTCTTGATGTCAGCTCAGGTCATGATCTCATGGTTCGTGAGTTCAAGCCCCACATCAGGCTCTGTACTGATAGCGCGGAGCCTGCTTGGGATTCTGTCTTTCCCTCTCTCTCTTCCCCTCCCCTGCTTGTGCTCTCTCTCAAAATAAATAAATAAACTTAAAAAAATAAGAAAATTAAAAAAAATAAAAAATAAATAAACTTAAAAAAAAAGTTTAAAATGTCTTTGAAGACATTAGAAGTAATTCAGGGGCACCTGGGTGGCTAGTCGGTTGAGAGTCCGACTGTGGCTCAGGTCATGATCTTGTGGTTTGTGGATTCCAGCCCTGTATGGGGCTCTGTGCTGACAGCTCAGAGCCCCCGGAGCCTGCTTCAGATTCTGTCTCCCTCTCTTTGCCCCTCCCATGCTCGAGCTCTCTCTCTCTCTCTCTCTCTCAAAAATAAACATTAAAAAAAATGTTTTTAAAAGAAATAACAAATGCAATCAGGAAATGAAGGCCTACAATCTTTGAGAAAAGGGAATTCCATAGCCCAGATTTTTTTCAGAGTTGTACTATCCAAATTGTGGCTCAAAAGAAGTGAGCCCATACAGAAAGCAGCAATCTCATAGGGCTGAAAATACACAGGTACAAGTTCAAAGCACCCAATGTGTCTGGGGCTTAAGGGTCAAAATACTGGAGAGAAGAAAACCACAGAGAAAGAGCCAAAAATCGGCGAATACATTTCTCTCAAGTCTCTGGCTGACTCCTAAGCTGTGCAATCACAGAGTGAGACTCCGCAAACTCAGAAGCAAACAATAGCTGAGAAAGCAATAAACTGAGAGCGTTTTCAGGAGCCTCATGTGTGCTAAAGAAAAATACAAGTTAGAGTTTAAAGCCGGCTGACCCACAGAGGCCTTGGTAAACACCTCAGGCTTTAAACTGGAAGGGTTACACCCTGGGAACAAAGGCCACACCCCAGGAGAAAGGACAACACCGGAGGAGTGAGGATACTGGCCCAGAAGAAAAGGCAAAATTACAATAGTTCAACCCTAATAAAAACATGCCTCCGTGGGGTCTAAGTGACCCACCAGTACTCTGTAAGAAGAAAACATAATCCTTCTGGAGACAGATAACATCATCGAAAGCCTCTACAACTTTTCTTTATTTTTATTTTTATTTTTATTTTAAGATGTTTTTAAATGTTTATTTATTTGAGAGAAAGAACACACACACGTGGGGGGGGGGGTTGGCAGAGAAAGGGGGACAGAGGATCCAAAGCGGGCTCTTGCTGACAGCAGAGAGCGCAATGCGAGAGGCTCCAACTCCAAAACCGTGACATCATGAACTGAGCCAAAGTCGGTGCTTAACTGACTGAGCTACCCAGGTGCCCTGCCTCTACAATTTTTAATCTGCATGATCCAGCACTGGATCAAAAATTATGGGCATGCTAAAAACAAAACAAAACTGAACTAAATAACCAAAACCAAAAAGAACAAAAAAGTCAACAAAAGCAAACTCCCTATGATTTAGATATTGGATTTAATCAGATAAGGACTTTAAAATAGTTGTGACTAATAGAGAAGATAAAAGATAAAATAGGGGCACCTGGCAGGCTCAGTCAGTGGAATGTGTGACCCTTGATCTCAGGGTTGTGAGTTCGAGCCCCACCTTGGGTGCAGAGATTATTTTTTAAAAAATCTTAAGAGAAAGAGAAGGTAAAATAGATGACAAAGAGAGCATTTCAACAGAAAATTGGATTCTCTACAAATAATCAAATGGACGTTCTAGAACTGAATTAAAATTCCTTAGATGATTTTAACATCAGTGCCTTAGTCTGTTTGGGCTGCTGTAACACAGTACCATAGACTGGGTGGCTTAAAACAATAGAAATTTATTTCTCACAGTTCTGGAGGCTGCGAGTCTAGGATCCAGGTGCTGGCAGATTTCGTGCCTGGCGAGAGCCCACTTCCTGGTTCACGGACAGCCCCATCTTCTTGCTATAAACCTCACATGGCATAAAGGCGCTAGGGAGCTCTCTGGGGTCTCTTCTAAGACACTGTTCCCATTCATGAGACCTCTGTGTACCCTCATGAAAATCAAAGAGAAAGAAAAACACTGTTTAATGTTTTTATTTTCTTTTAAGTTTTAAGTTTTTTAAGTTTATTCATTCACACCTGATAGAGCGCAAGCCGGGGAGGGGCAGGGAGAGAGAGAGAGAGAGAGAGAGCAAGAAACCCAGACAGGCTCCGCACTGCTAGCACCGGGCCCAATGGGACACAGGGCTTGGGCTCACTAACTGCAAGATCATGACCTGAGCCAAAGCCAGGTGCTCAACCAACTGAGCCACCCTAGCGCCCAGAAAGAAAAAACTCTTAAAAACAAAGACACATCATTTTCAAAGGAGCAGTAACGTTAATATCTGACTTTTCAGTAGAAACTATGAAGTTAGGATTTCATAGTTGGGGAGGGGACACAAACAGTCTATATGGCAGAGACAGAATTATTGGAGGGAAACAGGTCAATAGAAAATATCCAAAAGGAAGCACAGAAAGAATAAAAAGATTTTTAAAAAGGACAGAGTGGAAGAGATACATGGGACACAGTCAAAAGTTCTAACATCTAGGGGCGCCTGGGTGGCTCAGTTGGTTAAGCGTCCGACTTTGGCTCAGGTCATGATCTCATGGTTCGTGGGTTTGAGCCCCACATAGGGCTCTGTGCTGACAGCTCGGAGCCTGGAGCCTGCTTCGGATTCTGTGTCAACCTATTTCTCTCTGCCCCTCCCCCACTCACGCTTTGTCTCTGCGTCTCATGAAACTGCTGAAAATCAAAAAGAAAGAAAAAAATCTTAAAAGCGGATGAAGACATATTATCTTCAAAGCAGCACTAACACTAATATCTGACTTTTCACTAGAAACTATGGAAGCCAGAAAGCAGTAGAATCACATACTTTAAATACCGAAAGAAAAAAAAACCCCACAAATTATTGCTAACCTGGAATTGTACACCCAGAGAACATGTACTTCATAAATGAAGGTAAATTAAATATGACATCCAAAGCACAAGCAACGAAAGAGAACAGATGGATTTCCTCAACAGTTGGATTTCCTCAAAACATAAACCCTTTGTGCATCAAGGACACTATCAAGGTGAAAAGACAGCCCACAGAACGGGAGAAAATATTTACAAAGTATATATGTAGTATCCAGAATATGCGTAGAATCTTTATAACTCAATAATAAAAACACAAATAATCCAGTTGTAAAGTGGGCAAGAGATTTGAATAGTCATTTCTCCAAAGAAGATATACAGAAGGCAATAAGCACATGAAAAGATGCTCAACATGATTAGTCGTTAGGGAAATATAAATCAAAATCACAACCAGATTCCACTTCACACCCACTAGGATGACTATAATAAAAAAGAAAAAGACCAAAAAAAAAAAAAAAAACCCAGATAACAAGTGTTGAACAGGATATGGAGACACTAGAATCATCATATATTGCTTGCAGGCATGTAAAATGGTGCAGCCACTATGGGAAATTGTTTGGCGGTTTCTCAAAAAGTTACAGGCAGGGTTGCCATATGACCCAGCAATTCCATCCCTAAGTATATACCCAAGAGGATTGAAAACATGTGTTGACACAAGAACGTAAATGTTCATAGAAGGATTATGCATAAAAGCCAAAAAGAGGAAACAACCCAAACGTTCATGAAACGATGCGTGGATAAATAAAATGTGGTATATTCATACAATGAAATATTATTCTGCCATAGAAAGGAATGAAGTACTGATCCATGCTAAAACATGAATGAACCTTGAAAATATAATGCTAGAGGCACCTGGGTGGCTCAGTTGGTTGAGCATCCGACTTTGGCTCAGGTCACAATCTCATGGTTCATGAGTTTGAGCCCCGCGCCAGGCTCTGTGCTGACAGCTCAGCGCCTGGAGCCTCCTTCGGATTCTGTGTCTCCCTCTCTGTCTGCTCCTCCCCTGCTCACACTCTGTCTCTCTCTCAAAAATAAATAAAGATTAAAAATTAAAAAAAAAAGAAAATATAATGCTAAATAAAAGAGCCAGACACAAAAGGGCATCCATTGTATGACTGCATTTATATGAAATACCCAGAATAGGCAAATCCATAAAGACAAAAAAGTAGATTAATAGTTTCCAGGAGATGGCGGGGGGGGGGGTGGGAGGTGGGAGGGAGAATTAAAAAGTATGGAGTTTTTCCTTTGGGGGTGATGGAAATATTCTAGAATCAGATAGTGGTGATAGTTGCATGATTTTGTGAATATACTAAAAAACACTGAATGGCTTACTTAAAAATGGTTAAGGTAGTGAATTTTATATTGTGTGAATTTTATCTCAATAAAAAAATTTTAATACAATTGGATCCACTTAAAAAAGTTTAAGTGAAGATACTTTCCGAAAACTGAAGCTCAGATAGTGAGATAACTCGTTTCTAGCAGACCTGCGCTAGTCTAGGCTGAAAGAAAATGACCCCAGATGGAAGCCTAGGACTGCAGGAGGGAAGAAAGAGCACTGACAGAATAAATATGTGGACAATGAATATGATTTTAAGCAACAATAGTGAGGGATTTATAACAGATGTAACAGTGGAATGTATGACTCCCATAATATATAATCAGGGATGGAATAAACCCTGGAATTTTTTTTTAAATGTGATTTTTTGGGGCGCCTGGGTGGCTCAGTCGGTTGAGCGTCTGACTTCAGGTCAGGTCATGATCTCATGGGTCATGGGTTCGAGCCCTGTGTGGGACTCTGTGCTGACAGCTCAGAGCCTGGAGCCTGCTTTGGATTCTGTCTCTGTCTCCCTCTGCCCCGCCCTGGCTCACACTCTGTCTCTCTCTCTTAAAAATAAACATTGGGGCACCTGGGTGGCTCAGTCAATTAAGCGTCCGACTTCGGCTCAGGTCACTATCTCAAGACTTGTGAGTTGGAGCCCCAAGTCGGGCTCTGTGCTAACGGCTCAGAGCCTGGAGCTTACTTTGGATTCTGTATCTCCTCCTCTCTCTGCCCTCCCATGCTCATGATCTGTCTTTCTCTGTGTCCCAATAATAAATAAACATTAACAAATTTTTTTTAAATAAACATTAAAAAAAATAATAAATCCACTTACATTTAAGCGCAATGGGAAAAAGAATATAAGGGCAACGGGAAGCCCTTGGAGGTTTTCAGCAGGGGTGTGAATTGATCGCCAAGCAAGAGCTAGTAAAGGTAGAGTCTTAAACATGTCACAACCACCCCCATAGTGCTCGGTGTGGTGTTGGGCACCCAGAGGGCAATCGGTGAGGACTTACAGAATGGCCAAGCTGCTTCTCCTACTGCTTGGATGCCTGAAAGGGTCCTGAGTGCCTGAAACCCTCCAGTTGCTCCGTCATCTGCTGTTTGGGCAAACAAGGTGAAAAGAGGTGACTGGGTAGATCAGTCGCCCACTCCTTCCTACAGTCTTCTGATTGGAGGGCTGGGGCGGCTTCCACAGTTCAGCGTCACTTCCCCAAACTTGGCCGTGCAGCTCAGTCACTGGAGCGATTTGCAGACGTGTCTGATTATGGTGTCCAGGAGTGTGCCTTTTCCAACTAAGTTGGCACTGATCCCCGCGGGTCCTCAGTAACCAGTACTCTGGTATAGGGCTGCTCTGGTGGCCTCCCTCTCCTCAGGCAACTGCCTGACCTTTGCCATATCCAAGATTTCAGGATCAAAGAGAAGTCACCACTGACCCATGAAGTTCTAACACTTTCATCCTGAAACTTTTTTTCTTATTCCTCAACACTCCTCTCAAAAGGTTGCAACGTTTTTGAAGCCTCCCTGGGAAGATTAACCCCTTGTCAACATGTCATTTTTATATTCATTTATATAGCACTTATTTTCTGAGCACCTCTTGTTTCCTGCCTTGGGGATGGCACTGTGGTTTAGGACAGCCATTTCATTATCTACTCCACCATCTGCCTTCTGGTGGGTTATTCTGGGTTCTCTGAGAAGCGATCTCCAAGGGTGCCTGGCTGGCTCGGTCAAAGGAGTTTGTGACTGTTGATCGTGGGGTTGTGAGTTCGAGCCCCATGCTAGGTGTCGAGATTGCTTAAATAAGTAAAATTAAAAAGAAGGAGGAGGAGAAAGTAGAGAAGAAGGCGAAGGAGAAGTCTCCAGACAGGATGAGCCATGGAAGAGATTCAGGAGGATGAAACCTTCCCAGGAATGAGCCCACTTTAGCACCTCTGCCACACTCAGTCCTTGGCTAGGAGTAGCCCTTGGGGAATGTGGCCTCAGCGTGAACGCGGTGATGGATTTCAGAACACTATCAGTCTGTTGGTCAACTGAGCTCCCACCGTTGGAGATCTGAGAGGCAAGTTTTCATGACCACCATACTCCACCCTTTGGACCCCGCAGAGTTCTTTCTCTCCATTAGTTTGGTGAACAGCTACTCCATGGTTTCCACAGATCTCTTTTTCTGAGGTAAGAACTCAGATGAGCGAGATCAGCGAGATAAACTACCATCTACTGCTGCAAGTTGTCTCAGGGCTGCAATGTATTCACTTTTCTCCATTCTGAATTTCTATTACCCTCAACGAGCAGCTAGACGTCTCGGTGGATTACTTGGTAGTGTGACCCAAGACTTCATTCCTGGGTTGCTGGTGGTGGTAGTGTCTGAATTCTTGGTCATTGTACCCTTCTCAGTCTGGTGCGGTATTGTTGCACATATCTGTTTATACTTACAGAGGGGCAACGGAGAACCAGAAGGCACCCAAGCAGACCACCTGGGTCTTTCCTCCTGCAACCCCCCCCCCCCCCCCCGCCTATGTACAAGCAGCCCTACTTCCTCCTATTGATCAGGGTTAGTTTCTGCCACCATTTTATATCTACTGGTCCCTGGGCACAAGGTCCCAAAGTAGCAGTCATAACTTGTAGTTCAGGAGGAACTTTGCTGTGTCCTCTGGCAAGGTGCACCCCCTGTAGGGACACAGGACTTCAACCATGTGGAGCCCAGAGTTGTTGGGATGGGAAGCACAAAATCACCCTGGTCATCGAGAGTGATGGTAAGTGGGGTCACTCCTATTTCCCCACATTGGTTCGTGGACCCATGTATTCCTCCTACTGGGGATTCAGCAGCATATGGAGGTCTCTTATTTAATACTGCACCCTGAAGAATGGCACCCCATGCTTTGAGTGTTGTTTCTGAGCTAGTGCTTCAGCTGTGCTTTTAGAAGGTCATTACCAGTATTCTATTAGCTGGCTGCTTCTGGAGAATGTAGTATATATGAACAGCAGATACCATGGTCATGGGCCCCCTTCTGCAACCCTGGGTGGTGAGTTCACTGTAAATTGAGTCCCCTGGGTGAGATGTTATGCCATGTGGTAATCTGTGCCTCAATCAGGCATTTTGCTGACTGACGCTCTGAGAGCAAGAAAGGCAAATCCATATCCAGAATAGCCCTACAAGGATGAATTTTGGGCCTTCTCGGAAGGAAGGAGCACTTTGTAGCAGACGTAACACCACAAAGCTGCTTGATCTTCTCTAGGAATAGTGCATATCAGAGATGCAGTGTCCGTCTCTATCGCTGACAGGGTGGACGTTCAGAGGCAGCCTTGGTAAGTGGGAGCCCATTCTCCCATATGGACTTTGGGTCCATATGTAGCCTCCATCTCTGTCACCATGGCCACTCTGTTCATGGGCCCAGCATGTCAAGTCTGCAAGGACTGAACACGGGCTAATGTCGATTGACCTAGTCATTTTGCCTACTTGGTTGTTTGTGTTTCTTCCATGGTGGAGGCTTTCTGGTGCGCATTGGCATATCAAAAAAATCATATGTTGTACCTTCTTCCATATAGTTCATCTACATCCACCAGTCCACTGGAACCTGCCAGGAACCTGTACATAATCTCACCTTAGACCACTTGCCCTTCCATACAAAGTGGAAAGCCAAGGGCACAGCTTGCAATTCCATTTGTTGGGAATATTTTTCACTCTCCATCATCTTCCAGGGTCACACTTGTATCCTTCATGTCTTTAATGGTGGCACTAATCTCCACCATCCTTCATCCCCCAATAAAACAATGCTTTTAATTTACTGTTTTGGCCAGTGATGGAGAGCAGTTTCCAAGGCTTACATTTGTTTTTTACAGTTATAATTCTTATCCCACAGGCCAGAAACGCAATGTGGCATTATTCTAGATCATTTCCAGTTATATATTTGGGACTGGGAAATGATCGCTGGACAAAGGGGCGCCACTATGAGCCATACGTTAGCTAGGATCCCATTTATTACTGGCCCCCAGAGGCCAGGGGGCTAGTGATACTTTTGGTCTCTGAGGGTCAACTCAGATCGAGTGTCCAATGGTCCTCAAAATATTTGGTTATTTCCCTTTCACCAGTATCCAGTCACCCAAGTAAATGGCCATGAATCTCTCTGGGGGAAGGACTGAGGAAATCACTGTGGTGGTATACATTTTCCCTGGTGTTGCAGGATCTTTGTAGGCTCCCAGCTACTTATTCATCCATTGATTTGTTCTGGATCTGAAAATTGGCTCAGGTCTAGACACTGGGCACAGGAACATGACTTACTGGAGATGGCCACCATTAGTGCCCCGCTCTTCCATTTCTATGGACTTTTTTGGTTATGGATGTTAAAAATCACCCTTGTTGATTGCGTCTGTTTTGCCCCTAGGGATGCTATCTTTTATTAACCCTCTCCACAACTCCCTGATGACTGACCCCTTGGTTGCCTCTTCAGTCTTGGTGGCATTAATGGTAATTGTGGTCTCCTCAATGCTTGCAGTTAAGTACCACCATCTGGTCTTTATTATTCTGGGGTCCCATCATCCCCATCTTACTACCTGTTTTCTGGAACACTCCCAGAACAGCTTCTATTAGTTTATGTTTGCCAGGAAGCAGACAATAAAAGGGAATTAGCTATCCCTCTCTATCCCAGAGAGAGAGAGCAAGGGGGGGGTAAGGGCAGAGAGAGAGAGAAGGGAGAGAGGGAATCTCAAGCAGGCTCTGCACTGTCAGCATAGAGTCCAATGTGGGGCTCGAACTCACAGACTATGAGATCATGATCTGAGCTGAAATCAAGAGAGCATCCGACTCTTGATTTCGGCTCAGGTCACGATCCCAGGGTCATGGGATCAAGCCCTATGTCAGGTTCAGCATTGATCATGCAGCCTGTTTAGCTTTCTCTTCCTCTACCCGTCTCCCCCACTCAAGCTCTTTATAAAACTAAAATAATCTTAATCATAAAGGAAATGCAAATCAAAACTACAATGAGACATGACCTCACACTCAATAGGATGGCTACCATCAAAAAAATCCCAGAAATGAGGGCACCTGGATGGATCAATGGGAAGAGCATGCGACTCTTGATCTTAGGACTTGGGTTTGAGCCCCGTGTTGGGTACTTAAACAAAAAATTAAAAAAAACAAACAAACAGAAAATAACAAAAAAAGGTGGGAGAGGATGTGGAGAAATTAAAACCCTTGTGCACAGTTGGTGGAAATGTAAAATAGTACAGCAGCTATGGAAAAACAGTATGGTGGTTTCTCAAAAAATTAAAAACAATTACCATAACCCAGCAATTCCACTTCTGGGTGAACAAAACTGAAAGCAGGGTCTCAAAGGGATATCTGTACACCCACGTTCATAGCAACATTACTTGTAATGGCTAAAATGTGGAAGCAGCCCAAGTATCCCACTGACAGAATAAATAAGCAAAATGTGGTATTTTATACAATAGAATATCATTCCATCTTAGAAGGGAAATTCCTTCCTTCCTTCCTTCCTTCCTTCCTCCCTCCCTCCCTCCTTCCTTCCTTCCTCCCTCCCTCCTTCCTTTTTCTTTCTTTCTTTCTTTCTTTCTTTCTTTCTTTCTTTCTTTCTTTCTTTCTTTCTTTCTTTTTTCTTTCTTTCTTTCTTTCTTTCTTTCTTTCTTTCTTTCTTTCTTTTTCTTTTTCTTTTCTTTTCTCTTTTCTTTTCTCTTTTCTTTCTCTTCTCTTCTCTTCTCTTCTTTCTTTTAATGTTTAGAGGATCCCAAGCAGGCTCCACGTTGTCAGTACAGAGCCAGACATGGGACTCAAATTAATGACTATGACCTGAGCTGAAATCAAGAGTCAGATGCTTAACCAACTGGGCAACGCAGGTGCCACTAAGAAGGAAATTTTTAACATATCTTGCCACATGGGTGAACCTTGAGGACGTTATGCTAAGTGACATAAGTCAGTCACAAAAAGACATACTGTATGATTCCATTTATATGAGGTAATTAGAGCAGTTATTAAAATAGAGAAAGTAGAATGGTTGGTGCCAGGGGGTGGGAGGAGGGAAGAATGGGGCGTTATTATTTAATGGGTGTAGAGTTTCAGCTTTACAAGATGAGAAATTATGGACATGGATGCACAACAATATGAACTTAATACACTGAACTGTACCGGCTCAGTTGGTAGAGCATGCAACTCTTGGTCTCAGGGTCGTGAGTTCAAGCTCCACATTGGGCACAGAGATTACTTAAAAAAATAATAATAAAGAAAAAAATGTGTAACATGGTATATTGTGTTATGTGCATTTAAAAAAGAAATTTCTGGGGGGTGCCTGGGTGGCTCAGTCGGTTAAGCATCTGACTTCAGCTCAGGTCATGAACTCATGGTTGGTGGATTTGAGCCCTGCGTTGGGCTCTGTGCTGATGGCTCAAAGCCTGGAGCCTGCTTCAGATTCTGTGTCTCCCTCTTTCTGTTCCTCCCCACTTACACACACACTGTCTCTCTCTAAATAAGATTTAAAGAATTAAAAAAAAAATAAAAGATTTAAAATGTTTATTTATTTTTGAGAGAAAGAGTGACAGAGCACGAGCAGGGGAGGGGCAGAGAGAGAGGGAGACACAAAATCCAAAGCAGTTTCCAGGCTCTGAGAGCTGTCAGCACAGAGCCTGATGTGGGGCTCCAACTCATGAGCCGTGAGATCATGACCTGAACTGAAGCTGGATGCTTAACCAACTGAACCACCCAGATGTGTCCCGTGCATTTTACCATACCATAATACAAAAATTAGCAAAAAAAAAAAAAAAAAAAAAAAAAAAAAGGAGGGGGGCGGCGCCTGGGTGGCTCTGTCAGTGGAGCATCTGATTTTGGCTCAGGTTATGATCTCATGGCTCGTGAGTTCTGGCTTGCATCCGGCTCTGTGCTGACGGCTCAGAGCCTGGAGCCTGCTTCAGATTCTGTGCTCCCTCTCTCTCTGCCCTTCCCTTCCTAGTACTCTGTCTCTAAAAAATAAATAAACGTTAAAAAAAAAAAAGAGGAGGAATTAGCTATGCGAAAAAAATTATTTTGGATAACATCTGTAGGAAAAATTGGGTGAGTGAAAGAGCCGTTAAACATGATGCAGGTCTGACCCTGTGTGAAATGGAGAGGGATGGAAAGATGTGTGGGTGGAAACAGACTGAATTGAGACTGAACTGTTCAGCCTTTCCTAGAAATGGGCCTCAGTATCCCTGCCATCCTCAGTCATTGCCTGGAATAACCCCAGGGAAGTGTGGCCCTACTGTGGATGCAGTTATGGATTTTCAGAGTTCACAAGCTGGAACAGCAGTCAATTATGCTCCCCACTGTTGGGAGTTCTGAGTGGCTCATTTTCATGGCCACCATACCTGGGCAAATTCTGTAAAAGGTGTACCATAACATTGGGACTTAAGGGATGAAACATGTAAAAGCAGGGCCATTTGGGTGGCTCAGTCAATTAAGCGTGCTACTCTTGGTTTCAGCTCAGGTCATGATCTCATGTTTCATGAGTTTGAGCCCCACCTTGGGATCTGTGCTCACAGTGCGGAGGCTGCTTGGGATTCTTTCTCTCCCTCTCTCTCTGCCCCTCCCCTACTCACACTGTCTCTCTCAAAATAAATAAACTTAAAAAAAAAATGTAATAACATGCTTCCAGGCATGCCCAAGTTATGCAGCTAAGGGACCTCAACTTGTCTGTCCCAGACATGTCAGTGATTATCTAGGCTGAGAATCTAAGATCCGGAGAGGAACCCAGCATTTTAGGGTATGGATGTCCTTACCTCCCTTACAACAATTTGCCAAGTTGCACAAACTGTGGTCCTTACTCTAAAGGAATTTCATGCCTTTTTTGAGGGGGAGAGAGGGTCTTAATCAGAGACATTAATATTAGCAACTAATAATGTAGGTTTCCTTTCCTTGACTCAGGTAGCAAATGACTCATGTGAGCTGAGGGAAGGAGCATATTGTTTGCCTAGTGAAGCAGTGTCACTCTTGACAGTCAGGATACCATCCTCATGAGGCCAACTGGTGGCATGGTCAATTCTAGAGTTTCCACTGGGGTACAAGTCAGGTGTCAGCACTTCACAGGGCTTAAGCTTGCACAGCAATTTCTCCTCTCCTGTCCTCAACACCCTTTAAGTTAGGCCCTCATTCCTTCCTACGTGGTCCTGGTTAATTTAACAATCAACTGTCTTTTTCGAAAGGCCCCAGATTCATATCCCCAGATATGACCTTTTGAGTGACAACCAATTTTCTACACCACGTGTAAGAGAAACGATTGAGCCACACCAACATCTCACAGCCCCACCATAGCTCAAGCCTAGGAATTGACCAGGACCCTTCTGGAAACACTGCTTTAACCTAGCGGTGGCATTTTAATCGGATGGCAGGGTCTTTATTCTGGGGAAGTATTCCCTCCTTTATTTCAAGAACAAGTGGTCTGCCAAGCCCGCCACTTTCATGAACTCACAGTCCACCCAACCGTTGGCAACTCACACAGAGCTTAGCTTACAGAACAGAACCTCCAGGTCTTTTGACCCAATCATCTGCTAAGTCCTGAATTTCCTTTGTTTTCCTCTCAGAGGAGAACATTTCCTTTAAAACCAAATCCAGATATTGTTAGTTTCGGCCCACGTCCAGCCTGTAGGTGAGCCCTTCTGCTTATTGTAGCCATATACGGATAAAGCTAGTGTTACTTTTAGGGGCTAGTGAGGTTCATGGCCATGGCAGCCCTCCTCACATCCCATCCCAACACCAGGCTCCTTATTTAGCCAGCCTTGCACCCTGCTTTCTAGAGCAAACACACAGCTCCACCACTGTTTTTCCCCCCTTCAGTTGACCTCTGTGATGAGCCCTGACCTGGGTGGTTCTAGCTATGTGTCTAGCCTCTTCCACTGGGCGGTGGTGCTCCCGGCCGCGGCACCCAGAAGAGGGTAAAGTATCAACGATAATATTCACGACTGTCTGCTTTATTTTCATTTTAAACGTAGGAGGAATAAGTTGTGGGGGAATCAGCCTAGGCTGCCCCGGAGACGGAGACGTCAAGAATGAAAGTGAACTTCCACCCAGGTTTCCCAAATCCTGCTTAGCTGTCAGTAATGTAAAGGACAGGATGTAAACATGAGGATATGAAAAATTTAATTACACGCCACCTACTGTCATTTTCCTTTAATAGGATTTTTAATTGTTGCTTGCCCTGTGAATTGGAAGAACTATACTTATTCTGCAACACTGCTTAAAATCAATACATTAGGAAGGGACTTTGTAAACTATAAAGGGATAAATAAACAGAAGCAATTGTTACCAACACGCAGAAGTTGACTCATTAAAATACAAGGACATACAAATGTCTGTTTCCAGAATTTCATTTGACAGCCAGTCACCGAGATGGGAGACAAGAGTACCGTGGAAGAGAAAATAATGGCGTTTGGTTTCTTAGGAATGCGGGGGTTACTCCCAGGACCTCTGTCATCCGTTGTTGGAGCACCAGGTTCCGTGACAACAGCAAGCCTATACCTATGGATCTGGTCCTCCTGGAATCGAGTATACTCCGTTTGCTGTTCAGCTGGAAAACATCTTCAGCCTTTCCAACCTAATCCCGGAACCGTGATTTGTGGCAACAGAAATACCTCAACTAAACGCAAAAAAAAGACGCTGAGGCAAGAGGCCAGAACTGTGCCGAGCAGGAACCCAGAGTCCACGCTTGCCCAGGGCTGCTGCCGCTGACCGAAAGAAATAAAAGGGTAAATCCTCTCTTGCACTCCCCTCCCCCACACTACAGTTTTCTGGATTCAAAGTAAGTAACAAGAAGCCAGCAGGCAAAGGGAGTCTGCGAAGTGTAGTTTCCAAGATTAAGCCCTTTGGATCTGCAAGCAAACAAATAACCAGTGTGGGTAAGTTAAGAAGCAAACACACAGCTTCCCATTAACAACAGTAGAACAGAATTGCCAGTTAAACCACCGCAACCACCTCATCAGTTTAAAGAAGATGTTTACTTCAGATCCAGGGACCATCCTGTGAAATTCAGACCCAGTTCCACATGAAATGAAGAAATCTATCAGGCTGAGACTGTACCCCTTGCCCAAGAGGCAGACAAGTTCCTGCCCCTGGCAGTCAGAGAGGCAAAAGACGCCAGCAGTTGGTACACATAGCAAATGCTTTATTTTCATATTAACATTAAAACATAAAGCACAAACATTAAAACACAGAACATGATCCCACTGCCCTGTTTGTCACAGCAGGTACAAGGATATATGCCAATAAGATATTTGGAGTCTGCTTAACTCCAAACCCTCATATGGGAAACCTCCCTTAGAGACAGGGGGTTGGGAACATGTCGGGGCAGAGCCTGCTGCAGCACAGGAGACCAGAGCCTGGGACTACATGATCTCCTGCTGGATGAGGGATGCAAGGGTAGGATGGCTGGGGGCAAGGTCTTTTCTTTTAAAGAAACCAGTTGAAGTTACATAAATTTCTCTCTAAAATGTCCAAATTTACTGGAGGAATGCAAGAATTGGCAAGACATGAGATTCACCCAACTTCCCTCGTAGTTAAGTCCCTTGGTTCCTCTGCGTGGCGGAATCAATCAGCATCCGCCTTGGTCAAATCCTAACCCTACCGTGGGATTTGTCTCTGCCAAAGACAAAGGCAGCCAGGGCCAACTGCATCCTCTCTGATGACCTGCTGAAACCAGATGAGTCCTGCTTTTTAATCCAAATCCCTTTCTGCCACTGATGCTCTAGGTCTGGGCCGTCATTCTGAATCATCAACATATTAAAAGGAGTATCTCCTCTGAGAAAAGGGGCTCTTTCCCAGGCTCTGGAAACTGGCTTTTTGAAAGATGTCCTAAAACAGAAGGAGGCCACTCTTTAGAAGGCACAACAGGAACTTGAAACTCTGGGGATATCTGTGGCAATAACCCTCTGCTGGTGAGAAATGCTGGAAACCGCTCAGGAGTTGTCGGTCAGAACTATTTTAAAATAAAAATAATAACGCTTCTAGAGCAATTATTTAAAAAAGTCACACTGTTGGCCATCCTACTTCCAAGAACGGGGCACTGACCGCCCACACCCTGAGGCGCGTTCTATTGTAGACTGCAGTTTAGCAGAGCAGCCGTAGGCGAGGCAAACAGATACAAACGGAAGCCTTTCCCCCTACTGGAGAAGAGTGAAGTTCGCAATGTTGGACAATCCATGGCTGGAACAAAAGCTGATGGGCTTCTCCCTGCAATCTGCACAGGTCTCCAACCACTCTTCTCTTCCTGAGAATATTTCACTGACAAGAGTCTTTAAAAAGGCTAGAAGGGAGGCATATCAGAGGAAGCTGAAGTCACACACCAGTTTCACATGCGGAAGGCTTTAGCTTCTGTTCCCAGCAGTGGTCTCAGCAGCTTCTCTTTTGCAAGCCTGTCTTGCTTAGCCCCTCTCCCTTGACCTCTTTTACGGGGAGAGAATCAAACAAGAGCTGTGACATGTTGCTCATGTTTTCCTAGTAAGAGGGAAAAGGAAGGGTCTTCAGAGCACTGGGTTATGTAAAATCAATCCGGAGGTCCTCAGACAGCAAGAAAAAAGGAGGCTTCCCCACTGCTCAAACAACCGGTCTCTTCTCTCGGCTCCCACGATGTGATGAACCTAATGTACTCAGCATTCCGAAAGGGTCCACAGCGCATCAGCTGCCTCCATCACTGGGCCTGCCAATATCCCAGCACCGCACACCTGGAATGTATCTGTTGCTGCCACAAAGTAGACCAGATGCGCTCGACCTCACACTTCTGCGGGGATAAGACCAAGTTGCTGAAAGGCTGTCAACACGCAAGGTCAGAAATGGATCAAATTCTTCACCAGGTCGTACAGTGCCCTCTTGTGTTCAACTGAAGACTCTTCTGCATCCACACAACATGGAGATGGTCAGTCTCTTCTGGGACGTTAGCATCCGTTCCTGAGTTTGAGTGACAAGACCACTTAGGTGGGTGTCACACCCTCCAGAAAATGCTTGCTGCACACTCGTTCTAAATGACTGCTGGGAGGATACGATACTCTCTGAGGTCCAGTAGAATGTCTGATCGGAAATACAGATTCTCAACAGATTCATGAAGGCTTTGAGCCCAAGACAATGATAATGTAGATGCAATTACCAATCACGTATTCTTTGGATGGACACCGCAAATACACAGTCTGTAGTGTTTCAGTGACCTGGCCTCTTAGAATCACATTAATCCAAAGGAACCATGATCCCAGAAGTTCTAGGCCACAGACAGTAAGCAGAGATCTTGCTCAGGGCTGTTGTTACGTGCTAGCAAACATTTAACATTCACCAGCAGCATGCCTGACAAGTTCCAGACACAGTCACTCCCACCGATACATGTGGACCATCTTCTCTGTTAAGGTAGCCAAGTAGCTGTTGTGGTTCACCTCAAAAGGGCAGATGTCCAAGACGGGCTGATCGGCCTGCAGTTCCTGTAGCAACGAGCCACTGCCAGCATCCCACAGCTAAAGAAGACAGACAGAGTTCAGGGTCAGGAGTCATTCAACTGAGCTGGGGGACTTGCTTGCTCTATTGCTATAGTGCTATACAATATAGCGGTTCCACAGCTCCGTACAGCACCCGTTGCTCACCACGAGTGCACTCCTTAATATCATCGGACAACTTTGAAAGGGCTGCAGAGAGAGCGCTGCCAGGGGAGTACGACAGACTGTTCTCAACCTTCACAAAGCCAGGACATACAACATCAGGCGTGGGCTCTGCCACTGTGATCAGCAATGAGTCTACCTCTGAAAAGCAAGCCCAGCATTCAGCTCTTCCATCAAGGTGCCAGCAACTCTTCTAGGCACAGAACACTCAGCAAGACAGAAAGTCCCTTTCTCAGCCCTCATGAAATCTATCTAATAACTAGCGCTTTCTTTTCCTTTTCAAAAACTTTTTGTTATGAAAAAATTATTTTTTTTTAACATTTATTTATTTTTGAGAGACAGAGCACAAGTTGGGGAGGGGCAGAGAGAGAATGAGACCCAGAATGCAAAGCAGGCTCCAGGCTCTGAGCTGTCAGCACAGTTCGAACTCACGAACTGTGAGTCGGATGCCCAACAGACTGAGACCCCCAGGTGCCCCTGTTATGAAAAAAAATTTTAGGGGGCACCGGGGTGGCTCAGTCGGTTAAGTGTTCGACTTCAGCCCAGGCCATGATCTCACAGCTCGTGAGTTCGCGCCGTGTCGGGCTCTATGCTGACAGCTCAGAGCCTGGAGCCGGCTTTGGATTCTGTGTCTCCCTCTCTCTCTGCCTCTCCCCTCTCGTGCTCTGCCTCTCACTCTCTCAGAAATAAATGTTAAAAAAATGAAAAAAAAAATTTTAATATAAAGCATAGTAGTACAACAAATTATTAAGCTTTCACCATATCTGCTTTACTGATTCTATTGTTTTCTTTACTGACTTCATATCATTTTACCCTTAACCTATAGTGTTATCCAGTATGGTGGCCACTAGCCACATAAAGCTATTTAAATTAAAAATGAAAAAAAAAATTAAAAAAATTAAAGTCTTCATTCACACTAATCACATTTCAAGAGCTCATGTGGCTAGCACAACTGTATTGGTCAGCAATGCTCCAAAGCTTGATTACATTTAGGTTCAAGGGCATCTCATAAAAGGCGCTATGTACTTCCTATCTTCTTACATCAAGAGGCAAATTGGGGTGCCTGGGTGGCTGAGTTGGTTAAGCACTTGATTGTTGATTTTGGCTCAAGTCTGATCTTGTAGTTTGTGAATAACTTGAGCCCCACGTTAGGTTCCTTGCTGACAACATGGAGCCTGCGTTGGATTCTCTCTCTCTCCCCCTCCACTGCTCACACACGTGCGCTCTCTCAAAATAAATTTTTTTAAGAGGCGAATTATTTTTTGTTAACCCACTTACAGTGATGTCGATCACTGTGTTCAGGTTATAAAAGACTGACCCATCCACTCTACAATCCCTCATCAATCATTCATCTTTTGGTGATGAAACTGTTGCCTGAAACAATTGTTTTATAGGAGTTTCAGTAGTTCCTTAATTTTTGTTTTAAAGGTTCACAAGACGGCCCATGGGATACTACAGCTCATATAAAAAAGAATGAGGCGAATCTACAGATATTGAAATGGAAAGATATCCAAGCTAGGAAGCTAAATGGGAAAAGAGCAAATTACAGAGTGTGTCTCAAGCGTGCCTGGTGTAAAAACAAGCAATCGTACATATACACATACACAGATGTGTGCAATCAAGGAGAACGTCGGTTTTTCGCTTTACATACTTCTGTATAAAAAAATAATAGGCTCACCAGGGCAGAATTTGATGCTTCATCCCCAGTACACACCAGGATGCTGCCATCACTCTCCGGGTTTTGGAAAATGGCACTTTTGGTCAGTAGTTTGCAAGAGGGTCCCCCAAGGAATGTTTGCACAGGATGGCAGGAACAGACCAGCTCTCCAGCATCGTCCAGCGTGGAGGACATCTCCATCAGCACACTTCGTAAAGTGCTGTGATTTTTATCTACGGGACAGAGGAGTCAGTGTTGCTCTGTGGGGATGATCCCAGGAAATTAATGAAGATCCTGAACCTCACACGATTACAAACTACTGAGTGGAAGAGCCACAGTTTATTAGATCATCAAGAGTAGCTACAAAGCAAACAAAGCAACAAGAACAAAATAATACAGCACAAATGAAATTCCGAACCGCAGGCTAGGATAAAGCAAGTTATCTACAACAGACTTTTGCCTATGAGGGAAACAATTCTCGGCATAAGCTATCCTTTTTAGTAAAATCACTGTATCCTTCCGCCCCCTGCCTCAGTTTTTATCTTCCTTCAGGGCAGGCGGATGACACGAAACTGCGCTGAGGGGGATGCCCTGGCCGCAGGGGCAGGACTCTTCATTCCATTACTAAGTCACAGGGGCTCCTAAAGGGGCTAACTCGCTCCAGGGAGTACCTGGCAGAATTTGCCCTGTCACATAAGCGAGGGGTAGAGGCGGCATCTATGGAGGAATGCGGAGCCACTAGCCTCAATATAGTAGCAAGAGCTGTTAGCCTGCGAGGGGCTCTCTGGTGCCACCTGAAGGGCAGGGCAAGCTCTCCCCTCCTCCCCTGAACCGACTTGCTCCCAAACAGAACAAGGACGTCCCAGCACTCACCAGGCCTGTAGGTCACAAGACAATGCCGGGTGCTGCTCTCCGTCTGAAAGTCTACGCAACCCCCTGGCTCTATGGGCAGCACATGAGGACAATGAGAAAAGCCCATCTTTAGCTCCCAGAAGGAAGCGTTCTCTAAGGTTCCAGCCAACACGCCACCATAAGGAAATGCAGCCGAGGCAGCTCTGGGTATGTATGACAGGGATACCAGTGGGCATCTGAAGGGAAAGAAAGGAAATGATGTGTCACATTCCAATACTTGTACTACTCCAGACTCCACTAGCAGGAGCCCTCAAGCACACTTCCACCTCTACAGAAGAGGTTAAAGACCTTCTGGAGCACCTGGGTGGCTCGGTTGATTAAGCATTCGACTTCAGCTCAGGTCATGGTCTCACAGTTTGTGGGTTCAAGCCCCATATCCAGCTCTGTGCTGACAGCTAGGAGCCTGGAGCCTGCTTCGGATTCTGTGTCTCCCTCTCTGTCCCTCCCCAGCTCGTGCTCTGTCTCGGTCTCTCAAAAATTACCGTTCAAAAAAAAAAAAAAAAAGACCTTCTTTGGGTCACTATCCTTTGACATCTGGTAAAATCTACCAACCCATACTGCAGAAACTTTAAAAGAGTACACATATAATCTTTGGCATCTAATTTCAGAGGAGATGCCGCATATTCTAGAATTAGCTTTTAAAAATGACTAGGGGGGCACCCGGGTGGCTCAGTCAGTTAAGTGTCTGACTTCGGCACAGGTCATGATCTTGTGGTTCATGAGATCGAGCCCTGCATTGGGCTCTGTGCTGACAAGCTCAGAGCCTGGAGCGGCCTTCAGAGTCTGTGTCTCCCTCTCTCTCTGCTCCTCCCTCACTAGTGATTCCTCTCTCCCATCTCACTCTCTCTCAAAAAATAAACAAACATTAAAAAAATTTTTTAAATTAAAAAAAAAAGGACTAGGAAATTTAATACTACAAAGTCACAGTTACAAGAGAGCTTGACCAGTGTGAAGTTTCTAGAAATGGGGTTAGATGTGTACACAAGGAAAGTCAGAAAGGAAATGCAGCTTATACATCTAATAAAGTCTCCAAGATGCAGTTGACAGACCCTTCAATTAAAATACAGCCTGAAGCAAAAACATTTTTTTTAGATTTGTGTAAGTAATCTCTACACCCAATGTGGAGCTTGAACTCATGACCATGATATCAAGAGTCACATGCTCTTCTGACTGAGCCAGCCAGGCGCCCCTGAAAAAACTACATTTTAATTCAGAAACAGGATGGTTTCATTAGAAATGTTCTAAATCTCTTTCTGCAAGCACATGACCAGGAATGTGTGCCAAGAATTCTCTCAGAAGTGTCAGCCGGTAGACTATGTTCCTGTGAACTTTGTTTCTGCTGAAGTTGCCCAAGTGGTCGCTGTGCCTCCTTTCTTTCATTGCCCCGTCATGTCACAATGAAGCAAACTAAAACAGAAATGAACACTGCATACAACTATTCTTTCCTTGCTATTTGCTCTATTCGATTGCCTACTCTTGAGCAGAACTCTCCACATCAGTGGCAGTTACCATGCTTGCCTGCAGTTCACACTTCTAGAAGTTTACATCAAGTCATCTTCAGGCCTACAGACCACATAACTGAAGCATGATTCTACCCCACTCAAATGAAAAGACCTCAAAGTGTTGAGCCTAGGTTTTCGTAACCAGTTACTACTATGGTGATATCTTCTGAAGAGTCACAGTGGTGCTGGTGACCAGCCATCCTCAGAATCCGGGCTGACTTTATAAACCTCCCAACTTTGTAAATGGTTATAAAGGATAAATCATAGTAATTGGTATCTTTAGACCAAGTTGGTTTAGCTGGAGATTAGGGAAGTTTTAAATCTTTTTTTTTATAGGCCTGCCTCTTACTGATCTCTTCCTGTGTGTTAGACATGTGGCCATTAAAGCAAGTCTGTGTAACAGGCCAAGAACTGAGACCAAGGAGTTTGGTTTTGAACGCAGATCTGACTTCATTTTGCCACGCTGGGGGAGGAGCGACTGTATGAACCTGGCTATACTTGGTACCAGGGCTTTCTACTGTGTAGAAATACCACGAACACATGCTCTAAGGATCTTAGTGGTTCCCAAGTGACAACACCTCACTGGACTCAGGAGAACTGCCCTCTGAGGAATTCTGATCAACTGTGAAACACACTCAGAAGACAGGATTCATACAACGGTCCAAGAGAAAGCTGCTACAGGGGAAAAGTAAGTGGCTACCCACCTGGCTTTCTGGGGTACTAACTCCTGGATGTGACAGCTCGTGTTTCGAAGGTCATACATCAGAATTGAACCATTGACCAGTCCAGCATAGATGTGATTACTTTCATCAAGACACCAGCAGCAGCTCCAGACAGGACGTCCAGCGTTGTAAGTCTGGACCACTGTATTTGTCTCCAGGCTGTGGCGATAGAAGACTTTTACAACCATGTGTTAAGGAAATCAATTATAAAACAAAGATGTAAAGACTATCACTGAAATGATAATCCCTTAAGAACACACCCCCACACCCAAACTATTTGGGATTTCCAATTTCCTCTAGGGACTGCCCAGGTAATCCCTTTTAATTCCAAAATATTTATTTTGGGGGTTACAGGTTTTCTTCTTGAAATGTAAGGAGATCAAAGAGATATTTAAACAGTACATTCCCTACTCTACCCCTATTTTCTATAATTACTATTATGCAAGTAATCCATATTCAATGCTGAAAAAATTAGAATATACCTATGAGAAAAATAAAAACTAATAATCTAACCACCCAGAGGTAGTCATTAATAACACTTTGGTATTTAACCTGCCCTTTGCATCTATTTTTTAACACGACTAGAGAAAAAAATCATAACCTATATATACATATAAAACATAATGCTACATGGAGTTTTGGGGCAAATTAAGCTGAAGCATTCTTGAAAAGTAAAGAGGCTGGGGCGCCTGGGTGGCGCAGTCAGTTAAGCGTCCGACTTCAGCCAGGTCACGATCTCGCAGTCCGTGAGTTTGAGCCCCGCGTCGGGCTCTGGGCTGATGGCTCAGAGCCTGGAGCCTGTTTCTGATTCTGTGTCTCCCTCTCTCTCTGCCCCTCCCCCGTTCATGCTCTGTCTCTCTGTCCCAAAAATAAATAAACGTTGAAAAAAAAAATTTAAAAAAAGAAAAGTCAAGAGGCTTCTCAGGTCTGACAGTGCTATCATGATATTCCTCAGATTTAACTGCAGAATAGGAAGCCAACTATCAGACATCTGATCAGAACTACTTTCTAAAAGATGAAGGCACTTAAGTACATCCCATCTGGTTCACAGCAGTCACATGAAAGATGAAATATCGTGACTGAGGGTTACTGATGAGAGAAGTCATGGCACCCCAGGACAGTGAGTTCCTGGTGAGCATTTCTGTTAGGCAGAATGGTCCTCGTAACAGACCAGCAACAAGCAGTTCCAAGCTGGTTTGGTAACTCCATGGTGCCAGGTACCAAGGCTCCTTCCACGTTGTCATTCGACCATCTCTAGCGTATTACTCTCATCTGCGCGGCTTAAGATGCATTTTGTAACATAAGTAATTTTAAAACATAACGTTGTACATAACATTTATGATGTCGCATCTACTTTGATGAGCAGCACATTTTATATTCAATGAAACTGGATCTCAGAAGACAATGCCTTAGACCAAAAAATGCAAGCTAAGGCCATCTTAATACAGATACTAATTTCTACGCTGTTTAACACTAAACAGCCCAGGCCCCACCGTCCTCCCTAAAGCACTCACCTGGTCAGTTTAATAGTGCTGTCTAGGGAAGCAGAGAGCAGTAGGCCTTTGGGCTGATTGCTGAAAGCCAGTCCACGGATCTGTTTGCTATGCATGGGAATGTACTGACTGCTTTGCATGTTGGCAGTACTCAACATCTTAACACCAAAGCCTGCCAAAGACAAGAGAGTGTGAAATAGATCACCGAAAGTCAATTCAAGGCAAAGCAAACGACCTTTTCAAGTAGCTCCTTCGTTCACCTTTCCTGGCATATAAATCCCTGGAAAACAGCTGGTCAAACAAACAAAAAAATTCCCCAGGGTTATAATTATTTTAAAAAGCATATTCTACTCCAAATGCCCAGCAACAGGTGAATGGATAAACCACTATGTGAACATGTACACAGAACAGAATGCTACCCGTAATAAAAGGAAATGAAATATTGATATACATATTAATACGGACGAATCTCCAAAACTTTATGCTGGAAGAAGCCAGACAAAAAAGAACAATGCTGCATGATTATGTTTAAGTTAAATTCTGGAAAATGCAAACTAATGTATAGTGACAGAGAGTAGATCAGTGGCTGCCTGGGAATGGGGAGAGGAGGGAGGGGCAGGTGGGAGATGGATTATAAAAGGGCATGAGAAAACTTTGGGGCAATAGATATGTTCATTATCTTGATTACGGGGATAGTTTCAAGGGTGTATACATAACTCACCCAACTGTATACTTTCAATATGTGCAATTTATTGTATGTCAGTCATACTTCAATAAAGCTATTAGCACAGAGACTATTCTACTTGAACCACAGACACTGAAGATGTAGAAGAGAAGGAACAATAAAGAATGAACACAGGTAATCTCTATATCAGGTGGTTAAGATATGCTACATTTGTTTGAATGGAATAAAAACAGATGACACTTCAAG
Organism: Acinonyx jubatus; assembly: GCF_027475565.1. Classification (NCBI taxonomy): domain Eukaryota; kingdom Metazoa; phylum Chordata; class Mammalia; order Carnivora; family Felidae; genus Acinonyx; species Acinonyx jubatus. The sequence goes on along the minus strand of NC_069396.1, from coordinate 12,621,069 downwards.
TATTCTAATTAACTTGTGTCATTCCAGAAAGGGAAAAAAATCCCCCCCAAACTTGTCCTTGATAGGTCCTTAAAAAGTCATGTTACTGTTCTCTTACTAGGCTATGTAAATATATTATATTTGTTTTTACTAAGTATCCATTATTATCCAAGTTATCCACAAACAGGATTTGTCAAATCCTAGATTCAGGACAGCCTCGAGTCATACCTCAGCTTCTCCAGGGAACCAAGTGGGAAAAGTTTATTGTGTTCTCTGCTGAAACAGAATTAGGACAGCCAGAGAGACAAACAGAGAAACCACAGGCTTTAAAGCAACAAGGGAACACGAATACTGGCCTAGTTAATGATCAAGAGAAGCAAGGAGAAATTAGCACCAACAGGCTATCAAAAAGAGCTAGCTGTACACTGTGGAATACGTGCATTAGAAAAAAGGAACCGGGGCGCCTGGGTGGCTCAGTTGGTTGGGCGGCCGACTACAGCTCAGGTCATGATCTCGTGGTCTGTGAGTTCGAGCCCCACGTTGGGCTCTGTGCTGACAGCTTGGGGCCTGGAGCCTGCTTCAGATTTTTTGTATCCCTCTCTCTCTGCCCCTTCCCTGCTTGCTCTCTGTCTCTGTCTCTCTCTCAAAAATAATAACCATTAAAAAAAAAAAAAAAAGGAACTGGGTGGCTGAGTCAGTTAAGTGTCTAACTTGGGACTTCGGCTCAGGTCTCACGGTTCCCGAGATCATTTGTGAGATCAAGTCCCACATCAGGCTCTGCACTGACAGCATGCAGCCTGCTTAAGATTCTCTCTCACTCCCTCTCTCTCTGCCCCTCCCCTTCTTGTGAGCTCTCTCTCAAAATAGATAAACTTTAAATAAACAAACAAGAAAAAAGGAATGGGGTCTCCTGGAGGCTCAGCCTCACAAACCATGAGACCATGACCTGAACTGAAATCAAGAGTTGGACGCTTAACCAACTGAGCCACCGAGGAATCCCTGAGCTTCCAACTCTTGATTTTTGGCTCAGATCATGACCTAACGGTTGTGGGACTGAGCCCCACATTGAGCTCCGCGACAGCGTGGAGTCTGCTTCGGATTCTCTCTCTCTGCCCCTCTTCCTTGCTCGTGAGCTCTCTCTAAAATTTAAAAATAAATATTTTCCCAATTTGGTGAATCTTACTAAAAATGTGGATGGGATACAGAAACATTATAAACAGTCCTTTTATGTTCTCCTCAAAAGGACTTTCTCTCAACTCACAGCTATAAGTGATTAGAAAAATATATAATAATCTAGGAATTCTACTCCAAATCCTGATTATACCTAAGTTTGGAGGGACAGAGTTTTGAAGCATTTGAACGGAATGTTTAAGTGAGTAAACAGGAAATCAGGCTAAAGCAAAAAGACCTGACAGCTGGAGGAAATCATATGCTGAAGATCATGGAAAGAAACATCTATAACCATCAGGAACAATTTAATTGAGCATGTGAGGAGATTTGTTTTTCAACCTTAAGACAATCTAAAATTTGGGGCACCTGGGTGGTTCAGTCAGTTGAGCCACCGACTTCACCTCAAATCATGATCTCACAGTTTGTGAGTTCAAGCCCCACATCGGGCTCTGTGCTGACAGCTCTGAGCCTGGAGCCTGCTTTGGATTCTGGGTCTCCCTCACTCCCTGCCCCTCCCCGGCTCATGCTGTCTCTCTCTGTCTCAGAAATGAACATTAAAAAAAAAAAAAAAAAAAAAAAAAAAAAAAAAAAAAAAAGACAATCTAAAATTAATCTTAAAAAAGCACAAAATTTGAGAAAATTTAGTATTAATGTATTATTATCAATACTAATCTATGTATTTCCAAATTCTTTTATTTGGAATTTGTCAATTTAACACTACTGAACATAAGTATTAAATCTCGTTTCAACTTGAATTAGCCCTTGGGATATTATTTTAAAAAAGAATTCGAGGGGTGCCTGGGTGGCTAGTTGGTTAAGCATCCCACTCCTGATTCTGGCTCAGGGAATGATCTCACGGTTCATGAGATCGAGCCCTGTGTTGGGCTCTGCGATGACAGCACAGAGCCTGCTTGGGATTCTCTCTCTCTCTCTCTCTCTCTCTCTCTCTCTCTCTCTCCCCCTCCCTCCCCACCCTCTCTCAAAATAAATAAATAAACATTAAAAAAAAATTATTAAAAAAATATTCCTAGTCTAGGGATGCCTGGCTGGCTCAGTTGGTAGAGCATGCGACTCTTGATCTCAACGTTCTAAGTCTGAGCCCCACGTTGGGTGTACAGATAACATTTTATTGATTTAAAGTTTATTTAGAGGAAGAGAGAGAGTGTGCGCACATGAGCAGGGGAGGCACAGAGAGAGACGGAGAGAGAGAATCCCAAGCAGGCCCTGCGCTGTCATCGCAGAGCCCAACACAGGGCTCAATCTCACGAATCATGAGATCATTACCTGAGCAAGAATCAGGAGTGGGACACTTGACTGAATGAGCTACTCAGGCACCCACCCTCCTTTTTTTTATTTCAGAGAGAGAGAGAGCGCGCGCGCAGGCGTGCACATGAGCAGGGGACAGGGGCAGAGGGAAAGAGAGAGAGACTCTTAGGCAGGTCCCACACTGAGCATGGAACCTGACACAGGGATCATGACCTGAAAAAAAAAATCAATCAAGACCAGAGCAAAAATCAACAGTCGGACACTGAACCGACTGAGCCACCCAGGGACCCCAAGATAACTCAAAAAAACTAATACCTTAAAAAAAAAAAATTCCAGTGTAAAATGAATCTGTGACAAGGGCAACTGGGCAGCTCAGTCGATTGAGCATCCAACTTCAGCTCGGGTCATGATCTCACGGTTTCCGAGTTCGAGCCCCACATTGGGCTTGTTGCTGTCAGCCTGTCAGCGCAAAGTCCGCTTTGGGTCCTGTTTCCCGCTCTCTGCCCCCCACCCCCAAACTTACATTCTCTCTCTCTCTCAAAAAATTAAACATTAAAAAAAAAAATCTGTGACCTTATTTATTAAAAAAATTTTTTTTGCCCCTAAGTAATATCTCTACACCCAACATGGGGCTCAAACGTAAGTCACATGCTCTACCAAGTGAGCCAGCGAGGTGCCTCCAAGGGGCATACAGGGAGTGCTGTCCTTGTCCTTGGCCTACACTAGTAACCCATACTTCCAAGAGCCCCATCTTCCTCTTACTTTATCACAGTTATTGGCATTTCTGAGCTCTTGGTGAAAAAATCTACAGGATGAAGCCAACACTTTGGCCAGACACTAAAGATACCTTTGCAGTACCTCAGAGGACCTGCATTAACAGACTAGGGAAGGTGATCTGGTGGGCCAGGGTCAGTGTTCACCCACTAGTGAGTCCTGGATTCTCCAAAAAGAGAGAGAAATAAATGAAGTCCAATAATGAACACGAACGCTGAGGATCTGGATGGTTCACCTGGCAGGAAGGAGGACTGAGGAGAAGGCTGTGACACCACCAGGCAGCTCAGAGTGTCACAGTATGTCATGATTCGGCAGTTTCCTGTCTGAGACACCGTGAAGGTCTTCTGGAAACGGTACTTGTGCTGGCCCTGGCTGGAGGGCAGGCAGCTCAGGAAACGTGCCTGGGAGCCCCCGGGTTGCTGTGAAATCTGATCCCGATGCTGCACAAGAAGTTTTTGCAAATCCTAAAGTGAAAAAGATTTTGTAAATGTGCAGTCTTTTCATTTGATATTCCCCTCATACACAATTCCTTGATTTAATATGGGATGTTTTCTCCATTATATGAAACCGCTGACATGAATCCTAGAGGACTGATGCGGTTTTCACAGTATTTCAACCAGCAACTGAACTAAGGAGAGCACAGATCATAAAATAGTAGAGTTCAAAGTCTTTAATGGTCATTTTGTCTAAACCCATCATTTTAGGGGTGGATTCAGGGAGGTAAAAATGACTTAGGGTTCAAATTATCAGCTAGCTGACTAATGTTTTAAAAGTTCAAATTGCAGAATTCACCCTCAAGTGTGCACGCTGCCGTAATCAAGAATGAAACACTTGTTCTTGTTTATTTTCTGAAAAGCTAGATAGATCCTTCTTTGTATCTGAGAGGAACGGAAATCCAATTTAGATTCCTCTTCCGTTTTTATCCCGAAAGCTCTCTGGATGAGAAAGGGTAAACCTACCTGGACACGACTATGAAGCTTAGCGCACTCATCAGTGAGGACTTGAAGTTGGAGCCGGCACTGTGCCGATTCTAACTCGGCCTGCTTCCTTAGCATCTGCTCCTTTAGTAAGGAACTAGAATGGGAAGCCAACAACAGGGGGAGATTAGAAAGGCGGCAAAAGACCTCCCATCAAGATGTCAGATTAACTTCATGCTCTGATATACACACTTTGCTGTAAATATGTCGCGATGGTGAATATGAATGTAACCAAAGAGAAAGCTCTCACATCCAGAAACACTACAGAAAAGTAGCATGCAGGGCCGAACTCTTGAATCACTGAGGTTCAGTGTTAAGGAAGGCAGTGAGGACCAGGAGTTTGGCTCTTACCATGGAATGAGACTAAAAATGCAAAAATGCCAAAAGAGGGAACAGAGCCAAACTTATCACTTGAGTTAGGGCCAAAAGAGTAAAATGGCATGTTAAAAGACCACAAAGTTATCTGCTGGATTAAAAGAAAATAATAAGCTGCCAGCTGTTCATCAGATACTGAAATTAAGTAATACTACAAAAAAGAGGCTGAAGTTAAAAAGATAGAAAGTATATACCTGGAAAATACTAAGATCGTTTAGAATTCAACAGCATGAATAGGTATAAAGAGGAATTATACATAAGGAAAAAAATACATTCACCAAGAACAAAAATAAATTTGTATGTACCTAAAGACACTTTCAAAATATGAAATGCAAAAAAAAAATATTTCCACTCCAACAAGATAGGATAGAAAAAAGATGAAAGCTGGAAAGGAAGGGATAAAGCTGCCCAACTTATCTTCACGGAAAATTCAAGAGAAGTCACAAATTATTAGAGCTCAGCAAGGCGCTGGAATTAAGATCAAGAAAATTAGATTGGGGCACCTGGCTGGCTCAGTAGGAGTAGCATGTGTCTCTTAATCTCAGGGTCGTGAGTTCGGGCCCCATGTTGGGTATAGAGATTACTAAAAAAATAGACTTAAGAAAACAAAGAAATTTAGATCAAGTATTTCCCATATGCCAGATAACTGATTAGTAAATGTAATACAAAAAAATTCATTCACAACAGCAAGTCTAACAATAACAACCTAGGAATACAGTGAAAGGGCATGCCAAGACCTTTATGAAGCAAAGTACACTAGTAGAAGGCACAAGAAAACAGCGAATAAGCGGAAGGATATTATAGAATGCTCATGGCTGGAAAGACTCAAAATCATGAAGATGGAACTTCTCAAAAATTTAATGCAATTTCAATCAAGATTTCAAAAGTTTCCTTTGAAATCTTGATTGAAATTACATTAAATGGAACTCAGCCAACTAATTTTAAAATTAATATGGAAGAGCAAAGTGCCAAGAATAGCAAAGTCAATTTGAAGAACAAGGTGGGGGGACGTATTTTAAAGCTACAACCTGGGAATACTGGGGTGAGAATTAACAAAGAGACCACAGAACCTAAGAGTAGTTCGTTTATATACAGAAACTTAATCTAGCGTAGAGGTAGCAATGAAAACTTACACAGGAAGAACATATTACTTAATAATTACACTACAACAACTGGCTATCTGTAAAACGAGATTTAAGAAATATTCAAAACCTATGTAAAAAGCAAAAAATTTAAAGACCTTTAGATAATGTTACGTCTTTAAGACTTTGAAGTACTAGAGACAAAAAAACCCACAAAACAAGTGATAAAGGACTGTGTTAAAATTAAAAACTCATGTTCAACCAAAGATACCATAAACAAATTAAAGAGACAAGCCCAGACTGGAGGCCTATATCTGCAATATACACAAGCAACAAAGCATCAGTACAGCTGACCCTGAACAACACGGGTTTGAGCCTTGCCAGTCCATTTACTGTGGATTTTTTTCAATACATACATTGGAAAACTTTTTGGAAATTTGGAACAATTTGAAAAAATTCACAGATAAACTGCGTAGCCCAGAAATATGGAAAAAATTAAAAGTTAGATATTATTGTAAGGATATAGTGTAGAATACATATAACATATAAAATATATGTTAACCCACTGTTTATGTTACCAGGGAGGTTTCTACTCAACAGTAGGCTATTAATTAGTTCAGCTTCGGGGGAGTTGAAAGTTATATGTGGATTTTCCACTGTGGGATGGGCTGGCACCTCCAACTCCTGGGTCAACTGTATAAGGAAAACACAAAAAACTATACAGATCAATAAGAAACAAGCAATGTATTTTGCTCAGTATCAATGAACAAATGATAAAAGCAAAACTGACAGAAGAGTATGTCCAACTTCGTTAATAACTTAGGAAATGCAGATTAAGTAAATACTATTTCACTTCATGAGACCATCAAAATTAAGTCTGATAATACAAAGCAGACAAAGTATGAAAAAATAAGAAATCTGGCTTCTGCTGGCGGGAATATATATATTGGGAAGAGCTTCTTGGAGGAACAATTTGACAGTATCTAGTAAAGCTGAAATTATATGTGACCTATGATAAAGTAATTCCATTTCTAGACCTAAAGAGACTATTGCTCATCTCTCTGCATCGTGGCTTATGTTAACAAAAACTGGAAACCACCTTAACTGTCCACAACTACAAAATATGGATAGGAAAATTTTAAATTAGAGAACTAGAAGACTATACAGAAGTTAAAATGAATAAGCTAGAGCTATACGAAGTTGGATATGTGCCCCAATCATAATGCTAAACCAAAAAAACAAGTTACAGAGGAAAATCATAATCTAATAACATTTGTATAAAGTGTAAAAACTTCCTAAATCATACTATAATATGATTTATAACTCCTCTGAGGAAAGTGATGGAATTAAGGACATGTAGTTCACAAGGAAGCTTTTGCTCTATCTGTAATGATTTATTTATTTACTTAAGGCCTTAAACAAATATGGCAAGTTGTTAAGATCTGAAAAAGTCAAGTACAAGGGTGCTCATTGAAGTCTCTATTTATTGGCATTTTCAAAATGTTCACATTTTCTAAAGAGGATAGGGGGCATACTGATTATGTGTAATCAGCAAGGTTTATTTTTAATTTTACTTCCAGTGTAGCTAACATACAGTGTTCTATTAATTTCAGGTGTGCAATATAGTGTTTCAACAACTCTATATATTACTCAGTGCTCCTCAAGGTAAGTGTACTCTTGGGGTGCTTGGGTGGCTCGGTAGGTTGAGTGTCCAACTCTTGATGTCGACTCAGGTCATGATCCCAGGGTCGTGGGATCAAGTCCCGTGTCTGGCTCTGTGCTGAGCATGGAGCCTGCTTGGGATTTTCTCTCTCCCTTTGCCCCTCTTCCTAGATTGCGCACTTGCTCTCTTTCAAAAATAAATAAATAAATAATAATAACAACAGTAAGTGTACTCTTAATCTCCATCACCTATTTCACCCATCACCTGCCTCCCCCCCCCCCCCCCCGCCCCCATCTCCCCTCTGGTAACCATGTGTTTGTTGTCTATAGTTAAAAGTCTGTTTTTTGGTTTGTCTTCCCCCACCCCCCCTCTTTGTCTACTTGTTTCTCAAATTGCACATGAGTGAAATCATACGGTATTTGTCTTTCCCTGACTGGCTTACTTCACTTAGAATAATACTCTTTAGCTTCATCCATGTTGTTGTAAATGGCAAGATTTGGTATATATATACTACCTCTTCTTTCTCCGTTCATCTATTGATGGACACTTGGGCCGCTTCCACAGTTTGGCTATTGTACATAATGCTGCTCGAAACATAGGGGAGCATATATCCCTAAGAATTAGTGTTTTTTGTAAACTATGGCTAAATACTCAGTAACATGATGATTGGATTGTAGGATAGTTCTATTTTTAATTATTTGAGGCAACTTCCATACTGTCTTCCACAGTGACTGCACCAGTTTGCATTCCCATCAACAGTGCACGATGGTTCCCTTTTCTCCACATCCTCGCCAACACCTACTGTTTCTTGTGGTTTTGATTTTAGCCAACAGGTGTGAGAGGATATCTCATTACAGTTTTGATTTGCATTTCCCTGATGAGTGACGTCCACCATTTTTCATGTGTCTGTTGGTCATGTGTACGTCTTCTTTGGAGAAATGTCTGGTCATGTCTTCTGCCCATTTTTAAATTGGATTCTTTGGGGGGGGTGTGTGTGTATTGATTTGTATAAATTCTTTATATATTTTGGATACTAACCCTTTATCAGATATGTGATTTGTGAATATTTTCTCCCATTCCATAGGTTGCCTTTTAGTTTTATTGGTTGTTTCCTTTGCTATGCAGAAGATTTTTATTTTGATGTGGTTCCAATAGCTTATTTTTGCTTTTGTTTACCTTGTCTCAGGAGATCTATCTAGAAAAATATTGCTACGGCTGACGGCAGAGTAATTAGTGCCTGTGTTCTCTTCTAGGATTTTTATGGTTTTAGCTCTCAAATTTAGGTCCTCCATCCATTTTGAGTTTATTCTTGTGTATGGTGTGACAAAGTGGTACAGTTTCATTCTTCTGCATGTAGCTGCCCAGTTTTCCCAATACTATTTGTTGAAGAAACGGTCTTTTTCTCATTGCGTATTCTTTCCTGCTTTCTCAAAGATTAATGGCCATATAACTGTGGGTTGATTTCTGGGCTTTCCAGTGTTCCAGTGATCCACGTATCTATTTTTGTGCCAGTACCATACAGTTTTGACTACTACATCTTTGTGATATAACTTGAAGTCTGAACTGTGATGCTTTCAGGTTTATTTTTCTTTTCCCAAATTGCTTTGGCTATTCGGGGTCTTTTATCATTCCATACAAATTTTAGGACTGCTTGTTCTAGTTCTGTGAAAAATGCTGTTGGTATTTTGACAGGGATCACATTAAATGAGTACACTGCTTTGGGCAATATAGACATTTTAACAATATCTGTTCTTCCAGTCCACGAGCATGGAATGTCTTCCATTTCTTTGTGTCATCTTGAATTTCTTTCATCAATGTTTTATAGTTTTCAGAGTACAGGTCTTTCACCTCTTAAGTTTATTCCTAGGTTTTGGGGTTTTTTGGTGCAATTGTAAGTGGGACTGTTAATTTCTCCTTCTGCTGCTTCATCATTAGTATACAGAAATGCAACAGATTTCTGCACACTGATTTTTCATCCTGCCAATTGACTGAATTCATTTATCAGTTCTAGTAGTTTTTGGTGGCCTTTGGGTTCTCTACATATAGTATCATGTCATCAGCAAACAGTGAAAGTTTTACTTCTTCCTTACCAATTTCGATGCCTTTTATTTTTATATTTTATTTCTCTTGTCTGATTGCTGTGGTGAGAATGGACATCCCGGTCTTGGTCCTGCCCTCAGGGAAAAAACTCTCAGTTTTTAAGGATGATGGGTTTTCCATATATCGCCTTTATTGTGTTGAGGTATGTTCCCTCTAAATCTACTTTGTTGAGGGTTTTTTATCATGAACGGATGTTGTACTTTGTCAAATGCTTTTTCTGCATCTACTGAAATGGCTATGCTTTTTATCCTTTCTCTGAGAAAATATATCACACTGGTTAATTTGTAAATAACAGATTACCCTTGTATCTCAGGAATAAATCCCACTTGATCATGGTTAAATTTTTTTTAAATGTATTATTGGATTTGGTTTGCTAATACTCTGTTGAGGATTTCTATATCTATGTTCATCAGAGATATTAGTCTATAGTTCTCTCTCTCTCTCTCTCTTTTTTAGTTCTCTTTTTTTTGTGTGGTGTCTTTATCTGGTTTTGGTATTAGGGAGGCACTTGCCTCATAGAATGAATTTGGAAGTTTTCCTTCTTCTTCTATTTTTTGGAAAAGTTAGAAGAATAGTTATTAACTTTTCTTTAAACTTTGGTAGACTTCACCTGTAAAGTCAACTGGTCCTGGACGTTGGTTTGTTGGGAGTTTTCTGAGTAATCAGCAAAGTTTTTTTTTTTTTAATTTATTTTTGAGACAAAGAGAGACAGAGCATGAGCAGGGGAGGGGCAGAGGCAGAGGGAGACACAGAATCCGAAGCAGGCTCCAGGCTCTGAGCGTCAGCACAGATCCTATGCGGGGCTCAAACTCACAGACCGTGAGATCATGACCTGAGCTGAAGTCGGACGCTCAACCGACTGAGCCACCCAGGCGCCCCGCAAAGTTTTAAATACAATCATATATTAACTGCGACACCTACAAAGTAAGCTTTTTAAACAAAATTGCCCTCTCCACACAGCTACCATGTAAAAATGCTAAGTATTTGTTGGACCAAATACGAAAAAATAAGGAAGAAAATGAAAATCACCTGTAATTCCACTACTCAGTGACTACCTGTAGTATTTTTTTTTCACTTTGCAAAAATATAATCACCATAATGTACTTTCACATGACAAAATATTATGTGCACTTTAACATCAGTTTAAATAAATGTGTAGAATTCTATCACATGAATATGCCAGAGTTTACTCAATCAGTTAATTCTCTCAGTTTGGATTATTAACAATGCTTACATTTTTTTTTTTTAAGTTTCTTTTTGAGGGGGAAAGAGAGAGAGACAGAGCACATGAGTGGGGGAGGGGCAGAGAGAGCGACACACAGAATCTGAAGCAGGCTCCAGGCTCTGAGCTGTCAGCACAGAGCCCAAAATGGGGCTCGAATCCAGGGATAAGATCATGACCTGAGCCGAAGTCAGATGCTTAACAAACCAAGCCACCCAGGCTCCCTGGATTATTAACAATGTTTAAATGAAAAGTCTCATTAAATAAATCTTTGCACGCATTTCTTCACAAATTGTTTCTTTAGAATAAATGCCTGCAGATTTACTTTTGAAGGCTTTTAAAGCATAGTGCCAAAGGCCTCTAAAGAGTTGTGTTGGTGTACATTCTTACCAGCAGTGTTGTGAGAAAACCCAAGTCCCTACACTCTTGCAGTGGGGGGATATATATTTTTTTAATGTTCTTAAAGTTTATTTTAAGTAGTGTTATTACCAATTGTTCTTGGGCTTCCAAAATGCTGATAATTTCTTGTACTGCACTACACGTGCAAAGCTTCACTTAGGAATCTTCCATGGAGAGTGCTGCTGTAGGAGGGCTTAGCGACACGAACAAACAAACGGGGGAACAAATGGCAACACTTAAGCCGTGTGCCAGATCCTCTTTTCTGTTACTGGTTTGTTTAAAGTATCATTAAGCCTATTCTAGGGAAGAGGAGATTAAGACTTGGAGAATGTTCCAAGTGGTCATGAACTGTATACAAAAAGTAAGATGAGGAATTCCTGACTAAGGTATTTAGCAGCAGAGGCAGGCAGTAAATGTAATCCTTAGGGAAGAATCTGAATAAGCTACAAAAATTCCAGGGACTCACTCTGCTGGGGTCTGCCGCCCACACCAGGTGTGCGGTATTACTGGAGGGCTATAGGTTTCTCTATGACTTTTGATTTGGAGAGGGCTTAAGACACCATGGTCTTCTTTCCTGGGTCACGCTACTACAGGCTTAAGTGTCAGAGCTGATTCCAAGTTGGTGGGGATAGCTAAGTGCTCCTGTGAAAGGAGAAGTCACTCCATTCCTTCTGAATTTACCTGTTCTAATCTGCACATGGCACTCAGGCCCTGAAAGCAGAAACTTACAAGACGTACAGGGCACAGAAGAAATGAGCGGCAGGTCTACCACCTGTCATCCTTCTTTCACCTTTCCCTTCCCCCCACCCCCCCCTTATTTTAGACTGAGAGAGCGAGCGGGGGAGAGGGGCAGAGGGAAAAACAGAGCGAATCTTAAGTAGGCTCCATGGTCAGTGTGGAGCCCAATGCAGGGCTTGATCCCACGACCCTGGGATCATGACCTGAGCTGAAATCAAGACTGGGCTCAATTGAGCCACCCAGGTGCCCCTTCCCCTCGTTTCGAGGAAGGAGATTTTCATGATCCAGGTGTCAGTCTTCCCAGAATGAAAATATTATGTGATGAAACACTGGTTAATATTCCTTAGATTACAGGACAGAAACTTTACTTTAGCTGGCCAACTAAAATTGAAAACTAATGTTATCACTGAGAAATCCACTGGAAACTAATTTAGGCATGGCTGAATTGAGGGTCAGGAATCCGTCTTCCTCCACTGCTTAGCTCTGCTTTCTGTGCACTGACTTCATTTTTAGATAAACTCCCCCTACCCTATAGTTGAGAAGGTTCATTCAGTGAACCTGGGGCCTATACTCACTGAGCTAGCTGAAGTTGGAATTAGTTGTTGCTCTGAAACCGCATTTTAAAAAAAATGTTCATTTATTTTCAAAAGAGGGTGAGAGAGAGAGTGCAAATGGGGGAAGGCAGAGAGAGAGAGAGAGGGGGAGACAGAATCCAAAGCAGGCTCCAGGTTCTGAACTGTCAGCACAGAGCCTGACACGGGGCTCAAACCCACAAACCACGAGATCATGACCTGAGCCGAAGTCGGACGCTTAGCTGACTGAGCCACCCAGGTGCCCCTCCAAAACATCAAGAACACATCATGTAGACCTCCCTCAGAAGACATCAGACGTGTATTTAGAAATCACAATGAGAGACAGATTGCCAGTGATCCCCAGTGCGGTCCAAGTAAAGCCCGAGAACCACATTAAGTGTGACTCATACCTCCTTTTTCAGATTTGCCAGGTAGTCAGATTCTTGTCACCTACCTTTTCATTTGCTCATGTTCACTAGTGTCCAGAGCTCTCAGGGTTCGGGCATAAAGAACCACGATGTCACTGTGCTTGGCTTTCTTGTTGCACTAAAGAGCCCAACAAGACAAAGTTAGTGTGGTTCTAGGAACCCTGACCTAACATGCTGACTGTGCACATGCACAGTCCTTATGTACGGTTCTTACCTGAGGACATTTTCGTGTCTGTCCCTTGAGCCACTTAGAAATGCACTTATATCCAAAGAGGTGCCCACAGCGTAACGCTGAGAGTCGGTGATCCCCAGCATTGGTCCAAAGTTCCAAACATATTGTGCAAGTGTCCCCTTCTTCATCATCCATAGGAACAGAAGATAGAAGAGGACTGGTCTTCTGGGGAGACTGGACGGAAACCAGAATACATTCAAATTAGAGAGAATGCATATCGGTCTTGAAGAGGATGTGCGACTGTCACATCAACAAAACGACACAAAAACAATACAAACCGAACTGAAAACACCATAGCAAAACTGCAACAGCTCGGAATCACTTGCCATTCTTTGTTAAAATGCAAGCTGGCCAAATGTTTCATAACAAGCCAGGAAAATACTACCATCCTTTCATCTTAGGAAATTCTTGGATATTTTTTTCATGCAAATGAAGAAAAGGAGCTATGTTTACAAAGATACAAAACAGAACAAAACAGACCTGGCAGTTACCCAGATAATCAACAACAGGGAATAGCAGGTTTGTTATACGTTCAAAATTAGATTCATAATCAACTCAAGCAGTTATACTTGGCTCATGTAAATCAAAATTAAAAACAAAAACAGAAAAACAAAGGACATAAACAGCTTACCAAAAAATACAAATGGTTCGTTAAGTGTTTATTTATAACTGAAAAATGCAAATTAAAGTAAGAGATCATTTTTTCATTTATTAGATGGTATAAGCTGATGTCTGATGACACCAAGCAATGTTGAGGGTTAATGAAGAAATGGGCATGTTTATATATTGTTGCTGCAGGTAGAAAGTGACACAAATTGTCCATGGCATTATCTATAAAGACTAAAATACATGTATCTTTCCTTTTTTAAAAAATGTCTATTTATTTTGAGAGAGAGAGGAGAGAGCACGTGCATGTGAGTGGAGGATGGGCAGACAGAGAATCCCAAGCAGCTGTCAGCGTAGAGCCTGATGTGGGCTCAATCCCACAGGCCATGAGATCATGACCTGAGCCAAAATCAAGAGTTGGATGCTTAACTGACTGAGCTCCCATGTATCTTTCCTTTGACAGAGCAATCTCTCTGCTAAAATATACCTAGCATATATTCATCACAAATACTTGCAAACAACTGTACAAAGCACGCACTTGTACCAGGGAAGGAAGGAAGGAAGGAAGGAAGGAAGGAAGGAAGGGAGGGAGGGAGGGAGGGAGGAAGGAAGGAAGGAAGGAAGGAAGGAAGGAAGGAAGGAAAGGGAGAGCAAGAGAAAGAAGAAACAAGTATAGTGTATGTGACAAAAGAGTTGACCAAAAATTTATTTATAGATGGGACACTATGCAGTGATTCATGAGAGTCAACTTTATGTACTGATAAAAGGTATAATCAAAACTTAACCTTGTTAGGTAGGTAGGACAAGTTATCCTCACATCTACCCCTACTTTTTATTTTTTAATATTTATTTATTTTTGAGAGAGAAACAGAGAGACAGAGCACGAGTGGAGAAGGGGCAGAGAGAGAGGGAGACATAAATCCAAAGCAGTCTCCAGGCTCTGAGCTGTCAGCGCAGAGCCTGACGTAGGACTGGAAACCATGAGCTGTGAGATCATGACCTCAGATCATGACGTCCAAGTAGGACGTCTAACACCTGAGCCACCCAGGTGCCCCTACCCCTGCTTTTTTAAACCTATGAGGAAGCAGCCACATAAATAAGTGGACTGGACCCACACGCTGACCTCCCACCTACAAAGTCTGCAAACTTTCCACTTTAGCCTGCAGCCTCTTCTTTAAATGCAAATCACCACTTCATTTAAAAGGATGCTCATATTACCTGTTTGGGAAGGGTCTCTCCTTCACGGATACTTGTAACTTCTTGTTCTGCTGAGGTACCTCCTACTTGGTCTGCCAAGTCATTTCCAGAAATGATAAGATTAGTAACGCACAAAAGAAGACAGAAGTCAGGAATGAGAGTCTAGCAGGAGAGCCTAGCGTATCACAGCTTTCCATTTCTAATTGGTAGTATTGTTTTAAGTTCCTAAGTTGTAACAGTGAATTTATTTTTTAACTTATTTTGGATATTTTCAAATATGCATAAAACTAGACTGAACAGTATAAATAACATGTAAGTACTCATCACCCAATTAAAAAAAAAAAAATCGATCTTGTTGCCAATCTTTTCCCAACTAAGCCCCCCCAGCCCCATTATTTTCTTTTACAAAGCTTAACAACAAACTCTAAAATGTCATTTCACTTATAAAAACTTTTGTAATACTAACTGATAAAGATTTCTTTTTACATCAACACTATCCTTATCACGCCTAACAAAACTAATAATCTCTTAATACTAATACCCAGTTCATATTCAAAATTTCCCAGTTGTTTTCAAGTTACTCATTACACTACATTTATTGCTATCAGAATCTAAGCAAGGCTTCCACAACGAGTTTGACTGTTACATATGTGACGTTTTTTTCACTCTAACAATTCTTCATTTTTATCCCTTCCCTGTCACTGATTTGTTGGAAGATATCTGGTCATTTGTCTTATGAAACACTCTAATCCCAGATTTGACTGACTGCTTCCCTGTGGTATTGCTTAACTATTTGCTCTATCACCGATATTTCCTATAAACTGGCAGTTAAACCTAAGGGCTTCAGTGGATTCAATTCTATTTTCTGGCAAGAAGAGGGGCAGCAAGAATAATTCTTTGGTTGTATGCTTCTTCTTTTTTTTAATTTTTTAACATTTGTTCATCTTTCAGAGACAGAGACAGAATGCAAGCAGGGGAGGGGCAGAGAGAGAGGGAGACACAGAATCGCAAGCAGGCTCCAGGCTGTGAGCTGTCAGCACAAGAGCCCGACACGGGGCTCAAACCCACGAACTGTGAAATCATGACCTGAGCCAAAGTCAGACGCTCAACTGACTGAGCCACCCAGCACCACCACCCCCCCACCGACCAAAGTTTTTTTTTTTTTGTAATTTTACTGTACTGTCTCTAGACTTCAAAGTGCTCCCTACTTCTGGGTTTTATCACATCTATTATTCTAATAATAGAATGGTTTCTTTTTTTACACTAGGTCTCTGATTCACTTATTTCTTAATTTTATAGTGTGAGGAATGAATCCAGTTTGTTTTCCAGTTAGCAATCCAGTTTTTACAATATTAATTTAAAAGTCTGTCTTTTCCCCACTATTTGAGATATTCTCTTTCCAATATACTAGAACTTCATGTATGTTTAGATCTTTTTTCTAGATGTTCCAATGGAACACATTTTAGATTTAAATGGTTGCATCTCTGGTATTATTTACCTTGTTCTTCTACTTACTGCAAACTGGGCAACCTGGTTATTATATCTAGAGTCTTAAGCAGACTCAGGGATTTGGGGGGCAGTAACAGTATTTCCTAAGTGCTATGGATGTTTCTTTCTTTTTTTAAATTTTATTTTTAACTAATCTCTACACACATCATGGGCTTGAACTTACAACCCTGAGACCAAGAGTCGCTTGCTCTGCTGACTCAGCCAGCCAGGCGCCCCTCTATGGAAATTTCTGATTGCAACACATCAAAATGCACATTATGGTCTGGTGGTGTCAGCTTGCTTCCTCCACTGAAAGGAATCCCATCAACCTTTCAACCTAATGGTTTTAGGATCCACTGCTGATCTTTGCCTAGATACAGAATTCCATGAGGAGTCACACAATTATGACTTTTTCCTGTCATCTCTGCTCCAATATTAGCTGGAGTTTTTCTATTTCAAAGAACTTCCTTGGGGGTAGGTGGGAGAAATGAAGAGGCAAAGAGAATTTTTAGGGCAGTAAGAGTACCCTGTATAATGATGGGGATGTCATTACACATTTGTCGAAACCCACAGAATGGAAAACCTGAGGTGAACCCCAAGGTAAAGCACGGACTTGGAGTGAACATGCCACGGATTAGATGCACCATTCTGGCGAGCGGTGCTAACAGGGAGGCTGTGCACGTGTGAGGACAGGAGTGTGTGGAAATCTCCACGCTGTCCTCTCAATTTTGTTGTGAACCTTAAATACTCTTAACAAACAAACAAAACCTCCTTCATCAGCCAATATTTGATTTTCCTGAATACAGTTCACCCAGGGAAAACAGGATAAATGCGTAATCCTTTATTTACCAGTTTTCAGAGTAATGCGTCAGGGCTCTAATAACTTAGGATGCTGATAAGTGAGCTTTTAAAAAAGCACATAATTATGAATTAGGATTTTTCACAGATTTGATGTATTTCAACCTATATCTCAATCCATACTCCAAGAATACACCCATTATTCGTTTTGATGCTCAAACTGTCCCATCTTGAGGCCACTTAGGAGCCCCTTTAAAGTTGCCCCTACGCCTACCGAACTGATGACTCTCTGAGAGATGGCTCCCTTGCTTTCTAGCACAAACGCCCTAGGCTCATTTTGTATATTTCCTATCCCAGTCTTGGAAAGCCACTTCTCCAAGAAGTCCTGGGTCCCTTTAGTGGGAAAAGACCATAATCTGGGGTATCAGAGGGTAAGCAGGACATATGCTCCAGGGTCTCTGCCCACTACTGCTAAACATAGCTCTACTTGCATAATACATGGCATTATAGTAGGACTTAAAAACTGGCCGACTAGACAGGGTACCGAATTTACAATGCTTTTCTTTAAATAAAGAACCTACTACCTTATAAGATGTCAAAGAAGATGAAAGAGAATATAAAATGCCATCACAAAGTGACCAACTGACTGGGTCACAGATCACATTAAATTTCAAGTCAGATCAAATCCTCTATATGGAATCATGGCCAGTGAAAGCTTTGTACTGTATGAAGCAGGAATCTACTGACATCTGGGGGCAAAAGGGAAAGTATCACATCACAAGTCTAGACTTTCTAGCTTTCTGGGTATTAGCCCTGTGAATCCAAAACTGAGCAACATACTCACCTTCTATAACAACGGCTCTAGGTTCCTCTCCCTGGACAACAACCTCCTCATACTCTGTGGAGCTGTCGGAATCAGAACTACTAGAGACCTCCAAGTCCTCAGAGACAGGAGTCCTGGTCTCTGAACCATGAGACGTGGTTGGCAACTGAGGCTGGGTCCGGCTCACTTGAAAGTAAGCATCCAATGGTGCTCTGGACCTACGTAAGCAAAAAGACAACAGAATTACAGTACCATGGACCATCAACACGAGAAAAAGCCACAGTAATCTGAGAGTAAATCCTGGTCATTTCAACCCATCTCCAGGCAGTTAAATGTGCCATTGAACACTGAAGCACAAATAGCAGTTTTAGGCAGATGTTGGCTGGCCCGGATATTCTCTTTTCCACTCAATTATTACATTAGCCACACTGGAGGTTGACTCTTGCTAAAACCAAATTCTACTTTACTGGCCTTTGGCCGTGTGTCAGTATCTTTTCAAGGACACAACTCAGCAATCTGTCTCCTGATATTAGGGGTTGAAAGAGAGCGGGAAAGAAGAAAAAGGGCTCTGCTGATCAAAAATGGCCTCAAGGGAATTCCTGCAACAACACAGACCAAGGTCCTTCGGGGTAGAATGTGAAGTCCTGCTTCAGTCATCATGGTTTTACCTCTTATTTTAAAACATTATTTTTCTTTTTAAGTTTAAATAATGTCAGCTATGGTATCAAATGTCGGCATGATATCAAAAATTAACTCAAGATGAGAAGAGCAGGGAGCAGAATTAACCCTATTCTGGCTGGCTGAGTTTTAACCATACCCATTACTGTGCTGTAGTTTCGTTCACAAGCCACCTATCAAACCACACCCTACTTACAGCACAGAATGACATTCGATAGTAAAAATCAGAAAGGTGTTCTGTACTTCCTCTAGGTGATAATTATAAAGTATTACTGAAAGGTAATCTACTTTTAAGTTTTAATAACTGTCTTTATAACATTAAGATACATTATTACCCAGAAACATTGTTGGAGACTGCACACTCAGAAAAAAATTGATTTCTTCTAGTTCAGCTACAATTTATGGCAAACTAGGGTGTTCTATTAAAAATGATGATAGAATGGAACAAAATAAATATTTGGTATCTAATTCAACAGAAGATACACCTTTGTAAAAAAAAAAAAAAAAGAAAGAAATGTGAATAAATTGAAATGAGAAGTAGCAATTGTGAATCCTTTTTGACTCACAATTTAAAAGTGTGCCGTTCAGGGCACCTGGGTGGCTCAGTCGGTTAAGCGTCCGACTTCAGCTCAGGCCACGATCTTGCAGTTTGTAGGTTTGAGCCCCACATGGGGCTCTCTGCTGTCAGTGTGGAGCCTGCTTCAAATCCTCTGTCTTCCTCTCTCTCTGCCCCTTCCCTGCTTGCACTCTCTTGCTCAAAAATAAAAAATACGAATTTAAAAAAAGTACACCAATTCAGTGGTTTTCAGCATAACTACAGGTTAGATAACCATCACCATTATCTTCTTCCAAAACATTTTCGCCATACCTAAAAGGAACCCTGTACACATATAACCAGTCCTTCCTTCTTCTCCCCTTTCTGCAACCTCTAGCAATCACTAATTTAATTTCGGTCTCTGTAGACTTGCCTATTCTGGACATTTCATATGGTACAATCATAATATATATGGCCTTTTGGGTCTGGTCTCTTTCATGACTTCATGATATATACAAGGACCACATCACCTGTGAATAGCTATAGTTTGATTTCATCCTTTCTACTTGGAATGACTTTTATTTCTTTTTTTTTTTTTTTTTTTTTGGTCTAATTGCTCTGGCGAGAACCTCCAGTACAGAGGCAAACAGAATTGGCAAATTCTTGTTCCTGACCTTAGGAGTAAAGCTTTCAGTCTTTAGTAAGTTAGTAAGTTAGATGAGGGTTTTTTTATTCATGGTCTTTATCAGGTTGAAGAAGTTCCCTTCCACTGCTAGTCTGTTCATCATTAAAGAGTTTTGTCAAATGCTTCTTCATCTATTAAGATGTTCATGTTTTTTTCCCCTTTATTGTATTAATATAGTATATCACTATTTATTATTTTTTTTAACGTTTATTTATTATTGAGAGACAGAGACAGAGCATGAGCAGGGGAGGGGCAGAGAGAGGGGGAGACACAGAATTCAAAGCAGGCTCCAGGCTCTGAGCTGTCGGCACAGAGCACGACGCGGGGCCTGAACCCACAAACTGTGAGATCATGACCCGAGCTGAAGTCGGACACTTTACCGACTGAGCCACCCAGGGACCCTATTTTTTTATATGTTGAATCAGCCTTGCTTTCCTAGAACAAATCCTGTTTGGTTTTAGTATATCATCTTTTTTATATGTTGTTGGATTCAGTTTGCTAGTATTTTGTTGAGAAACGTTGTATCTACATTCATAAATTACCAATAAACGATATTGGTCTATAGTTTTCTTGTGATGCCTTTATATGTTTTTGGTATTGGAATAATACTGACCTCAAAGAATCAGGAAGTATTCCCCCTGCTTCCATTTTTTTGAAAAGTTTGTTAAGTATTGGTGTTATTTCATTTTTTCTTTTAACTGGGAAAATAACTTTATTTTCTTTAGGTGTATGGGCAGATGTTTAGTCTCAGAATGTTTGGAATTGCTTCTTGGTACCAGCAGCCTTGGTGACTTTGAGCTCAGGGAAGCACACAGACTTGCTCAATGGCTAGCAGTCGTCCACTGTTACAATGTTGCCAGTCTAGACATCCCCGAAGCAGGGGGACAGGTGCACAGACAAGCTCTGGTGGCGTTTTTCAAAGCAGTTGTATTTTTGGAGGTAGTGGAAGTAGGCTCAGTGGATGACAATGGTTCTTTTCATCTTTATCTTCATCACCAGACCAGACAGAATCTGCCCTCGGATGGAGACCTTATGAGTAAAGGGGCATTTCTTGCCACTACAGGTGCACTCAATGGCCTCCTTGGGCATCTGGAAGCCCCAACCAATGTTTTTGTAGTATCACAGGAGCTTCTCCTTGCTGGTTTCTCCAAACAAAACCCTCATTTTTTGCTTGTTTTTTAATGTTTATTGAGAGAGCGAGCGAGCGAGCGTGCGCGAGCAGGAGAGGAGCAGAGAGACAGAGAGAGAGAATCCTAAGTAGGCTCCACATTGTCAGCACAAAGCCCAATGTGCTCGATCCCACAATCCATGAGATCATGACCTGAGCCAAAATCAAGTCAGACGCTCAACTGACTGAGCCACCCAGGTGCCCCTAGCAGAACCCTCTTCTTATTTTGAAAGATAATTGGCTGCTTTTGGTAGGCATGCTCAGTCAGAATGTCTGCCATCTTCCCAATCGTCTGAAAAAAGGAAAGTCCAGAGGGTGTCTGGGCTTCCTCATCAACTGCCTATTGATTTCCCCTTTAAACATTTGGTAGACTTCACCAGGGAAGCCACTTACTTCTGGGCTGTTCTGTGTGAATTTTGTTTTTAAATTACTAATTCAATCCCTTTATTTGTTAATCATCTATTCAGATTTTCTTTCTCTTCTTGAAAGAATACTGATAAACATGTCTTCTTAGAAGTTTGTCAATTTCACCTAAATTATCTAATTTCTTGGTATAACACTGTTCACAGGGGTGCTTGGGTGGCTCAGTCAGTGGAGCATCCGACTCTTGATTTTGGCTCAGGTCACAATCCCAGGGTCACAGGATTGAGCCCCACATGGGGCTCTGTGCCAGGTGTGGAGCCTGCTTGGGATTCTGTCTCTCTTCCTTTGCCCCTGTCCCCTGCTCTCTAAAACACCAAAAAAATCCCAAAACAAAAACAAAAATGTTCACAGTATTCCCTTATAAAATTGCTTTCTTCTGTAAGAGTGATAGTGATGTTCTTTCACTCCTGATTACTCTGGGTCTTCTCTCTTTCTTGATCAGTCTACCTAGAAGTTTGTCAATTTTGTTGATTTTTCAGAAAACCAACTTTTGGATTAGCTGGTTTTCTCTCTTGGTTTTCTATTTCTATGAAGTCTATTTCATTCATATCTGCTCTAATGGTCATTATTTCCTTCTTTCTGCTTGCTTGCTTTGAATTCTGGATTTTTTATTTTGTTTGCTTTTCTTTTTCTAGTTCCTTAAGCTAGGTTATTGAGTACTTTATCCTTTCTTAGCATGGCATTTAACAGCTATACATTTCCTTCTAAGCACTGCTTTAGCTGCATCCTAAAAGTTTTGGTATACTAGGTTTTTCTTTTCATTCATCTCAAAGTATTTCCTAATTTTTCTTGGGATTTCTTCTTTGAACTGTTGGTTATTTAGGAGTTGTGTAATTTCTGCATACTTGTGAAATGCCCCAAATTCTTTGTTACTGATGTCCAGCTTCATTCTGTTGTGTTCAGAGAACATATTTTATATGATTTCAATCCTTTAAATTTATTGGTCTTGTTTTATGCCCTAACATATGATCTGTCCTGGAAAATGTTCCGTGTGCACTTGAGAAATAGGGTACTCTGCTAGTAAGTGGAATTTTCTATTAGATCTAGTACGGTTACAGTATTGTTCAAGTTTTCCGGCTCCTTGTTGACTTTCTGCCTAGTTGTTAAACTCATTATCAAAAGTGTACTGACATCTCCTATTATTACCGGTGAATGGTAGATTTCTACCACCAATTATGACAGTTTTTGCTTCATGTACTGTTACATGGGCACTGTTACAGGGGCATATAGGTTTATAATTGTTGTATCTTCTAGATGGATTGGCCCTTTTATCATTATAAAATGTCATTCTTGACTCTTATAACAATCTTTAAAAAAAATTTTTTTTTAAAGTTTATTCATTTTGAGAGGGAAGAGCATAAGCACAAGGTGGGGAGGGGCCGGGAGAGAAAGGGAGAAAGAGAGAGAATCCCAAGCAGGCTCCACACCACAAGCACAGAGTCCAATGCGTGTCTTGAATGCACGAACCTTGAGATCTTGACCCAAACTGAGGTTGGACGCTTAACCGACTGAGTCACCCAGGCACCCCGACTCTTATAACAATCTTGGTCTTAAGGTCTATTTCATCTGATATTAGTACATTAACTCCTACTCTCTTATGGTTACTGTTTGCATAATGTTATTTTGGTCCATCTTTTTACTCTCAACCTACTAATATCTTTGAATCTAAACTGTCTTGTAGACAGAATACAGTTGGATTAAAAAAAAAAAACAAAACTCAATGCTGCTGATCTGTACCTTTTGATTTGTGTTTAATACAACTGCATTTAAGGCAGGATTTATATCTACTGTTTTGGTGTTTTCCTTCTTTCTTTAAGATTTCTTTTATTTTTAAGCAAACTCTACACCTAACATGGGGCTCAAACTCACAACTGTGAGATCAAGAGCCACAGGCTTAAACTGAGAGGCACCCCTGCTTTGCCCTTTTCTATATGACTATGTCTTTTTTGTTCATATAGAAATGTCTATTCCAAATTCTAATAGAAAAGTTTAGGGGTGCCTGGCTGGCTAGTCGGTGAAGCATGTGACTCTTGATGTTGGGGTTGTGGATTCAAGCCCCGTGTTAGGTGCAGAAAATACTAAAAAATTTTAAAAATCTTGGGACACCTGGGTGGCTTAGTCTGGTGAACATCCAACTCTTGATTTCAGCTCAGGTCATTATCTCAGGGTTCAAGAGTTTGAGGAGTCAATAAGTCTCCTGGTCTTCGCTGAGTGTATGACCGTGTGTGTATACTGGGGCACACCTTCAGTAATCAGCCAGGCAGGTGACAATTCTTCCTGCTTGTGCAGAGCCTCAATGCCAATAAGAGTTAAGGAATTAGTGCCTTCTTAGGTCTTTCCTGGGCGCGGGCACAGTTGTACACAGCCCTTGGCATATGTGTGGCCTTCTAGATTTCTAAGAATATGTCAGAGCTTTTCAAAACCCCTACGAAGATCTCATTCCTTAGCTTTTCCTTTTAAGCTTTTTGGTTAGTTTAGTTTGCCCCAGTCATTATGCACCACCTCAGGCAGCCTCTGGGGAAAAGGCTTTTAGGCTTTTTAGACTGGGCCTAAGTGCTAAATCAGGAATAGCCCTGCAGGTGAGATCTTCTAGGAAACCACCAAACAGGACAAAGAAAGGGAATTCTCTGGGAATGAGGCTCTGAAGGAGCTCCCATTCCATTCTACTCCCTCACGTTTTCACCGTGATCGCAGGCAGTGGCTTTTCATGGTTACACTAAGCCGAAGAGGGATCTGGGAACAAGGAATGTCACGAAGCTTACTGTTCTACTGACATCAGCTGTTTGGTTTGGTTTGGTTTTTAATATTCGCTCCCTGAAAATGGTGTAAGTATCTGTTTAATTTCCAGCATCCTGCAAGTTGATTCTGCTAAATTTTGCCAACTGTTTCAGAGGTCCGGCCATTTTTACTGAGGTCACTCAGGTTTTCTTTTTAAAAAATACTAATAAGCAACTTTATCAACTTATTTTTGGGAATTGTGTGTGAACAGCAGCTTTAGCTACCACGAGACCAGCACATAAGAACAGTATTTCTTAAGTACATTTTAATCAAATGAAATCCACACTAACGTGAGGCTGAGGGGCTACTGGGCATGCACACTGAGCATTCCTGCATAGAAACTGGTAAAAAAATCAAGTGATTAAAAAACACTCATTAACATTAAGATAGTAAAAGGCATTTCCAAAGTCAGACGGGGACACAGGAAAGGGGACTATCGTCATGAGGAAGTGCTAGGGTGTCTTTGGGAGTACAACCTTGAAACCCAAGAAATCCTCTTTCCCTCCACTTATTATCTCTGAATTAAAAACCAGTGTTAGTTCTTGCCCCTTGCCTAGCCTCTATAGTCCCAGATTCCATAAGCTCCATGAAAACAGGTACCCTGATCTGTCCTGTTCACAATGTATCTCCAAGGCAAAGTTCAGTCTCTCCCAGAGTGGAATGTCAGAAATATTTGATGAATGAGTGATGATGCTGACAGCCAGAATCAGAATCAAGCAGCCTCAAACAAAGAAACGGGAAAGGAGTTTGTGATCTTGGCTGAGAAGCCTGTTAGGAAAAATACCTCATTACTCACTTTTCTCCGACTCTGGCTTCTCGGTGGTCTGAGGCACAGCTGCTCACCCTGGCCCAGGCTGTCAGCACCTGGCCCAGAAATGGTCTATCAGGGGAGTAAATGCCAAACACCATAGTGAGAAATTCATGTTAAGAATTCAGAAGGTATAGGGGCGCCTGGGTGGCTCAGTCAGTTAAGCGTCCGACTTCGGCTCGGGTCATGATCTCGCGGTCCGTGAGTTCGAGCCCCGCGTTGGGCTCTGTGCTGACCGCTCAGAGCCTGGAGCCTGTTTCAGATTCTGTGTCTCCCTCTCTCTGACCCTCCCCTGTTCATGCTCTGTCTCTCTCTGTCTCAAAAATAAATAAACGTTAAAAAAAATTAAAAAAAAAAAAAGACTTCAGGAGGTATAAAAAAAATAATAAAAAGAAATTTAGAAGGTAAAATAAGCAATTGGTCCTGGAAAAGCTCATATTTTTATGTGAATTTAGTATGGCATTTACTTACCACACAATATTCAGGGGGAAGAAGTTTCAATACCACATTTACGTGGCTCCAGAATCCATGTTCTCTCCATGTAACTGCACAGTCCCTGGCCCCTTAGATTTATTCGCTTTGTACAGACAAACATACAGTTGTCAAAGAGCTCAACTAACATCCTTCAATATCTAGATTCTGTAACCCAGTTTCTGAGCACAGAAGCAATTTTCTGATCAGAGTTTAGCTTCTGTGTATAAATACCTTTTAGGAGAATTATGCTAACGGTGCCAGCAAGAGAATCTGGTCTCTGTGGTATTTCCATTTGTCTCTGTAAATTGGCATCTGGTTTATAAGCATCACTCTCCTGTGAGTTGGTAAGTGTACCCCACCAAGAGCAATCAACTCTGCCCCCAACTCCCCTCCCCCAAGAGAGTATATGAACATCCAAGGCTGAGGAATACTGTGAGGCCTCCTGGCAGTCAGCCAGTTCCTGGGGACACTACTCTCAACTCTCAGCACACTTACTTTGAAAGGCTCCCCAAACAGCACTGCAAGGTGCCTCCCCTATGACATAAACATACGAAATCTTATTCTGCCTTCACAATCAGAATGGCACCTTAAATAACAGTAGCATGCGTGTGAAACTCTTGTCGACACAAAATGAAGCACATCAACCCTGATGGGTCACATCCAGAAAAGACCAGGCTCCAGAGACTGGACCAGCTGTAACAGAGCACCCTCCCCTTGCCCCAAACAGTAATCGCCAGAACCCAGGCAAAAGGATGCCGAATCCAGGATCAGAAGGCGCAATCCCAATTCCAGAGGTACCACAGTCAAAACACAAATGATTCCATCAGCTTCCTCATTTGTAAAACACAGTGAACAGGTGGCCTAGTTACTGCTTGTTAGTATCATCTCTTCATTTCCATAATGTAAGGAAAACACACGGATCTGACCGAAGCTTCCTCTGTCTGTCTGTATAGAAAACAAGTGAGATCAGGGTTCCAATACCAGCTCAACTCCATCCCTGCAGTGGCTATGAGACCCTGAACAAAACACTTTCTCAGGGTCCAAGTTTCCCTCACATATAAAATAAAGATCTTAAATTCAATCTACGTGAAATAAAGGGTTTCAAATAAAGGAGGAAGTTAAAAAACAGACAAGGCATAGACACCGGTTACTTTTCATAACGACCCTGTCAGGACCTGACAGCTAAGGTCTTCAAGAGGCAAGTTCAACCCAAAAACTATAAAAGAAAATTACTTTCAACTCCGCAACACACTCTCGGGTGAGGAGGGGTGGAATGTTTCCCCACTTAGCGAGACAAGCTCTAACTTTATTGACACCGTACTTTTCACAAGGCTTCTCTGAATCCAGCCCGCCTGTCTTCCAAAGTCTACTACCCCGTTACACGGAATGCCAATGAACAACGGATCCTGGGTAGCCGAAGTGTGGACTCAGGACTTAAAAAAGTACTTCTGCGACATGCCAGCGATCTGAGGAAGAGCCACTTACTTCTCCAGAAGCCGCTGCCAACGAACCAGCACCTACTTTCCAAAGCACCTCAGTGTAACTGAGTCTCTCGGTTACTCTGTGAAGTGAATAAGGCAAGCGCTTTCATTTTCATCTAACTCCCGAGGAAATGGGGGTTCAGCAAGGCCACCTGATTTGCCAAAAGTCACAGTGGCAGCCCTCGGCGCACTAGGGCCAGAACCGGCGTTGGCAACTCCCAGGGCGGCACCGATCCCGAGACGGACACGAGTTTTTACCTGGCACGGTCAGTCCTCTGAGACGCTCCGGGTCTTGACCTGCGGGAGGCAGACCCCCTCCTCCTCCTGGCCCTCACTGGCCCCACGCCGTTGTCTGAAGGGGGCCTCAGGAACTCCAGCATGCCGTGAAGCCTCTGCAGCCCGCTGAGGAAGCTGTTCATCGACTCCAGTGACGACACTTGGACGGGGCGGTTAACACCAGGTCCCTGCCCACGCTCCTCCGAAGCTCCCGGATGAACGTCCTCCACACCATCTTCTCCCAACCGCTCCACTTCCTCCGTCGGGTCAGCAGACACCCGCGGAGCAGGCTGGAGCGGGGGCGGCCCCCCGTGGCTGCTGGCCACTTCGGCAGGTAGAGGCTGGAGCAGGGACGGTCCCTCCTGGCTGCCGGCCACTTCGGCAGGGGCGGGCTGTTCTGCAGCATGATGCTCTAACTGCATCTCAAGACTATACTCCATTTCTTCATGAGCCATCACTGGGGAAGTAATGTTTGTAAAAAGTATCAGCAAAGGAGAGAAAACATGCCAGGTAGCCGATATAATCACATCTAAGTCTTCTAGATGTTCTGTTTAAGATCATTCTCAGCAAAACTGAAAATCTTCAAGAGATTTTAGTTACTTATTTTAGGTCAGAAGGGTTCGGCCATCAACTTTTTCCCTCCGTAACAAGTACTTATAAAACTAGCTTTCCGGCTTACCCTTTACAAATGTGAAGGCATGTGATTACAGTACTATCTTCTAAAGCAGAAACATCTAGGAAATAAGAGGGTTGAACTACTGTATCTGAAAGTAATTTCCCAGACCTCCTGCAGTTCTTTGTCATGACCTGAATACAGAGATTCACCAAAACAAATGCATAGAATGCTACATCTGATTTTAGTGGGCAATATTCATCTTTCACAGCACCAAGTTACAAAGGATAAGCAGAAAAAGGACATTTTTACACTTGCAAAATTAACTCAAAACTAACTCAAAACAGAAATTTACCTAATTTTTCCAAAAAAGGCTGAGCAAACCTGATTTACTTCATCCTTGTCATTATTTTTGTTTCCCCTCTCTAATGCCATTTGTTAGCCCATTTAACAAATATTTATTCAGTGCCTGTCATGTCCCTTTCCTTATTTGGTTCTTGTCTCTAATTCCACTATGTTAATCCATTCAAGAAATATTAAGCACCTGTTAAGTAGTCAGATCCCCCACAGAGGCAATGACAGGATAAAACTGTGTAAAGGATAAAATTCTGTCACAGAGTTTACATTCTAGCAAACGCAAGAATAATCAAATAAATGTGGAAATTATACATGGTGATATTTGGTTTTGGGAGGAGTCGTGGATTACCATTTTAGACGCTCTTTCAGAAAGACTGAAAATTGAGCCCAGGCATGAAGGACTAAAAGAAGCTGGCCATAGGAAGAGCCAAAGAAGAGTTTCAGAAGGAAATCAGTACACAGCTCCCTGATGAGCATGGGTTTGGTAAAACAGAAACCAGGCAGATGTAATGAACACAGTAATGAAGAGTCCAAGTATGGGATGAGGTTGATGAGGCCAAACACTAGCACTAAAAGCTTTGGTAAGGAGTTTCTTTTCTTTCTTTCTTATTCTTTATTTGAGAGAGAGAGAGAGAGAGCGCGTGCGTGCACTACCAGGGCAGAGCGGGAGAGAGAGAGAATATCAAGCAGGCTCTACGGTCAGTATGGAGCCCGACACGGGGCTTGATCTCACATCCCTGGGAACATGACCTGAGCTGAAATCAAGACTCAAGAGTCACCCGGGCGCCCCAGGAGTTTCTTCTATGTTAGGAATGGACTGTAGGGGGAGCAAGATTGCAAGTAAGCTAAGCCGTTTACAGACTACTTGTGGGAGTGCATACTAGTGGTCCAGAAGCCTGGGCAAGAGCGGTAGCAGTGGAGATGGAAAGTAGTAGACAGCTGTAAGAACTGTCAGCATAGACATGCCACTTAAAATCATAGATTAAACTACCTAAGAAGGAAAGGGAGAGAAGAAAAGTGGGCCAAGGATTCAAAACCGAGAGGTTAACATTAAAAGGATAAGTTACAGGACAAGAGCCCAGAACAAAGGCTGTGAAGGAGGAGAAAACCTGGTAGAGCATGGCGTCTTGGTCTTGGAAGAATGTTTCAAGGAGGGAATGGTCAAGTGTGTCCAGTGCAGAAGAATGGTCACTAGATTTAACAATGTAGCGAGGACACATAACCTAGAAAAGAGCAGTTTCCGCACAGCGAGGGGGCCCGAGGCCACACTGGGGTGGGCCGAGTAAGATGATGGAATACAATACAGATGGTGGATGAAGCACACGTATCTTTCTTTTTCTAGTCATTCCTGAAAACCCATTAACATGACAACTCCCCCCAACTGCATTAGAGAAAGGATAAAGGATAAATCACAAAGACAAAGCAAATTCAAACAGGGCACGAGACAATGCAATTTTTGCTAGAACTGGTAACTTCTTAGTAGAGCTGAAAAGATGAAGCCCAAGTGACTGCAAAGAGGGGGTTACTGTGTGCTACAGAGAAGCAAGCGGACTCCCACCAAGGGGACTGCAGAAACCAGGCAACACAGAGGACAGTGTTGAACGTGGAGCTGAAGAACAGGACTGGTTGAAAGCCTGTCTCAAACGAACAAAAGCCAACCAAACACACACCTCCTCCACCTCTGCTGTAGGAAGCTGGAGGCTTGTACCAGACAGGCTTAAGACCAGCATGGGTGACAGCAAAGCAGTGAAAATAAGCAGTTAAGTGCAAGTCTACAAACTGAACAGTGTGAGACTCTCCCAACTCTTCTCCTCACCTTTTCCCCCTGCACAAATCCAGGACACAATATTCTGGTTTATATACGTCCTCTGCCTAAAGCAGGAAATTTAGAGGACTCTTCTCTAGAAAAAAAAAAAAAAAAACTAAAAATATTGACAGTTGTGAATCCCCAAGAAAGTGGGTGAGGCTCTGTCCCTCTATCTAACAGTAAAAGCCTACTACCTGATAGCTTGACAGGGTTCAGCCACTCATATAAAGCTTCCAAACAGCCTCAAGGGGGAGGGCAGGGGCTCTCCTTAAAAAGGAACTAATAGCCAAGGACCAACTGACATTTTGAGTAAAGCCTCCAAAATGAGGGAGAGACCAGAGCAGACAAACAGAAAAAACTTGGAGGGAAGAAAGGAAATTAATGCAAGAAACTGTAAAAAACAAAACAAAAACCAAAAACATATACAAACAAAAACAAAACAAAAAAAAACTCCTCAAACTTACAAGAAAAGAATGCCAGGGAGGAAAAAAGGACACATTGGAAAGCAAGGAAGAGCTCTGGGAAATGAAAAATGCAAGATGACAGCCAAAATAAAATAGTTAATACAAGGATCAGAAAAAGTCGAGGAACTCTTTCAGAAAGTAGAATAAAAGATGGTCAAAAAAAGACAGTAATAAAATACAAATGTTAAGCCAGGATATTTCATTACCTTTAGTCCTGGAAAGAGAACTCAGAAAGTGGAGAAGAAACTAAAACAGGTTATAAAGGAATCCACTATAATGCCATTTTTAGGATAATGAAAAACATGAAAAATCATGCTACTATCTGGACTTATACAACTGCAGTACAAAACAAACCTGGGCATGAAAAATATCAAATTCAGGAAGAGAGTTCCGAGGTTCTCATGGGCTTCAACTCTATACATGTATGTATGTATGTGTGTGTATGTCTATATATATACCTTTTTTTATTTCTTAAAAAAGAAAAAGAAAAAAGAAAAGGATGCAATTACAGCAAAAGGTTTGTTAGATCCAGATGGTGTGTGCACAGGTTTTTATTTTTTATTATTCTCCGTACATATCAGTATGATTAAACATTAGAAATGAAGTTTCTTCCCACCTTATGTCAGTTTTCATTTAAGAGCAACCAGTTTTCATTAGAACAGCAAAGCAGACAGCTGAATCCAACCGATTCATTACGGTATACACCGCAGCAACAAGTACACAGCAGGTGCTAAATACCTACTGAATTATCCACACACCTAGAGGCAGTCTGGAGCAAAGCTTCCCAACCACTGCGGGGAAATATACATCCTCCAGCCCAGGACTATGTCAGGAGTGACCAGAGCCAAAAAGCCACCCCAAGCCTTGAGCTGCCTTATCCTGGACCTCGGCATGCCATACAAATGCCATTTTCTATGTGTGGCGTTTAAGTGGACGCTTAAGACGTTAATTTCCCACTTGTCATCTTTCCAAACTTTGTTACTCAGATATGTCTGTAACAGGTGGGACGATGGTCGCCAATTACAGGATAAGGGGCCGAGGCATGCAGTGTAGCCTATCTGGTTCAAATCCCCGTACTACCTGTGGCACCTTAGGCCGGTTTCCTAGCCTCTCTGTTCAACTTGTTCATTTCTAAAACGGGGAATAAAAGTATTTACTTTTTATTTATTTACTGAGTAAATAGTATTTACTGAGCGCCTGGGTGGCTCAGTCGGTTGAGCGTCCGACTTCAGCTCGGGTCATGATCTCACGGCTCGTGAGTTCGAGCCCCCCGACGGGCTCTGTGCCTGCACAGAGCCTGGAGTCCGCTTCGGATTCTGTGTCTCCCTCTTTCTCTACCCCTCCCCCGCTCATGCTCTGTCTCTCTCTCAAAAATAAACATTCAAAAAAATTTTTTGTAAGTATTTACGTCACAGTGTCGCTGCGAAGTAAAGCTGGATAAAACCAAAGAACAGGTTCCTCCGTGAACTTGAAAGTTACGCAAGTAACGGGCGCCCAGCGGGAAAGCAATTCTATTTGTACATGAAGAGCTAGGGGCTCGGCACCCCGGATGGAGAACGGCCGGCGGCGGACTCTTCTCCTGCCTTCCCTGCCTTCACCCCCACCTCCGGCACCTCCCCGATCAAGCCAGAAAAAGCGTGGGTTCGGGGCCCTCAACCCCAACCGTTGGGGCCGCCCGGAGCCACCGAACCTCCCTATGCTGCCAGGTTCTGTGCCCGCCCGCAGCTCCCCTCGTGGGGGCGACCCCAGGCCCTGCAGCCAGGGATCCAGCCCGGGAAGTTATCCTGGAGCCAGGGGCCCAAGGCCTGGGTAAAGGCAAGTGCTGCCCTTACCTAAGGCCGGGGGGTACACTGCAGGGCTTGCAAAATCGCTGCGGTGGCGGCCGTTTCTTCGGAAGAACTCGCACACTTCGGAGGCAGCAGCTACTTCCTGAGCAGCTCAAGCTGCCCGCCCGACTTGCGGGCGCAGCCTGCTCCTATTGGACAGCACTCCTAGACGGCAGCCAATACCCTCTCTTCTTCTTCCGTTGGTCTCCGCGGGCTGAAAAAGTGGCACTCTCATTGGCTGGTTCTTCATTGGCTTGTTCTTCGTAAACTGACTGCGCGAGGCCACGCGCAAGGGGTCCTTCTACAATTGGTAGAAATCTTCGTCCGTCACCTTGTGCCCAGCCCACAAAGAGAAGACTCCAACAAGGGTTTCCCCGCTCTTTATTTGAACTTTCTGGCGGGAGAAAGTTGTAAAAAGATCCCTCGGATCTTTCTGGAGCCCGAACCGTGGGACAACCCAGCTCATGTATATCCTTTCGTGAGGTTGAAGAGCTCCTGAAAAAGAACTTGCTTACACCATCTCTTTAATCCCAAACCATTGCTATAAATTGCTTGCTAATAGTAGCAAACTATTGTAACTAGGTGACTATGGTCACATTATTTGACAGCAAACATTTTTTGAGGAATCTTGCTTAAAGTCGAAATCTCACTTTTTAGAAGGAAGACCTAAAAATCTAAACCTCAGGCAGAGACTGCACATTGCCAAAATTTTATTTACTTAGCTGTCAATTTTCAGTGGAATTGGTGGCAGAGGAGAGCATAAATAATTGAAAGTCATGGATAATCCAATTTTCTCCTCTGAACCTGTTAACCAAAGTCAGTGTTAGCGTTTGTATTTTTTTCGTTTCCTGCCGCCTAAGGGACCTGCTACTGAGCTGTATAGCCTGGCTAATATGAGGAGAAAGAAACTTGCTTTTGTAAACAAACATAAATGAAAAACGTATGTGCTCATATAAATCCTGCATGTTCAATGGAGCAAAATTAGAGGATGCAGAGAAGCAAAAAACAAAAATGATCTCTATCCAGAGAAATCATTATTAACTTTGTTTAAAATCTTCATTTATCTAAATATATACATTTAGATATAGATGCGATAGTGTTTTAATCTTAAAATATATTTTTTTGAATTGCTTGCCATGTTAATAAATACATAGGCACATTATTGAATACTGGGTGATTCTTTGAAAAAATTTTAAATAAAAATAGGTGACATAATCACATGATAAAAAACATTGGACAACACAAAGAGCTATTTAGTGAAAAGTATACAGAATGTTTCTAAATGGTTCTGATATTCATTCATGATGCACCTGCTGGACTAGCTAGGAGAAAAACAATAAAGACACAAGTCAGAAACTTATAGTCTTGGGCACCTGGGTGGCTCTGTCCATTAACCACCTGACTTGCGCTCAGGTCATGATCTCACCGTTCGTGAGATGGAGCCCAACTCACAGCCTGCTTGGGGTTGGTTCTCTCTCTCCCTCTCTCTGCCCTTTCCCTGCTCATGCTTGCACATGCTCTCTCTCTTAAAATAAATAAACTTAAAAAAAATAAAGTGCAGCACATCCATAAAACTACAATACGCTGCAGAGCTTCAATGCAAGTTGGGAAAAAGAACAATCTCCTTTACCAAATATTGACGACCAGAACAGTGTTGGCCTGCAGTCCTTTTGCTAATTCCCGTAGCAAAGAGATCATAGACTTAAATGTAAATTCTAAAAACTATAAAACTTCTGCAAGAGAGCAGGAGAAAATATTCCTGACCTTGGGTTAGGTAAAGATTTTTTAGATATGACCCTCAAAAGCATGACTCATACGAGCAAAAACTGATCAATTGGATCCCATCAAAATTTAAAACTCTGCTCTCCAAAAGACATTGTTTGGAAAATGAAAAGATGAACTGCATACAGGTAGAAAAAATTTGCAAATCATGTATCTGATAAAGGATTTGTACCCACCATTTATAGAGAACCCTCAAAACTCAATAACTGGCAAAACAAAACAACCCAATTTAAAATATGGGCACAAGATTTGAACAGACACTGGGCCAAAGAAGATGTATCAACAACAAGTTAAATGAAAGGATCCTCAACATTATTAGTCATTAAGGGAATGTAAATTAAAGGCTCAATGACATACCGCCATTATATAATTATTAGAATTGCCAAAATTAAAAATCTTGGCCATACCAAATGTTGGCTAGGATATAGAGGAACTGGAGCTACACTGCTAGTGGCATGGAAAATTCCACAACCCTTTTGGAAAACAGTTTGACAGTTTCTTAAAAAGTTAAATGTGATCTTATGATCACATATAATCCAGCAATTTGTTTTTAGGTTTGTACCCAACAGAAAGGAAAGCATATGGTCAAATAAAGACTTGTACGTGAAAGTTCGTAGCAGCCTTAATTTTCATAGCCAAAAGCAATAACCAATTCAAATTTTCATCAACAGGTGAATGGATAAAAAATGTGAAATCCATACAACGCAATTGTTTTCAACAGTCAGAAGGAATGAATTAGCAATACATGCAAGCACATGGATGAATCTCCAAATAATTATATTGAGTAAAAGAAAGCAAACTTTTACACACCAAATGATTTCAGGCACATAAAATCTTAAAATGGAAACTAATCTATAGTGGCAGTCAGTAGGTCAGTGGTTGCCTAGGGGGAAAGGGGAGTAGAAGGCAGTGATTACAAAGGAGCATGAGGACGCTTTGGGAGTTGATGGGTATATTCATTATGTTGATTGCGGTGGTATATACATACATCAAAACTTATCAAATTACATTGGGGGGGCTGGGTGGCCCAGTTGGTTAAGACTCCGACTTTGGCTCAGGTCATGATCTCCTGGTTTGTGGGTTCAAGCCCTGCATTGACTCTGTGCTGACAGCTTGGAGCCTAGAGCCTGCTTTGGATTCTTGTCTCTTCCTCTCTCTGCTCTTCCCCTGCTCACACTCTGTCTCTCCCTAAAAAATAAGTAAACATTAAAGAAAGTTTTAAAAACTTATCAAATCACACACTTTTAAGTATTATAGTTTATCGTATGATAATTCTACCTCAAAAATGCTGCTAAAAGTCAAGATTGCGGGGCAGGAGTGGATTGTGTGGGCATAATGGAACTTTCTGGCATGATGATAATGTTTATTATCTTGATGGGGTTTGAGTTACTCATGTGTATACATTTGTGAAAACTCATCACATGGTATGTTTAATATTTGTGCATTTCACAACATCGAAAATTTACCTGCCCCTTGCCCCCAAAATGCATAAGCAAACATTAAACTCTAGTTCATGATAGAAATGCTGAGCTGTTTAGAAATGAAGTGTACTGATGCCTGATATTTTCTTTTAAATGCATAAAAAATAAGGATGGATTAATGGGTATAAAGAGGCATGGTTATAGGGGTGTGTGATAAATATAGTACATCGTTAGTTGTAGAATTTAGGTGATGAGTACACAGGTGTTTGGAGTGTAACCCCACTGATTTTTTGGTGTATTTGAAAATTTTCATAAATAGTGTTGGAGAAAAAAATTAGGTACAAGGCCTTAGAGGATGTCCTGTGGAAGAGAGGGACCCAGGAGATTAAGTGTTGTAAGTTTCTTTTCTTTTTTTTTTTTTATGTTTTATTTCATTTTTGAGGAGAGAGAGAGAGATATAGAGTGCAAGTGGAGCAGGGACAGAGAGAGAGAGGGAGACACAGAATCCAAAGCAGGCTCTAGGCTCTGAGCTGTCAGCACAGAGCCCAATGCGGGGCTCGAACCCATGAACTGGGGGATCATGACCTGAGCCAAAGTCAGAGGCTTAATCGACTGAGCCACCCAGGTGCCCCTAAGTGTTGTAAGTTTCACAGTGAATCCACTTCTGCTGTGGGTCTGCCTGAGTATAAATAATTAATCTACAAGAAAGACTTCTCATTGTACCTCCTACAGCAAAGACAACAAGGGATTTTAAAGATGAAAATTGTAGTACCTGATAAACTCTAGAAAAGAATACTTTTAAATGTTCAGCCTGTCCATATTTATTCTTCTCCATTTTTTTATTTATAGAAAAAATATGTTCCAGGTTTTTAAAGAAACAAGAATAAGTAAACAGTAAAAAAAAAAAAAAAAAAAAAAAGAATTCAGCCATAATTTTATTCCTCAGAGATGATTACTAGACTATAAGCTCCAAATGTATTTTGTCTATTGTCTCCTCAGTGATTGGAACAATGCCCAGCGCATTTGCTATTGAATGACTTGGGATGAGTTCTGGGTGGGTGGGTGGGGGGGAACAACACGCAGAGGTAAGTGTTGGTGTATCCTAGGTAAAGCATACACCATGAGCAAAAGCGTAAAAATTCAGAACAAATGGCCACATGCAGGAGACACGGGTCTGAGTCCGTCAGGGTTTAAAATTGAGAGCTCTTAGGCTAACATACTGTGTCCTCTACAACACTAAAATAATTTTTAATAGATGCCAACTTTTAAAAAGATGAAAAATTTACAGAAAAATATGAATTTTCAGCAACTTTTTTTTTTTTTTTTGCATAACAGAAAGCTCTGGAAATATTAGAACCCCTTTCCTATGTGATAAAAATAGGCTGGAGCAGAGTAGAGGCTGTCCTTCTTTACAAAGTTCATCTGTTTGCTGAAGTCCCCTCCAGGCTCAACTTAACACATTTAGGTTCCCCTCCTAGACACTTTAGGTAACCAGAGTTTGCAGTCTCTAGTAGGAGAGCTCTGGGATCTGATACTGGAAGTTAGGTTTGGGTCAGATATACAAGGCCACGGGTATCCACTGAAGAATTTGTACCGATTTCTATGGGCAAGAGGAAGGATTGAACAGTGTTTGCTCAGTTACTACCCTTTATACTCTGTAGTAACTTTAGTGGAAACACTTCCCCATTCCAGGGATGCTCTCCTCTGTCTGGAGCTTTGTGGAAGGTCTGAGAGATGTGGATCTAGAATGGGAGGAGACATTCCCAGGGACGGAGATGGTGTGAAGAAACTATGGATAAGCAGCTAATAACACGGTGAGATAAAAATCCGAGGAGGAGAAATTATCCCAGGGATACTGGAAAATGGAAGGAAGGAAGAAAGGAAGGAAGGAAGGAAGGAAAGAAGGATGGAAGGAAGAGAGAGAGGGAGGGAAAAAGACAGAGAGAGAGAGAGAGAAGGAGAGAGGGGGGGAAGAGAGAGAGAAAGAATATAGGCTGGCGTAAAGTAATCTGCCTTCTGAACCTACTTTGGACTAAGCAGTGGCCTTAGGGCAGGGTTTCTGAATAACACTGATGTTTGGCTGGCTAATTCTTTGTTGTAGGGGGCTCTCCTGTGCACTGTAGGGTGCTAAGCAGTATCCGTCCACTAGATGCCAGTAGCATGCCCCACCCGCCGAACTGTGAAAACCAGCAATGTCTTAAGAGATTGCCAAATGTCCCCTGAGAAGCAAAACCACCCCTGATTGTGATCACAAAGGAAATCTTTCACAAATGTGAAATAACACGTGTGGTTCATGCTCTTCAGACCGCAAAGAACCCCACCATTAAGAGAGAGCCACCTGGAGGGCTCACGTGCCTGGGAATCATCAAGGATCTCCCGCAACTGTGAAGGGCAGTCATCACCCAGTGGCTCCTAGTGCCGGTCCACAGATACCAGCTGGTAAATTTTAGAATCACAGCCTGGCATGGAAACAATGACATGAGAGGTTTAAAAAATTGCTCTGGCACTCACATACCTCTCTGGATGCTAATGGTTGGCATCAGAACTAGGGAAGAAACAAGAAACAAGAGCTTCCAGTGACCCACTGACCAGTCCGGGCAATGCCCACTTTGAAGAATGGACCTCCCAGGACAGCATTGATGGGAATCTCTAGTCTATTGAAAGGGGAACCCAAACCCATCTGAGCCAGCCTTCACACCGGTTACTTTCAAACGGGATCTTCACAGTGACGATTTCCCAGAGGACAGTTCCAAAGCCAAAAGAAAACCAAAAACTGAACAATCATGACGGGTTTCCCTTTTTCCATACCTCTCTATTTCCATAAAGCTCTGAATTTTCTCATTACCACCCAGTACCACTCAACAGAGTTGAGTTCTGAGGGTCCTCAGAAGTTTGACTTGGGCTTTCCCACTCAGTTCACTGAGTTAGAATCTTCACGAGAACACGGACATAGCTGTATATTTAAGCTTTTTTTTTTAACTTTTTAAAATTTATTTTTGAGACAGAGAGAGACAGAGCATGAACGGGGGAGGGGCAGAGAGAGAGGGAGACACAGAATCGGAAGCAGGCTCCAGGCTCTGAGCCATCAGCCCAGAGCCCGACGCGGGGCTCGAACTCACGGACTGAGAGATCTCGACCTGAGCTGAAGTCGGAGGCTTAACCAGCTGAGCCACCCAGGCACCCCTGTATATTTAAGCTTTTATGGCATATTTATTATACACATTTTCCAGTATCTGAAGTGAGAAGTAGGGTGCAGAATTGACTCTCTTAGCCTTTTTTCTCCCAGTTTCTTAACTGATGGAAGTCTGTGATTTGCTCACTTGAAATCCTACAGGCTAGACACCAAGGCGACTTACAGACAGAACGAAATAGCACAATCTTGGGTGGGGGTGGGGGGTAGAGAGCAGAGGGCTGGTGTTACACATGACTGTCAGGGAAAAACTACAGGATGCATTTCCACCGGTATCTTCTACCTGGGTGTCTACACTAGTAACATTATGGGTTCAACTTATTATTGGGCAGCAACCAAGAGAAACACAGAGAAGTTTCTTCTGTATAAAATGGGCAACGCGGATCACTCGAGATAATGGTTATAAAGCACCTGTAAAACTTGGTAAGTTGTAGTTGTCCTCTCATTCCTGTATTAGATACGGGGCTTTCTCAGTTGAGGACTCAACTCCACTAAGTGAGGCTGGACAGGGTGCACAGAGCCACCCTATGCCTTGCTTTCTCTCCGAAGCAGGTGAAGACAGAGGGTATTACGCTAAAGCGAAATAAGTCAGAGAAAGACAAATATCCTATGATTTCGTATGTGGAATTTAAGAAGCAAAACAGATGAACATAGGGGAAGGGAAGGAAAAATAAGATGGGATAAAAACAGAGAAGGAGGCAAACCATAAGAGACTCTTAAGTACAGAGAACAAACTGAGATCAAACTCAGGGGTGGGGGATGTGGGTGGGGGATGGGTTACACAGGTGCTGGGCATCAAGGAGGTCACTTGCTGGGATGAGCACTGGGTGTTGTATGTAAGTGACGAATCACTAAAGTCTATACCCGAAACCAATACTGTATGTTAACTAACTTGCATTTAAATTAAAAAGAGATGATGTGAAGAAACCAATTTTGCATCATGTTAGAGTTTGTTGATTACTATAAAATTGAAAATTGCTGTTCTGCCTTCACTAAAAAAATAAATAAATAATCATGCCCCACGTCGGGCTCTGTGCTGACAGCTCAGAGCCCGGAACCTGCTTCGGATTCTGTGTCTCCCTCTCTCTCTCTACCCCTCCCCTGCTCACACTCTGCCTCTCTCTCTCTCAAAAATAAATAAGCGTTAAAAAAAATTAAAATTAAAAAAAGCAGCAGGTGAGAAAATGATATGGGGGCATCCCTCACCCCCTCTGCTCTATCCGACCCTATAGGATGGCCAGCCTGTGCCTTTGGATTTAATGTGACAACTGTGAGTTACTCTGTTGCCCCTGCTTGGTCAACACCATGACTTTAAAGAAGCCACAGCACAACTGATGTTCCCTTTGCTCCACGCACGCTGGCCATTAGTGCCATGCCTTAGTGCAGAGAACTGCCAGCCCCAAA
Source organism: Acinonyx jubatus (assembly GCF_027475565.1). Taxonomy (NCBI): domain Eukaryota; kingdom Metazoa; phylum Chordata; class Mammalia; order Carnivora; family Felidae; genus Acinonyx; species Acinonyx jubatus. Next base: position 12,581,010 of record NC_069396.1, on the reverse strand, counting down.
CTCAGCCAGACACCCAACTCTAGGGGCAAGGTCAGGAAAAGGAGTCGACGCTTAGATGGCTCATTCCCCTTTCACTCACATGTTTACTGAGCACTGACGTCCTCTGACATCTAGCGCCCTGCTGGATACTGGGGATGAAAGGCTGAGAAGCACATGTTTCAGTCCGGTGAGGACCACGAGAGTGGTGCAGGCACGGTGTTTGAGAGCACTTATATCCCACTGGCGAGGGGGAAAGGCATCTGGAAGTCAGGAAAGACCTATCTTGTGTTATTTAAGGGCTGTCCCAGGCACTTGTAAGGCTGGAAGAAAGTCATCTGTGGATGACAAAGAGAATATTCTTCTAGCATTTGGGAATTGTGGACATCGAGTTAACAAAACCCTTTCCTCTTTTGTAAAAGGATCTTTCAGTTAACTTAAAATTTTTTTTAAATGTTTATTTATTTCTGAGAGAGAGAGAGAGAGAGAGAGAATGACTGGGGGAGGGCAGAGAGGTAGACACAGAATCCAAAGCAGGCTCCAGGCTCTAAGCTGTCCACATAGAGCCTGACGTGGGGCTCTATGAACTCATGAACCATGAGATCATGACCTGAGCTGAAGTCGGACGCTTAACCCACTGAGCCACCCAGGCACCCCTCAGTTAACTTTTTAGCTCCATTCCCCTGAGAACCTGATAAGGGCAGATGGTCATCTATGTGCCCAAATATTGCTGATGACTAAAGACCCCTGATTGGTAAATTGCTTATGAGCTAGGCGTTGGGAGGGTATGAGAACTATAAATGAGGGATGCTGGGCTCTGTGGCCACTCTTATTACTGACACACCCTTTGTGGTGACACCTGAAGATATGCCCATGGAGTTGTTACAAGAGAATATTGACTCCTGTGTGTCACAAGACTTCTAAGCCTGGATGGCCCCACACCCACCGGAGGGGAGCTTCTTTCGCTAGCACCTGGGGTGAGAGCAAAGAGACTATCTCCTGGATGACTGTGGGGACAGCTGCGGGGACTCCCACTGGAGAGAGGGATTTGATGCTATCCTCCGCCAAGCCATGTATCCTGCATGCCATTACTCTCAATGCCAAGTGTGGCTTATGGTAGTCCCATGAGTCTGAATGCCTAGTTGGATCTAGGAAAATCCTGCAGGGACACAGAAGTGGTGTCCAGGTATTTAACTGGAAATGACTCTTAGCCTGTCCCTGCTAAGCAGGTGTGAGGGAAGATAGGCATCTGAACAGCAGGCAGGATTGAGCCTATCCTGTGGTGGGCGCACGGAAAACTGTCCAGACAGGTGTAGAGGTGAGCCCAGTGCTAAGGTTAAGGCAGAGAAACAAGCAAGCACAGCCTTTCCGGGAAACATGTGTCCCTTTCCCAGCATTAGTGACACAGGTCGAAATCAGAGTCACCTGGAAGACTGTGCTCGCCATCACTTTGTAGCAGTCTGTCACCAGGAAGCTCGAGCTCTTGATGTTTCCGTGGGGTTCTGCAGGTGCTTCCAAATGGTGCTGTCTGACACGACCAAAAGCATTATATACCCACATCAGTTGTTTGACGGCTATGGACGGAGGGCGAGGGGCCCTGGGACAGGGACGGGAGGCTATAAAACTTTTAGGCACTTTCAACTACCCATAAGTGCCAAGGGTCTTCATAATTTTACATATAGAAATTTTACATATAGAAAACTCAAAGAATTCATAAAATTCTTTTTACTAGAGCTAATAAATGAATTCAGGGGTACCTGGGTGGCTCAGTTGGTTAAGCCTCCGACTTCCGCTCAGGTCACGATCTCCCAGTTCACTAGTTCAAGTCCCATGTCAGGCTCTGTGCTGACATCTCAGAGCCTAAATCCTGCTTCAGATTCGTTGTCTCCTGCTTTCTCTGCCCCTCCCCCACTCACGCTCTGTCTCTCTCTAAAAAATAAATAAGCATTAAAAAAAGTAAAATAAATGAATTCAGCAGAGTTGCATGATACAAGACTAACACATGAAAGTCAGCTGTGTTTCTATAAATCAGTAATGAAAAAGACAAGAAGGAAATTAAGAAAACAATTCCATTTACAATAGCAGCCAAAAGAATAAAATATTTGGGAGTAAATGTGAGCAAGTGGGTGAAAAGACATGTACGCTGAAAATGACAAAACAGTGCAGAAAAAAAAAAAAGAGCTCTAGGAATAAATACGTGGACCCCACTCTCCATCCTGCCAATCTCTTGTAGGTGCCTCTATTTGCAGCCAATAAGCAAGTGAAGAAACTGACGCAGTTCACACACAGTATGGTGTGGAATGGGGGAAAGATGCAGAGTGAATCGGGAGAACAAATGGAAAATAACTAGCACATCTCGTAATTCTAATGTTTGATGTCTTTTTGAGTGTATTTCTGTTGCATATTGTTTCTTTTTTTTTAATATAATTTATTGTCAAGTTGGCTAACATACTCTTGGTTTTGGGGGTAGATTCCCATGCTTCATCACTTACATACAACACCCAGTGCTCATCCCAAGTGCCCTCCTCAATGCCCATCTGTTGCATATTGTTTCCATCAGCTTTTACTCATGGTGCCTTTTTTCCTTGTGCGTTTTGTTTTGTTTTTATTGTGAGTTTATAGTCCTTGGAATTTTATCTGTGGGAATTTTAGGGGACCTTGATTTATGTTGCATTTCTCCACTGAAATGTATAAGGGCTCCTGCTGAAAGCCCTGGGGTTTCACCAGTCGGGAATACTTTACATGAAATTTTTGACCTGGGGTGTTTCAGACCACCCAGTTTGCATAAATTCAGGCTTCAGACCTCCATCAGGGCTGTGCTTGTGGTTCTACATTCTCAAGAGAAACTTTCTCCTCTCCATGCAGGCAGTGCCCTGGGAAGGTAGGTGTATTTCTGGTTCACTCTTACACTGACAATACAGCCCTTTGGGTTCTGTGGCAGACATATATGGTGACCCTGTTCTCACCCTTCTGTCCACCTCTGGTCTTAACCTTAATTGTGGCGGAAGGTTCTGTCTGACCACTGTCTCAGCTTTGATTTTGGCCACAGTTACAAGCGAAGCTCCCACTCAGCTTGTAGTAATTGCATCCCATTTCAAGTACACACATTCATCTCTCTGCTTTTGCTCCAGGACCTTTGTCAAAGAATCTGGTTGGCTTACATGCCTGGACAACTTATAAGTGAGGAGGGAGTAGACACCCCGGAAGAAATCCTCAACCAACAGGAAAGGAAGCTGGTCGATAAACGTTCCAGCCTCTTGTCCTTTAGGTGGACAATCCTGGCAGATATCCTGTCTGCTTCTCAAGATGACCCTGTAGAATCTGCATAAGAACCTCACATACTCATCCTTAAAATTTAAAAAAATGTTTACTTTGAGAGAGAGAGAGAGAGAGAGAGAGAGAGAGAGAGAGAGAGAGATCTTAAGCAGGGGAGGGGCAGAGAGAGAGGGAGACACAGAATCCGAAGTGGGCTCCAGGCTCTGAGCTGTCAGCACAGAGCCCGATGTGGGGCTCAAACTCACAAACGGTGAGATCATGACCTGAGCCTAAGTCAGATGCTTAAGCAACTGAGCCACCCAGGCGCCCCTCACATACTCATCCTTATATGCTCTCCCCCACTTTCCCTTTCTAATCCTTCCCAATTCCTCACTCTATTTCCACAATCACCTCCCAAATTAACTACTATGTCCATGTTCTCATTTTAGGGACCCTAAATGAAAATAGGTTCCCCCTGCTTTATGCTTTTGCCAAAACAAGATCTCCTTCTCCTTCTCCTTCTTTCTCCTTCTCCTTCTTCCTCTTTATCACTTCTTTTTTCCTGCTACAAGCTTATAAGGTATTGGGGATGGAGTGAAGATGGGAATTCTGGCATTTTCCAAATTTCACATTCAACTTGCAGCATCCTTAGTAGATACAATTTATTCATTGTGCTATTATCACCTCACTGTAAAGAAATCTCCAATCAAATCTCTACAGCCAGCATATCTTCATAGAAAATTAGAACCAGAAACTCCTCAACATAGTTCCAGGTTTCCCTCAAAAACATCAGATGAGACAAAACAGTAAGTCAAGAGAACACGTAAAGTGGAAAAGTGCTGGAATTTTACAACCAGCGACGTGTGATTTGCAAATAGTCACGAAGGCAGTCAGAAGGGGCAGAGCCCCATGCTGTCACCAGAGGGCAGCAGAGGCCAGAGAACAGGTGGAGAAGCAAGACTCCAACAATGTAACCCGTCAGAGATTTGACAGAGACAAGACTAACATTTATTGAAGCCTGTTACAAGTTGGGCATTGTGCTGGGCACAATAAGAAATAGTACAAAGTTCAAAGACAGAGAACAGAAGCCAGAGCCAATGGAGGAAAAGAACGGAGTCCAGTTAAAAGGGCAGTTCTTCAGGTCAGCCAAGAAACGCCCAAAGACAGCCTATCTAGAAGTACAAGCACAGCGCCAGAAATAAATATAATGGCTAGGGCCTGTCCTCTGCCAGGGCAGCTGGCTTGTTGGTACAGAATCAGATAGGGTAAATTGCTCAGATCACTGAATCATTCAGCCTGGTTATTTACACCAATCAGAATTTCAATGGCCCTTTGCCTGAGCAAACATTCAACTTTCTTGATGGTTTTGTGTCTGCTCCCACTACAGAAATAAATATAATCACGTGCCATGAGTTCCAGGCTTTCCCATCATGCTATCTGTGTTGGCATTTTGATAATGCCCCCTGCTTGCTTTAGATCTGATCTTTGGCTCATGTCTCTTACACATGATAATAAATTCCCTGACTCTACTAGACGGTCGCTGGGCAAGGAATGCACCATGAGTACCAATTTGCTTGAGGTTAAGGGCCTCATAGCACTTATATTCTTTTCTGTACAGTGAGACTTACTGTCTTTCAAAGGCTCTGTGGAAATTCCTAACCCCCTGGAAAGTTCTAGTGGGCACAGGAAGCTCTGGGGGAATCTGTCCAATGTTCACCAAGAAGACTTTCTCATTAATAGGTTGGCTTGGTTTTACTATTTTTTCCCCTAAATCTTATTACCATGCTATAAACTTACTTAGATTTCAGTGTTTCTTATGAGTTTTGTTTCAATCTTTTTAAATAAGTTTTTTCCAGTGCCTTTTTTTTTTCCTCAAACTTGTTCATCTTAGACTTTTCTCTGATGGACTTACATATTTACACCCAAGCAATCTCTTCCTCTGTTCTTCCTTCTTGTTTCTTCCTGTTCCTTGGGTGCGATGCTCTGCTGTCAGATTTCCAGCAACATCGAGGAAACACAGGTTGTGATTTCTGCTGCTTGGATGGGCCCGATTCCAGGAGCTTGTGGGATGGGTGGCTCAGACAGGTCACACCTGTCTTCAGGCTGGGAGCCACATGGACAAAGTCACCGCGTGGCTGCTGGAGCAGGGAGAGGCAGCAGGGGCGGGGGCTCTCGCCTCGTCGCCAGAGTCTCACCAAGGTTAGCTTTCTTCCGCTTCCCCATCTTTAGGCAGGCAAATTCAGAGCCCACCTCCGCCAGACCAATTGAATTAGACACTGAGGGTGGAGGACTTGGATCTGTACTTCGACAGGTTCCCCAGGTGGGAACTGACGTGGCTGAGAAGGCATCCCAGGAAACTACGTTACATCTAGACCGAACTGGCCTGAAATTCTAGTTCCCACTGTGGGCATTTGTTGTTACAGCCTTTCCCCCTTCATTTTAGGAAAGTCGACTGGAACCTCATTTGGGATCTGATAAATTCCAGAAGAAACACCTCCCCAGTGGTGCACCAAGGCGGCTGGGAAGAATGCCGACCCTCCAGCTCCAGCCCATCTCCCAGCAGTGAGGGGAGATGTGGTCTGCGGAGAATTTTAAGACAGTAATAAGACTGAATAAGATGATAAGAGTTGGCAAGCTTTGTAGCATGGAGCCTGCTTGGGATTCTCTCTCTCCCTCTTTCTCTGCCCCTCCCCTGCTCCTGCCTGCTCTCTCAAAATAAGTAGAATAAACTTGAAAAAAGAAAGAGTCGGCAAGCTTTTTATCATCACTATGCTCCAGCAAGTCCACACAGCCTGGTCAGTAGTAACATAAACACCCCTCCCTGCTGGACCAACTGCCTTCATCCCCCCCCCCCCCCACCCCGTCACCCCTCCCCCACTCCCCCCCCCCCACCCCGGCCATGAAGTTTGGTGAGGCCCCAATCAACAAGTGCCAACAAACTTTTGTTGATTTCTTTTTCAAGGTTTTTATTTTTCAAAATATACAATTTATTTACACCTTTATGTCACAACTGTAGTTTGTATATTTATTCCAAAATCTTTAAATAACTCCACAGTAAACAGTACAAATCACAGGATCCGTCAAGCTGCTTCTCTGTAGCCTTTACACTCTTAGAGATTCTAAAATGTTTCAAGTAGTAACGGTTTCTGGGTGAGAAGAGAACAAAAACGGGACAAAATGTCTTACATAAGCCTGACGTGTGGGATTAGATACGGCGATCTGAGCAGCTACTCGGTCGGGGGCCAGACTAAGGGCATTTATATAGTTGATAAATAAGACCCTCTCATGAGCAGTGAGGGTTTTGGTTACGAGACAGGGATGGGAACCTCATCTGCTGGGGGAGGTGCAGGGAAGCAGCTGGGGAGGGGGTAAGGCACCGCACGAAGGCTCCTTCTCGGCGTGAAGAGGTGCTGGCTGGAAGGGTCCTGAGTGGGGCGGCAGAGGCCCACCGGTGCCAGGCGGAGGTCAAGAATGGCCAGAGACGGGGTGGGGCTCCTGCCCACCGAGAGGCCCCGGTCGCCTCCCCCGGGGAAAAGCTGTGTGATTCTGAAGGCAGGTGGGGAGGTGGCTAGAGGAGCTGGCGGTTCCTCAAGAAAGGGGCCCGGGGTCCCGCCACCTAGGAGGCCATGCCAGAGGCCCCCCACCCCTCTGCATAGGCCGGTAAAGGGCCGAGCGTGTGGGTGGGGCACGTGTGGCAGCCTGAGGCATCCGACGGTGCAGCTGGCATTTGTGATTGGGGGCAAGGGGACAAAGGCACTGCCCCGGGTCTGGAGGTGGCCCATGGGAGGCATCATGTTGTCTCTCTCTTTGTGAGAGCCCTTCATCTACCTCAGTGTTCTCCTTTCATCAGGAGAACAGCCAGAGCCACCAAACCCTCCCCGGGAAGGGAGGAAGAGGAAGACAAGGACCCCAGGCCCCGTAGACTCACTTTGCTGTTAACACCGGCAGCTCCACCACTGGGGGGTGGGTGGGGGGTTCTCCCAGGTGGCCCAAGGTGTTGAGACACAGGTGGGTCACAGGCCTGGCCCCAGGGGTCAGTTTCCTTCATTCCCCTTGGGAAATTCCCCATTGGCCAGGTCCTGAAGCCATCCTGTGGGCTAAGGCTCTGGGCAGGGAAGCTAATGGAGAGGCCATGATGCTCTAGAAAAGAGCTAGACCCTGAGAGCCACCTGGGCACCTCATGGACATGACCCTCCAGTGGGGGGTCAGGAGGGCAGTCTCAGGGTCTGTCTCAGTCTTCCGGGTCTCTCCAGCATGCCCCCACCAAGCCCAAAGGCCCGACAAAGCCTGTCCCGCCTGGCCAAGCAAACCTTCTTTTCAGGGTCTGGATGGGGGGTGGGGGTGAGGCAGGGGCCACGGCTGGGCTGAGGGCAGGACGGTGGGGCTGGGAGTTGTCACTGCATCTTCAGGTGGGGCTCTTCCGGCATAAGGGTGTGGAAGAAATGATCCCACAATTTAGTGCTGATGCCAAATCCTAGAGAAGGAGAGAAATGGGGAGAAGATGAGGGACCGGTGAAGGCGTGGGAGAAATTTCCTCGGGAAGGGAGCCTGGGGAGGGCTAGCACGCAGGCAGGGTTTGAACATCTGTCCCCGCTGGCCTTCCCAACTCTCAGGGCCCTCCTGGCAGAGGTTGAGAGCAGAGTACTTGTGTTTGTAGTCTCCCAAGGATGCCACTGGAATAAACCCAAATTCCTTATCCAGCCTGTGTTTGGTGGGACAGCCTGGCCCTTGCCTGAGTCTCTTCCCCTCTGTCTCACACTTCAGCCTCTTCCTTCTCTTTGGAGATGTCAAGTTCATTCCTGCTGCAGAGGCTGGAACAGAGGCTTTGCACCTGTTGCTTCTGGGATGTTCTTTCCCCAGACGTTGGATGCTGGCTTCTCTTAGCTTAGGCCTCAGCTGTAAAGACACTTCTGCAATGATACGTTCCTAGACCCCTTTACCTAGTGCTGTTTCATCCAATGCGGTAGCCACTGACCTGTGTGGCTGCTGAGCCCCGAGAAGGTGGCTGGAGCTACGGAGGCACTCGATTCCTAATTTCATTTCATTTCATTTTTTTAAGTTTTTTTTTTTTTAATGCTTATTTATTTTTGAGAGAGATAGAGACAGAGACAGAGCATGAGTGGTGGAGGGGCAGAGAGAGAGGGAGACACAGAATCCAAAGCAGGCTCCAGGCTCTGAGCTGTTAGCACAGAGCCCGATATGAGGCTGGAACTCGTGAACCACAAGATCATGACCTGAGCCAAAGTTGGAGGCTTAACCTACTGAGCTACCCAGGTGCACCCCCCCCCCACCTTTGTAAGTTTTAATTTCATTTTATTAAAAAAAATTTTTTTTAATGTTTATTTATTTTTGACACAGCTAGAGACAGAGCATGAGTAGGGGAGGGGCAGAGAGAGAGGGAGACACAGAATCCGAAGCAGGCTCCAGGCTCTGAGCTGTCAGCACAGAGTCCAATGTGGGGCTCAAACTCACAGACCACGAGATCATGATCTGAGCCGAAGCTGGACGCCCAACAGACTGAGCCACCCAGGTGCCCCAATTTCATTTTAAATAACTCTAATTCCAATTTAAAAATTTATAGTTGACTGAGTTACTGGAAAACTTTTTTTAATTAATTAATTTTTTACATTTATTTATTTATTTTGAAGGGGGGGCAGAGAGAGAATCCCAAGCAGGTTCCCTGCTGTCAGCACAGAGCCCCATACAGGGCTTGATCTCCTGAACTGTGAGATCATGACCTGAATTGAAATTAAGAGTCAGAAACTTAACCAACTGAGCCAGAGGGAGACAGAGTGAGCGAGCAAGAATCCCAAGCAGGCTTTGCACTGTCAGCATGAAGCCTGACTCGGGGCTCAAACTCACAAACTGTGGGATCATGACCTGAGCCGAAATCAAGAGTCATGAGTTGAGTGATTACTCAACCAACTGAGCCACCCAGGCACCCCGATCTACTGAAAAACTTTTAGGCATGTTTAGGACAACTCACCTAATGTGAATTCACTTTTTTAAATAGTCAATTTTATAAACTCTAAATATAGATCAAGTATTTCTAATAAGGGGCGCCTGGGTGACTCAGTCGGTTAAGCGTCTGACTTCGGCTCAGGTCATGATTTCGTGGTTTGTGAGTTCAAGCCCTGCATCAGGCTCTGTGCTGACAGCTTGGAGCCTGGAGCCTGCTTCGGATTCTGTGTCTCCCTCTCTCTCTGCCCCTCCCCTGCTCATGCTCTATGTCTCTCTCAAAAATAAATAAGCATTAAAATTTTTTTTAAAGCATTTCAAACGAAAACTTAGCACTTGAACTGAGATGTGCTGTAAGTGCAAAGTACACACTAGATGTTGTGAAGATGTAACATAAGAAAAATAATGTAAAATATCTCATTAGTGTTTTTTTATATTGGTTACAGGCGGAAATGGTAATATTTTGGTTGTATTTGGCTTAATAAAATATATATATTTTTTACTTTTTTTAATGTTAATTTTTTTTTTGAGAGAGAGAGACGGAGTGCAAGCAGGGGAGGGGCAGAGAGAGAGGGAGACACAGAATCCAAAGTAGGCTCCAGGCTCCAACCTGTCAACACAGAGCCTGACATGGGGCTTGAACCCATGAACCAGGAGATCATGACCTGAGCTGAAGTCAGATGTCCAACCGACTAAGCCACCCAGCGCCCCTTAATAAAATATATAATAAAAAAATTTTTTTAATGTTTTTATTTATATTTGAGAGAGAGAGAGAGACAGAGAGAGAAAGCGAGCTTGAATGGGGGAGGGGCAGAGAGACAGAGACAGAATCTGAAGCATGCCCAGGCTCCAAGCTGTTAGCACAGAGCCTGATGCAGGGCTGGAACCCATGAGCCGATGTCAGGCGCTTAACCCACTGCGTCACCCAGGCACCTGTAAAATATATTATTAAAACTAACTATATCTGTTTAATTTTGCTTGTTAACGTGGCTACTAGAAAATCTGAAATCATATCTGTGACTCGCGTTGTTTTTATGACACAGAGCCGGACCCTCCCCGACAGCTCGTGGTTTCTTTTCTTTGTGGCCCTTATCACTGTCTAAAGTTATCTTTGCTATTTGTTGATTTCCCTGTTTGTCTCCCAGTGGGTAGGGTGGGAGCCCCCGGCTTGCCTTCCTGTGTATCCCCAGCACCCAGAACAGTACCCGACCCTTGGTAGGGGCTCACTGGTGGCTGTAAAATAAATACGAGAACGAATGAAGGAGGCTGGGTGTGGGCGGCCTCACCTGACTGCTGATGTGCAAAGTGATGCTTGACGTGGTGAGCCTTCATGTTGTACAGGTAGGAGCCCTTGTGCGGCGAGCCGAAGTGCAGGTAGTAATGTGTCATGTCGTAGAGGATGTACCCCAGGAGGCCCCCAGTGAACACAGTGCCCCCCACCGCCTCCGGCAGGAGGAGCTGTAGCAACGCGTAGAAGAAGGCAATCCCCAGAGAAGCCGGCACCGGGGGAAAGACCAGGCGGGACTCATCGAAGGGTGCCTGCGGAGGGAGAGGCTCACGCGTCAGCAGACGGCCGGGCCGGGCGGCCTGCCTGTGGTCCCAGCACCGCAGAGGACAGGGGCAGAGCCGCCCGCGCGTTCCAGTGAGGCGGCAGCAACCTGTCACGGGTGGGCTTGGCACCTTCGGTGGCTTTGGGGAGGGCAGGCCACCATGCTTGAAGGCCCTTGAGAGACTGTCCCGCTCCCAATTTCCAAGCCAGGACGGGCCCTGGAGACCTGTCCAAGAACAGGGCGGCGGTGATGTGGGCGGCGGGCTCCCAGCCCACGAGGCCACGTTGGCTCCGGAACTTGTTAGGTGCTAGAGAGGAGCCTCACCGCCAGATACCATGCGGGGTACCCGGACGGAGGCCTGATGTTGTCTGGGGGGCCAGCACACCAGCAAGAGGAGGTTAACGCAGGCTCACAAGGTAGACCGGTACCAGAAGTGTGAGCGGACGCGGTCTCCCTGTCCCCACCTCCTAGGGGGCGTTCCAAGGGGGTGTGGTCACAGTGAAGCAGATAAGAGAGCCAAGCCTTAGACTCCAGCTTCAAGAGCCAAGGGCCTGGCATAGAGGTAAGGTTTTAGAGACTGCTTGGTGAGTGTTCTGAGAAGGGACAGACCCTCTCTGGGCTGGAGGAGAAGAGAGAGAGAAAGCAGGTAACAGCCACAGAGCAGTGCGCGGGTGTGCGCCTCCCCACCCCCCCCCCACCCCCCCAGGACCAGCTCCTGGAAGCAAAAGGCAGGGAGAGAGGGAAGCGGGGAGGGAGAAAAGAAGAAAGACAGTTGAGAGCACAGACTCTGGGGTTCACAGAATGGGGCCCAACATCCTGGCTGTGCCAGGTGTGACTTTGGACAAGTTCCTCAGTTTCTTAATTTCTCTAAGCCTCAGTTTGCAGCTCTGCGGAATGGGGAGAACTGTAGCACCATCCTCAGAAGGAAGCTCCACCAGGACAGTGAGTTTTTAGTTTTGTTCTGTTGTATCTAGAACAGTGCCCGCAGGTAGTGAGCGCTCAGGGAACGTCTGTTGAACGAACGAACGAATGAATGAGATGGTGTGAGGATTAAAGATGACGGCTGAAACGTACCTGCAGCGTGCCTGGTGTCAAAAATGAATGGTGTGCAGACACGCATGCTCACTCTGTCCACGCCCGCTTCCAGTTAGGACCCAGTCACCCGTCTGAGCAGCAGCAAATGCCCTGATGGCCACTTGTTCCCGGCCTGACTCCCAGAAAGATCAGCAGCTCCCCCGAGCGGGTCACGGTTGCCAGGCCCCGGGCAGGAGCCTGCCCTGCTCACCTTGTGGTGCTGGCCATGCAGGACGAAGTGCAGCAGGATAAGGTAATAGCTGTCCCCGGGGGGCTTCATGTGGAACAGGAAGCGGTGGATGAGGTACTCCGTGAGGCTCCAGAGGAGCAGCCCCAGCACGAAGAGGCCCGGGAACACGGACTTAGGCATGGCCACCGAGTACTCTGCAGAATGGCCAGACAGAGGCAAAGTCAGGGCAGACAGCCCCAGTGGGCGCTAAGGCCTGGTGGCTCCAGACACGCCATCTCAAGGCCCCGTCACCTTGGGGGCTGCTGCTCTCCATCCAGCAGCTATGGGGCCGGGCCACACTGATGGGACTCTTGGGTCAAAATGGGAAGGAGGACGTGAGGGGCTGCGGCGCTCAGAGGGGTCCTCCTCGGGAACAATGGGGCTGCTGGCCAGAGGTCTGAGATCTTCCTTAGGGGGACTGAGGGGAGCAGCTGTTGCCAGTGCTGGAAATTTCTCTGGTGCTATGTTCTGAATGTGTCCCCCCCCAAATTCATAGGTGAACAGAAACATCACTGCCAATGCGATGGGATTAGGAGGTGGGGCCTTTGGGAGGTGATTGGGTCATGAAACGGGAACCCTTATGAACAGGACTAGTGTCCTTATAAAAGAGACTGCACGGGGCGCATGGGTGGCTCAGTCGGTTAAGCGTCTGACTTCGGATCAGGTCATAATCTCGTGTTTCTTCAGGCTCTGTGCTGACAGCTCAGAGCCTAGAGCCTGTTTAGGATTCTGTGTCTCCCTCTCTCTCTCTGCCCCTCCCCCACTCATGCTCTGTCTCTCTCTCTCAAAAATAAATAAACATTAAAAAAAAGGGGGGGGTGGTGAGAAAAAAAGGACAGAGACTGCACCTAGCTCCTTCCCCTTTTGGCCATGTGAGGACACGATAAGACATTTGAGACCTGCAAGAGAGGCCTTCACCTGACCAGGCTGGCATCCTGATCTGGGACTTTTAGTCTTTTGAACTGTGAGTAATACATTTCCTATTTTTTATAAGTTACCCAAGCTGTGATGTTTGATTAAAACGGTCCAAATGGCTGACGCTTCTGGGAAGGGTGACTTTGTTTCGGTGGCATAAGGGAGAGGGAGGGACGATCCCAATGAAGCCAGCAGAGCCTGGGGGTTATTGATGAAAACTGTTAACAACCCGGGATCGGTGGGGCTGGGGGTAGGGCAGGAGGGACAGGAAACCCAAGCAGAGAAATCTTAGCAGACAAGACTTAACATCACAGCTGTGAGGGAGACGTGAAAAAACCGAAGATGATTCGCTCGGAGACCAGAAGACTTCAGAGATGTAACTGTCATCAGGTGCGAGTTCCCAACACCCAGTGGTCTGAGGACAGCCCACAGTCGCTGAGGGTCTCCTTCCCTTTCCCCATTCATTCTTGACTTCATGGTGACGTCAGCTCTGGTCACTGTTTTCTCCAAGCCTAACCTCACCCTCTTAGCTTCACTTTTCCCCACAAGCCACTCCTTTAGCCAGACTTCCTCTCCCTTTTTAAAAATAATAGTCTCACTGAAATATAATTCACATGCTGTACAATTTACCCACTTAAAGTGTATAATTCAGTGGTTTCTAGTATACTCAGGATTGTGCCACCATCACTAGTCAATTTTAGAACATTTTCATCACCCCAAAAAGAAACCCTGTATCCATTACCAGTCACTCCCCACTTCCTTCCACACCCCTGCCACTTTGCAACCCATGGAAACCACAAATCTATGTTCTGTCTATGGATTTGCCTATTCAGGACAGTTGATATAAATGGACTCATAAAATACGTGGTCTTTTATGACTGGCTTCTTTTACATACACTATTTTGAAGGTTCACTGATATCGGGTGCCTGGGTGGCTCAGTCGGTTAAGTGTCTGACTCTTGATTTCTGTTTAGGTATTAATCTCACGGTGCATGAGATCGAGCCCTGCGTGTGGCTCTCTGCTGACAGCTCAGAGCCCGCTTTGGATCCTCTGTCTCTCTCTCTCTCTCTCTGTGTCTCTGCCCTCCCCCACTGCTGCCACTGTCTCTATATACGTCAAAAATAAACATTTTTTAAGAAGGTTCATCCATGTTGTCGTATGTATCAGGACTTCCTTCCTTTATAAGACTGAATATTTTTCCATGTTATGCATAGACCGTCTCCGTTTATCCATTCCTCAGTTGATGGGCATCTGGGTTATTTCTATTTTGGGGCTGTGACGAATAATGCTGCTATGAGCGTTCATGGACAAGTTTTTGTGGGGGCATGCTTCAGTTGTCCTGGGGATAAGCCTAGGAATGAAATTGCTGGGTCGTATTGTAACTATGTTTACTCTTTTGAGGAACCACCAAACTGTTTTCCAAAGATAACCGTTCTCTTTTGATCTTTCCTCCATCTCCCTTACCCACCCCCATGAATCCTCAACCCAGTACAAGAACCTGTGTGTCCTCTGCATATGCAAGCTGCTGAGCACAGAGGGACAGCTGTGTAGACACGGGTCTGGAAGCTTCAACCTCAGCTCTTGCGCGGTGATCCTTTTATGTCTCCAGGCTTAGATCCCTTCCTGCTGCTCTCAAACACTGCCCCCCTCCGTCCACCCAGCCTCCTACTTCAGACTTCCTCCACACCTTCCCTTCCACCTTTAACCATACCCAATTCTGCCCCCGCCCTTGAACTTCTTTCCTGCTCCTCAGGGAAGAGAGAGGCACCCAGGCACCTGGGTACTGGATGGTGGCAATAATCATAACAGCAGGTGTATACTGATCAGTAACTACATACCGAGCACCATGTAAGTGATTTACATGGATTACTTCATGTTTCCCCTCACTGCAACCTTATGAGGGAAGCCCTGACATTACCCATATGGGTGAGGATATGGAGATACAGACAACTTAAGTTACTTGTCAGGCTCAACCCACTAGGGAGTGCAGAGGCCACAGCCTGCTTCCCCCACCCCCTCCATCCCGAGCCCCTCCATCCCAAACAACTCCTCTCTGGGCATCTTCAACTTCTTCTCTAGTGGGCTTTCCCGTCATAGACTCTGTCCCTGATTCATAGCCAAGCCTATGGGAAAGACAGACTAGACTCATATCTCTACTTGATTGCTTCCCATTTGATTCTCAAGCCCCTACAGTCCGTCTTCTGCCCCAAGCCACTGGAATTGCAAAGGCTATTCAGGATGTACTTCTTGCCAGATCTAGTAAGCTTTTCAATTCATCCCCTGCTTGGCTGTGGCATATGATATTAGTGACCAGTCTCTTCTTGAATCTGGAGCCCCCACGAGTTCCTAACCTGAGGTTGTTGAACACCCAGAGTCCTCAGCTGGATTCCAGGGTGTCTGTGAAACTCCTGAAATGGTAACCCAAATGATGCCTCTTCGTACGATTTTTCAGGAAAGCGAGTCCACAGCTTCGCAGAATATCTCGAAGGATCTACGACCAGTATGGTGAGAATACACAGCTTGGCTTTTCTCCTCTTCCCTAGATGCCCCTTGTCAGGTTCCATCATGGAAATGCTGCCTCAGTCCCCAGCGTCAAAGCCTTCCTGCTCCACTCTCCCGTACTCCCTGCTCGATGCGGGAAGGTGGCCACACCCACAGGCTGACCACCCCCCACCCCAGACCCACACTTCACCCCAGCCCCGGACAGCCACTTGCTACAGGGGAACCTCCACATGGCTGTCCACAGGCCCCCAAAGTCAACAGTGGCCAGACGAGACCAATCTTCTTCCTCTTCTCCGTGCCCACCCTATCACTCCACGATGCTCCTCTTGGGTTCTTTCCTCTGCCAGAGGCACCAATATCCACATGTGACCAAAGGCTTAACTTATCCCCTTCTCTCGCATCCATCCAGGCACCTGTAGGCTCCCCCTCTTTAACATGTCTTGGCAAAGCAAAAGAAGCCAGACACAAAAATCCATGTTCTGTATGATTCCATTTGTATGGAGTGTCTAGAAGTGGCAAATGTGTAGAGACAGAAGGTAGATGTGGTGGTTGCCAAGGGCTTGGGGCATGGGAAATGGAGAGCAATGGGATTTCCTTTTGGGGTGATGAGAATGTTCTGGAACTAGACAGAGGCGGCAGTTGCACAATGTTGTGGATGTACTAAATGGCACTGAATTGCTCGCTGTGAAATGGTTACTTTTGTTATGTGAATCTCATCTCAATTAAAAAAAAAAAATCTCTCTCTGGTCGATTCTTTGCTCTTAATCCCCTACTACCTTATTACTTCTTGCCCAGTGATGGCATCTGCCTCCCATCCCAGTCCCCTGCCTCCCCGTGCATGTTCAAACCCTTCCACGGCGCCTCGTTACCTTTAGGTAAAGTGCAAACACCCAACGAGGCACTCAGAGTCCCTTGAGACCCGCCCAGCCAGCCACATCCCGCCTCGGTTCCCTGTTGCCTGGTAGTGGGACCAAACCAAAGCATGCGTGGCTCCTTAGATGTACCACATCCTCCCACCTCCCCATCTTATCCCTAATTTTGTTCATATTTTCTTTACTGGGATTCCCTCCCTGCTCCCTTATCCTCGGAGATTCAGCCCATGTGTCTCCTGCGAAAAGCCTCTGCAGACGCCCCTCATCCCCACTGGGGCTGGTTTTGAAGCTCCTACCCCACCCTTCATATCATATCACAGCTACCGTGCTGCACCCTGGCTTACGGGTTTTATCATTGGTCCCCATTTTATGGCAAGGGAGGCCTTTCATTTGATATCTCCAGGGCTTCACACAGCAGGTGCCTGGATACTTGAGAGATGGGTGGTTGGAAGCAAGCCCCTCTGAAGGGCTGTGCCCAGGTGAGGTCTGATCTGTGTCATTCTAAGTGTAGAACTGGGCCTAGAGGAAGGCAGCTTCGGGTTCTGTTGAAGGAAGCGTGGATGGCCACAGGTGGCTGCTGAGGAAGGAAGAAAGCCCAGGAAGGCAGGGAGGAGGAGGTGAGCTTCTAGCTCTTTGGAACAGAATCTAGGCCCAGCCCCATTCGGACAAAACAATGAAAGACCAAGGTGAACCTGACCTTTTGTACCAGGCTGAGCTGAGGGTGGGGGGAAGGGTGGGCAATAATCATGACCTTGGCTTGAAAACTTCTCAAATGGGACCGTAGTGATGACTGTTGGCTCAGTGGGGAGGGAGCAGTGGCTTTCTAAAACCCCTCCCCCACACAGGGCCTACCAGCCACAGAGTGGTAATTTAGAGCCAGATCCCTAAGAACGGGCACTGAGAGGAGGCTGGCTTCCTCCTTTCTACAGTTCCTGACCTGCAGCTCTGCAGGTTACTGTCCCACTGTGGTGGGCTCAGTGGGTGGCAATTTATCAGGACATCAACCTACGCCACGTCCACATTTGGTACAAGATGCTTCCCTAACAGCTCTGTGCGAGTGGCCGCCTGACCTTGGCTGAGCTGCCCTGGTAGGCGAGGAACCCTGCTTCTAGGGAGGTCCTGACACCTTTGGGGTCCTTCAAAACACGCTGGTTTTGGGCTTTGGCTTTGCAGACGTGGGTTCAAATCCTAGCTCTGTACCACCTACCTCGGTGTTTTCTCAACAGTAAAATATCCTACGCATTGTGAAAGGCTGTTGTTAGGATGGAGGGAATAGACCACCTAATTATATGATAAGTATAGATAATACACAGTAAGAATAATATATTTTCAGATAGTAATACTGATAATATAATGCTCCTCATATATAATAAGTAGCTACTATAATATTTATTTAGCTACTATAATTTTTAAATGGGATCATTCACATTTAAATATGAGGCAAAATACATCTAAGTTCTAACTTGTGGTCCTACTGTGCCCATCTTCTCTTGATTCTCCTTGTAGAGTTCTGGAGGGTTCCTGCTTGAAGAAGTTCCCCAGCCCCCCGCCTCCCCCTGCCCAGAGTGCAGGATCCCCACCTCGGTGCTCAGCTTTCCCATCAGCAGGGAGAGGACTGGACACACAGGAACATTCTGTGGCCACAGACTTTGGTCTTGACCTTGGCTCGGACTCCCACAACAGAGCCCGTTGGAGGCCTGCAGCGCCACCTGGGGTGCCGCTGGGCAATGGTTCTGGCTCAGCACTCCCTCTCATCTGCTCCCAGGAACTGCTCTAGGGGCCATCCTCAGTTTCCAGAACCCCTCTGCCTTTCAGAGCATTCTCATTCACGCATGTAGGCATCTCAGCATCGCACTGGTGTCTCCGTTCAGCTTCCACTGCCTCTCGGCCTCCCGAGTCCTCTGCCTCTATTCCAGCGCGCCCTCTGTCCACCAGCTGCACCGGGACCCTGCTGAGCACCCCCCTGCCTCACTTCGCCGGCTCTTAGTTTCTCTGCTGGCACCCGTGCCTTGCCTGACGAGCTTGGGGAGGAGGGAGGGATGTGGACACATCTCTCTCACGCCATCATCACTGGCATCACGGTCACAGACTCTACACTGGGCCTCTATTAGCGCATTTCAGCGCTCTGCAGAGGTCTGCCTTCAGGCCAAGCCCCCAGGTCACCCTCCCTGCCACGCAGAAGAGTCCCCTCCTATAGGTCAAGTCTCTGCCCGCCCCCTCACCCCAGCATCACCCCTGTCGGCCCATCCGGCCGGAGCTGGTACCGAGTGGCATCTCTGGAGGGCTCCTGCAGAGGGACCCGGGCCAAAGCTCTGGCATCCCCTTCCCCCTCCGGCTGCCAGCCCCGGCGGCCCAGCCACTGTTGGTGATTGTTAGGGGAGCGCCGGGTGGACAGTGGGCGATTCAGCGAGCAGGCCTTCTGAGCAACAAGCCTTGTGCTGTGCCTGAGCTATTCAGCGTGGGCAGAAAAGGGTAACCTTGGCATGTGGGGCGTGCATATTAACCCTTGGTGACCGGGAGCAGTTTGGGGCTCAGGGGGACTTCCTGCACTTGTTCGTCCCCCATCCCAACCTGGGCCAGGTGGGAAAACTGAAGCTCCCACCGCTGTGGCCAGGGCCCCTCTCACCTAAGCCATTCAGGCCCTCAACTTGTCCCCCACCCCGCAAAGGTGGGCTGGGAAGAGACGTCGGAGTGTGGGGAGAAGGAGCCTGTGTCCGGCAGAGAGAGGGAGGCTCTGAAGGTGCACAGTCAGGAATGGGAGACATGCGATCAGAAGAGGAAAGCCCGACTCACCCGCTCCCGGCACCCCTCCGCTGCCTGTCCCCTAACCTTGCCTGGGTCCGAGCCACCCACCAGGGGCTAGCACCTCCCTGAGGCAGGCTGTGACAGGACACGGGACCATCTGTGCAGGCGGTATGTTTCTGGGGACACAGGTAGGCGGTAAGCTTGGGAGGCAGTGGGCAGAAGTGGCCACCCCCAAATCTTAGAGACCCAGTCACATAGGCTCTTTGGAAGTTGCCCCACATCGGCCCTTCCCTCTGTCCCCTGATCCTCAAAGCTGGGGGGCACCCGACATTCACATGCTAGCCATATGACCCTGAATCCTCATTTGACTTTTCTGAGGCATTATGTCCTTGTTTCTAAAAGGGCATGATGATAGTACCTTTCTCATGGGGATGCTGGGAGGGTTAAGTGAGGTGGTCCCTGGAACCTGACACGTGGTAAGCGCCCAATAGTGGTTAGTGGGGTTCGTACTCCAAGTCAGGGGTTCTGTTGCATGAGCTTTTGCTCAGGAGACACCGTAGGACACTTCCAGATCTTTCTCTCCCAGGTTCTAATCTGTGCTGTGTTCAGTGGGCCATTTTGAGTTAAGCTCTCAGCTGTGCATCTAGTGAAATGATTTCATTTTGGTTTCTTTGACAGTCCCAAGTCATACGTTTTCTAGTATTACACTCAGCAAGAAGCCCTCTCCTTCATTGCTACGCCTCCTGATGAAATAATTTCGTTTAGTTTCTGCTCACGTATTGTTGTTGTTGTTGTTGTTTTTATCCATGTGGGGCTGCGGTCGGGGGAGCCTGACAGTTTTCTTTGTCTATTGCTACAGATAGGTCTCATTTACAAATGTTTGTGAGGTGGTTTGGGGTTCTGTGTTCTTCAAAACTCAGGACCAGAGACACCACTGAAATTTCCTGCCTCCAGGACCCAGGGGAGCAAACCAGGAAGGAACCAACGTTACCTGTGGAGAAGGAAGCAAAGAGTCGAACGTTGCCCTGGGCAAAGGTTCGGTAGTAGGACCAGCTGAGGTACAGCACCAGGGGTGTCCAGATGAGGGGGACAGAGTACCTGCAGGAGGATCCTCAGGGTGAGAAAAATACATGCACAGGGGCTCGACAGGGTTCAGCTTCCCCAGAGACGCATCGCTCAACTAGAGGAAGGAGTAAATGATACCAAAGCATGTGCGGAAAGCATATGGAGACATAGGGCCAAAGGGACACTGCTTTGGGGATGGGGAGAAGAAAAGAAGAGAGAGGCTGTAAGTCTATCTCCTTCTGTCTCTGAAGTGAGTTACTGGCAGAAAAGAATTGCATCCCTGTGGCCAGACTCTGCGCCGCTGGATTGATGCCGACCTCTTGTGGCAAAGAAGCCAATTGCAGGCAAAATTGTTCCCATGGGCTTTCCAGGCTGGAAAACCCTCCTAAGAGTCTGGAATGGAACAGGGTGGCTGTTCTATTGAGCCTGGGTGGCTCAGTTGGTTAAGCATCTGACTCAATTTCAGCTCAGGTCATGATCTCATGGTTGTGGGATCAATCGTGGTGTTGGGCTTAGCACGAAGCCTGCTTGGGATTCTCTCTCCCCCTCGCTATGCCCCTCCTCCACTCATGCTCTCTCTTAAAATAAATACATAAACTTAAAAAAAAAAGAATGAGGTGACATTTAAAGTGGCTTCTGGCTACATGTTAGCTTGCCACTCACTCAATGGATAAACCATGCATAGGAATGGATTGTATCTATGGCATGTTCCACTATCCCCAAGAGTTGACACTACAGCTCTGGGCTCTGGAGAGGGACCCAACTGTCCCTTCTCCTTCTGTATCCGACTGGCAGCAACAGGAGAGAAGGACAGCCCCACCATGGGCCCAGAGCAGGGCTCACCAGGCAGTCTTGGAGAGGGCCTCGATGAGGTCGGAGTGGAAGAGGCGGATGGGCCTGGTCACTGGCTGGTGGACCCACTCGTCATACTTCTCTCCCAAGTGGCCTACCTGCCACAGCAGGGGCTTCCGCCAGTCTACCAAATCCTGCAAGAGACAAAGTCAAGTGGAATTGATATTCACACCTGTGCACATTCACTCTCCCATTTTCTGGTACGATATCCCAATCTCCATTCCCCACCTAAGCTCACATGATCTGTACCCACCCCTCCACTTCAATGATCCTAGAACTGACCAAGACACTCATCTCAGCCTTCCAGTCACAGAAACGGGATCCAGGACAGGTCCATGGCCTAAGCCGGTGCAATGAGCTGTCAGACACCCTTTCTTCCTGCTGGGGTTGCTAAGCTGGCACGGCACGACCCTGGAGTTGCTAGCAGACTTGGTCAACACAGAGGATGGCCAACCTAGGAGCTAGAGACACTGAATCTGGGTCATGACACCCGAGCACCCAGATTCAACCACACCCGAAGACTGAAGTCTCGCTCAGGACTCTTTAGGTCCAGAAGCCTCAGACAACAGGCCTGCTCTCTCAGCTGAAGGTGGGGCAAAAGGTGCAGCATCAATCTGAGGACACAGCTGTGAGGGTCCATGTCTGCATCGTATAGGCATGTTTAGAATCCAGGCCTGCATGTTAATGAATTGGAGGTGATGTGCTGTTGGAATTCTCCAGTGTTAACTTTGGAACTCTGTATCCGATTGGGACAAGAGTGCTGTGGAGCCTTTATGGTCAGCAACCCAGTAAACCTCACACAAAGTGAAGGCTGTTGGACACCGTTTTGAAGGTCATGGCTGGCAGCCGACACAGGTCTTTTCTGATAGCACAGCATCTGCTGAAGCCGGAAGTTGCGATGAGATTTTGGTAGGAGAGAGACCCTAAGCTTTCTGTACATCTTTGCTCTTCTCCACTGTAATTTTTATTTCTTTGCACATTTTGAGCATGAACACTTGATGTGACATTGTAGCAAATGATGCATGACTTGCCTTCCACATCTAGCTTTAGTCCCTCAAACCCATGGCCGGGTCGTGGGCATGGACTTACTTTAGATAGGAATGGGAAAAAAGGTCTATGATAGGCATATTAAGTCTGCAATTTTATGAAGTTAGCTAGAGAAAATAAATTATTTGGCCCCTGCAAAAATGAAAACAAAAACAATAAAAAACAAAAAAAACTATATTAGTGGGGCACCAGGGTGGCTCACTCGGTTAAGTGTCCGACTTCAGCTCAGGTCATGATCTCATGGTTTGTGAATTCAAGCCTCACATCGGGATCTGTGCTTATAGCTCAGAGCCTGGAGCCTACTTTGGATTCTGTGTCTCCCTCTCTTTCTGCCCCTCCCCCACTCATTCTCTCTCTCTCTCTCTCTCTCTCTCTCTCTCTCTCTCTCTCTCTCTCTCAAAAATAAACATTTAAAAATTAAAGGGGCACCTGGGTGGCTCAGTCGGTTAAGCGTCCGACTTCAGCTCAGGTCACGATCTCGCGGTCCGCGAGTTCGAGCCCCGCGTCGGGCTCTGGGCTGATGGCTCAGAGCCTGGAGCCTGCTTCCGATTCTGTGTCTCCCTCTCTCTCTGCCCCTCCCCCGTTCATGCTGTGTCTCTCTCTGTCTCAAAAATAAATAAAAACGTTAAAAAAAAAGTTTAAAAATTAAAAAAAAAACTGTAGTAGCAATAAAATAGGCCTTTTCCCTTTTACCATGGGCTTTCTTCTTGATATTGGTCTGGATGATTCATTCAATCACCCATTCAAACTATTATTCATTCAAAAATTTGCTTGATATTTCATATATGTGTATATTTTTATGCAAGCAGCTGGGAAAAAGAAATGGAAATGTAAGAGACCATCTTTGCTTTATATAGCTTAGTGCTTAATTAGAGTTGACTGTAGAGTCAGGCCTAGGTGCAATTCCTGCCTCCATCACTTACTGTGTGACCTTAGGCAAATTACTTGACTTCTCTGAGCCTCAGTTTTCCCAGCTATGAGATGGAAGTAATGATACCTGCATAAAGTGTTCAGCAAGCTAAAACACGCCAGGGGAGAGGCGCCTGGGTGGCTCAGTCAGTTAAACGTCTGACTTTGGTTCAGGTCATGATCTCACGGTTTGTGGGTTCGAGCCCCACATCAGGCTCTGTGCTGACCGCTTGCTCAGAGCCTGGAGCCTGCTTCGGATTCTCTGTCTCCTTCTCTCTCTGCCCCTCCCCCACTTGGGCTCTGTCTCTCTCTGTATCTCAAGAATAAATAAATGTAAAACTTTCTAAACAACAACAACAACAACAACAACAAACACACCAGGTGAGGTAGTTTAGTGGTGATGCAAGCAGACTGAGATTAGAAGGCAGAATGATTGATACCAACGCCTGGGTCCAGGGTAGGAGAAAGGCCTTGCAGAAAACCTAGGGTTTGGGTTAGAGCCCACAAAGCATGGAAGACTTGGAAAGAAGAGGGGAAGGGTGCAGGAGGAGATATGGAGTTGAGACTATGACCTATGGAGGTCAACTCTATGGAGTTGAGACTGTGGCCTATATGGTATTTTGACACCAGTCTGCAGGGCAGTAGGAAGAAATCTGTTGATGGTCTTAGATGACAGAACACCCAGTACCAGGCCCAGGAGTTGGTACTTTATCCTCCAGGCCAACTGTCTCCAGGGTGGGGGTGTATGCATCCCCTAGGGGTACTCAAGGCTGGTCCACAGATGCAGGGAGAAAATTTTAGAG
Organism: Acinonyx jubatus; assembly: GCF_027475565.1. Taxonomy (NCBI): domain Eukaryota; kingdom Metazoa; phylum Chordata; class Mammalia; order Carnivora; family Felidae; genus Acinonyx; species Acinonyx jubatus. The sequence continues at coordinate 12,557,257 of NC_069396.1, read as the reverse complement.
ACTCTTTCTGTTTGTGACACATTTATCTCATCTTTAAACCATGTATGGATATTTTCTAATACAAGAGTACATTAGCACATGCAAATAATTTAGAGATAATTAAAATAGACATGTAATGGACAAGGTGCTCTAAATGTTTTACTCATAGGGATGCAAGATCAAAAAAGCCCGGAAGCTGCAGCTCTAGGAAACGCAAAGCCCTTGAAGATTTCTGAGGAGTCCGCATATTGAAGAAGATTAACCTGGGCGCAAATCAGTAAACCACAACCGGTAAAGAACAATGAACTTGTAGTGAGAGACCGCTTTCAAAGCCAGCCATGTATCAGCCATGGGCATGGGCAAGCGCCTTTACCTCTTGGAGCTCCTAGGCTCTGGCATCTGTAAAGCTGGGTGTGCCCTGACCTTCCACCCACAATAGGAGAGGGGGTCAGATGCGCCCAGTGCATGGTGGGTATCAATAAATCTCCAAAATAAGGGAGTTAGGCAGTGTCAGGAAACTAAGAGTGTGTATGTGGAGGAATAGCACTCGCGCCTGGGACAAGGAGTCAAAGTGATTCAGAGACCTGCCTTCCCGCGTCCCTGGCTGGAACGTCATCCTTGCACAGGCCTCCATGCCAAAGCTGGTGTGGCTTCAGCAGATCCCAGCCCTGCCAGAGGCGAAACTAGCCCCATTATCACAGCCTTGGAACAGGGTTTAGGGGCCTCAGGGCCAGCAGGGAGTTCACTGGGCATTCTTTCTGCGCCTGTCACCAGGGAGGAAAGGCCCCAAATCTTTGTGGTTCCTGCCATGTGAACTTGGTGATTCCCAGGTGGTGGCTGCCTTCCTGCTTCCCAGGCTAGAGGATGACTCATGTCAGCCTGGAGCCATCCATCCAGCACCAGTTACACCTGGCGATCACCCAAACCTCACCTGGCCCCAGCTCCCTTCCTGGCCCCAGTCCCCAAGTCTCCTTGACTTTCTCCCTTGGTTCTAGCAGCAGATAGATTCATTGGGTACACACTGTCTCATTCCTTCCATTCCTCTGCCTTAGGTCTCTACACACGCACGTACACAGCACCATCGCCACCAGGAAAAAGAACTGGAGGAACCAGCTAGCGGCCTTTGTTTACACCTTATCTTGCAGCGCCTCCAGAGCCCCACCTCAGAGGAAGCTAAGCCGGGGTCATGGTGAGAGCTTGAGGCTTTGTCCCAATTGCAATAACCTTAGAACTAACATTCTACAGGGCATTTGTCATCTGTATATTCATCATGTACCAAGCATGGTTCTAAACATCTTACGTGAATTAAATCATTTGACCCTTGCCGTACCCCTAACTAGGTAGCTACTATTATTACTGTTATTTTGCAGATGGGAAACGAAGGTGGGCAACTTGCCCAAGGTTGCCCAGTTACATCTTTTTGATGAGTTGGCTCCTTTATCATTGGGAAATGGCATTTTGGTCCCTGGTAATATCCTTTATCCAAAGCCCACTTCGTCTGATTTTAATAGAGGCACACTGGGCTTTTTTATGCTTGGTGTTTGTACGGTCTGTCTTTTCCTACCCTTTTACTTTCCTCTTGCATTTGTCTTTACATTTAAAGAGCATCTCTTGCAGACAGCATATAGCTGGGTCTTGCTTTTTTATCTAGTCAGACAATCTCTGCCTCTTAATTGGAGTGTTTGGTCTATTTACATTTAATGCTGGGTAGGTCTACTACCTTCTTTACTACCTTGTTTTCTATTTGTCTCCTCCACTTTTCTTTCTTGACTTGTTTGCATTAATCAAGTATTTAAAAATATGCTATATTATAATCTCTATTGGCTTTTTAGCTATGTTTTTGTATTTTTCCTCCAGCTATGCTCTAAGGATGATAATATGCATATTTAACCTACCACCATCTATCTTTTTTTTTTTAATTTTTTTAATGTGTTTATTTGTTTTTGAGACAGAGAGACACCGAGCATGAGCAGGGGAGGGGCAGAAAGAGGGGGAGACACAGAATCTGAAGCGAGCTCCAGGCTCTGAGCTGTCAGCACAGAGCCCGACACGGGGCTTGAACTCACAGAGTGTGAGATCATGACCTGAGCTGAAGTCGGACGCTCAACCGACTGAGCCACCCAGGCGCCCCTATCACCATCTATCTTGAATGAACCCCCTGGATTTTGTATGTTCCATTTTTGCATGTTACACACAACACTCTATGCCTGTACACTTAGTTCAGACTTAGCTACCTTAGACAATGAACCTTTCTAGCTATATATAACACAAGGGTATGGCCAGGCAGGCCTCTCTCTCAGCCTAGCAGTGGTTTGGGCAAATTTTTGCCTGTTGATCCATTTTGCCCTTATTTCATAAAGTGAGTAGAAAACAGCATAGGATTTATAAGCTTAATTCAGTTGAGACACAGGAAGAATGTCTAGGTGAGCAGCAAGCTGGGAATCTAGCCTGAATCTTATACCCAATTGCAAAGGGAACAGAACAAAAGGACAGAGCAGGTGTGGGGAGCTGGTTGTTTACAGGTGGGGTAGATAGGGCCACCTCCCTCAGCCCCCCCCCCCCAACATGGGCATCTCTTGTTTGATGTCCTGTGGCCCACCTGGTCTTTGGACATGACTTTGGTTCCTTCCTGGGTAGGCCAGTGGGCACTGGCCATGTACGAATGGAAGACTTGCTATCTAGAGTTGGTCACAAGGCTGCCTCCGACCTGATCACTGGCCTTGGAGGACCTCAAACCTGGCTCCATGTCTTGCCCACAGTACATTTCTGTGAGGGAGCCCTCCTTGGTGCCAGGGAGGGCCATGTCACTCTGGGGGCTGAGGCACTGCCCTGAAAGAATCCCAAGGAGGCTCATTTTCCCCTCTGCAAACATCCCCCTCAGTCCTCAATAGCCAACACCTATATTTCCACTACTGGAGCATTAGCCACTGTTCCAGGGGAAGTAAAGCGAGTCTTCCATGCAAGTATGGAAATCCAGGCCCACTGCCCTCCTCCCCATTTTATGGGTAAGGGCATTGTGGCCCAGAGGGTACAAGTGACTCTTGAGGTGGGACTGGTTGGTCCTGGGGCAGGGGTGACCCCGCCACCCCCCCTTCCCTCCACACAATCTCCTAGGAGCTGGGACATTCACCATATGCTCAACCTTCAGTTAGATATACATGCACTGACAGGGTGTCTTTTCTCAATTCTCTTCCAGCCCCAATCCCTGCCCGAGAAAGTGTCAGCTGGATGCTAATGCGTCCAACACTTCTCACTTCCTGGGTCATTTCCAACATGGCAGCTGGCTGGGAACTGGTCTTGAGAAGGGAGGATGGTAGAGAGGAGAGCTCAGAATCCAGGGAGATGGGAAGGGTCTCAAAGTAAATTTCACTTCCTCTTCTCCCCGGCTGAGGGCCCTTAATCCTCCCATACAAATGGCTCTCTTCCTTCCCCTTCCAAGCGGGGCCCCAGGTCCTGGCCCCTCCCCACCTCTACGTCCTGGGGCTCTGCAAAACAAGGAACTGCAAGGAAAAAGATCTGCAGCCTTTGTCTGGTCCTGAGTGGGGAAAGGAGGGGGGAACAGACCACTGACCACACTTCCAGTTCCCAGGCATCTGGGGGTTTCCATAGCAACCTTCTCAATAACAAATCCTCCTTTTTCAAATGCGGAACCTGATGCTCAGAGACAGCAAGTCATTCACTCAGGGGTGCCCAGCTAAAACTGACAGCATGGGTGAGGGTGAGGATGTATTCAGAAACTGTTTGTTGGGGAGGGGGGTGGTCATTTAATGAACTCAAAAATCCTGAGCTACAGGCTGGGCCCCGGAAAACACATGTAAATCGGGATAAATTTGGCCCAGAGTCCTACGCCCCTCCCCCACCCGGCTCTGCCCTTGACCCAAGGGTGGGGGAGGGCTCTCCCGGCCTATGTCTGGAATGCAGCTGCAGCAAGGCCTGCAGGGCGAAAGGGCAGCCTGCTGCCCAGAGGGAGCCTGGAAGGGTTTGCATGCTGCCAGGGTTGGAAGGGAGCCTTCTCTGCTCCCCGGGTCCCCCTCCCCCCAGGCAGCACAGGGGTCTGCTGGCACAGAACTCTTCTGAGGGCCAGCCCCAGCTCAGGAGTGGCAAACTGGGAATCTGCTCTTCCCTGGACAGGGCACGTGTGGGGAAAGGGGACAGCAGCTCTGTGCCAGCAGCTCCTCCCACCTCTGCAGCCATAACCTAAGGCAATTGTTTAAAGAAATGTCCACCCCAACCGCAGAGCTGCTGAGCTCATAGCTCCAGGGATGGCTTCTGAGCCAGAAAGGTGGGGGATGGGCTTCTAACCAGCAGTGGCCAGTGGGGAGGGGAGTGAGGGCTAGAAGCTCTACAAGAATCCTGGCCACTGTTCCTTTATCCTTGTCACAGGTCCCCTGGGCTCAGACTTCATGTCCGTTATCCTACATAAGTTGCGATTTTGAGAACTGAAGCCTGACATGGTCCCATTTTACAGGTGAGGAGACTGAGGTCAGATGCTCAGTGGTATATGCTGCAGGGGGGACGTGCGCCCAAGCCAGCGCAGCTCCAGAGCCCGAGGTCTCAAAGGGCCAGGAGGCCTCCTGTCAGCTGGCTAGGCGCTGCGGTGACTGTGAATTCGCCAGCACAGAGGCTTTGAGGGTCCCACAGGAGGCCTTACGGGGTGGCTGGAGGCCTGTCCTGTACAGTCTAAATGGGGGTTCCCAGCTGGACAAGCTCAAACCCACAAAGGCAGTTCTGGACCACCCACCTCCACCCTATACCCCGGGGGAAGTGGTGGCCTTCCCCCATGAGGGTTCAGAGATGAGAGTGGTTGGGGAGCAGGAGGTGAGGGCCAGACCCCAGGGAGAGAGGTGTGGCCATGTCATACAGAAAGCCAATGGGAACTCAATCCTCAAGGCTGAAGAACCCAGAGGGGACCTGCCCTGCCCCCCCACCCCATCCCAAAGCGAGGTGGGCTCTTCTTTAACCCTTTCTATACCCTTTCCTACACTCTGGGCAGCCTGGCTTTCTTGACACCTACCCTGGGGAGGGTCAAGGTGAGACAGGAGGCCCAAGGAGACCCAAGGTAACCAGGGGACAGAATGCTGGGAGGTGAGCCAGGCCTGCACCCACAGTGTTGAGGTTGACCCTTCCCCAGATGTGGGCTGGCCAAGGGGCCCTTGTCTGATCCAGGGGCTATTCTCCCCAGTTCTCAGTGACATATCCGGGTGTGCTGAAAAGCTAAACCCATGCAACCAACGTCAACATCTTTGTAGGTGCAGGGGAACCCCGGAGCAGCCCCTGATGCCGAGGGTCATGTGTGTGGGGACGTGTGTATAGACCTAGGGTTAGAGAGCTTCCCAGTGCTTATTGCTTCGTGACACACCTGGATGGATGGTTCTACCGGTTTCTTAGGGGAAGAGAGTGGGCCTCACCCCCTGGTAGCCTGTGGAGCTACAGCACTTCTGGCTCGGCTCAAGGCAAGATGGGAAGGAAGACTATACCTCAGCCTCCACCCTCCCTTCTGCCCTCCCCTCCCCCAGTACAGGCCTCAGGGTCTTATTCGTGGCCAGCTGTCAGGGTGGAAGGGGCCCAGGACACATGGAAGGAACAGGTCAGGGGAGGGGGCTCAACAGCCCTGTGGTTACAGGTAGGGCCACTGAGCCAACCAGCAGAGTCACTTGGGACAGGAGCCCTCAGCTCTTCCTCATTAGTAAAACCAGGATCATTTTTTTTTTAAGTTTGTTTTGAAAGAGAGAGGAAAAAAGACAGAGAGAGAGAGAGAGAGAGAGAGAGAGGGAGAGAGAGCATGAGCAGGGGAGGGACAGTCAGAAAGACAGAATCCCAAGCAGGCTCTAGTCAGCACAGAGCTCAAAACAGGGCTTGAACCCATGAACCATGAGATCATGACCTGAGCTGAAATCAAGAGCCAGAGCTTACCTGACTGAGCTACCCAGGTGCTCCAAAGCAGGATCATTCTAATCCTTATCTTGTCCTGGTGTTCAAATGATTGGATCAGACAATAGACAATGTATATAAAGTGCTCAGCCCCGCATCTGGCACTTGGTAAGACCTCAATGAAAGAAGCGTTAATTCAGGGCTAACTCCGCTTCCCCGGGGGGATCTGGGCTGGGAACTTTTGCAAACCCCTCGAATCCCTCCAGTTCTGATTCTTGGGAGGCTGGCCCCCAAACTGGGGAGGGTGGAGGAGGCTGGGGGTGCAGAGAGACTGAAATGGACACAGTCGAGCGGTGAAAAGAGGCAGTGGAACAAATAGGACAGGTGCATCTAGAAGCCAGGAGCAGTGGGTGGCTCCGGCCGCCTATACGGAGACAAGCTCCAGGCTGGCTGGGTTCCAGAACACGGGGAGAGACATGCAGGGGCTAGTGTAGGGTGAGGAGCTACAGTGTGGTTTCTCATCCCACAAGGAAGCTGGGCATGACTGAGTGATCCAGTGAATGATTTAGAAATTGTTCCAGTAAAATCCCATGCAGAGCCTGAAAGTCAGCCGATATTGCACCTGTAAGCAGGGCGAGGCACCCTGGGCTTGCTTCCTGGCCCTTTCAGAACCTTCCGCCCTTTGCCCAGGTACCCCCACCTCAGTTTCCCCTCACTCTTTCCAGAACAGCTCACTCTGTCCTCCAGCTTCCAGGCCCTTCCTTAGCAGCCCCCCAGAGGGCCTCCCTTGAACACAAAACACGAAGGGTTAACTTTGGCAAGTCCTGCCCTAAGAGCGGTGTCCAAGTCCCCGCCAGGCCCGGGACCCCGGGCCGAGTCAAAGCTACTGCCCTGTTGGTCTCTGAAGGTCCAGACCCAACAGACGCCCCCAAGCCCCTGGCCTGGGGCAGAAACAGGTATAGGGTCTAAATCAGACCAGGGGCTTAAGGGCTCGCCCAGCCTCTCCACTCCCCCAAAGGGACTGGGATTGAACCTATGGTAGACGAATGCAAAAATAAGGAAAAGCGGGGCACCTGGTTCAGTCAGATGAGCGTCCGACTCTTGATGTCAGCTCAGGTCATGATCCGACCTGGTTCGTGAGATTAAGCCCCGTGTGGGGCTCTGCAGTGACAACACTGAGCCTGCCTGGGATTCTCTCTCTCCCTCTCTCTCTCTCTCTGCCCCTCCTCAGCTCACGTTCTCTTTTTCTTTCTCTCTCTCTCAAAATAAATAAATAAACTTAAAAAAAAAATAAGAAAAAGCAAGCCAGGCACTGTTCACTCTCCCTGAGAAGCCCAGCTTTGCAGGCTGACCCCCACTGCTCCCAGTGGGTGTGGGGACCCCTTCCCAGGACAGGTCTCCAAGCCCTCTCTCAGCTGGAGACACAGGAGGAGGGGGGAGGAGGAAGAGAGAAAGTGTGTGAAAGAATGACGGAGGGGCAGGGAAGGTGAGTCAGGCTGGGCTGCCAGGAGCCAGGAGCAGGCCCTGGGAGGGGAGGAGGAGGAGGGAGGCCTCTCTTCCACTCTGGTGGGGAGTGGGGCTGGTGGGGAGCGGGGCACGGGGCACATGGAGGAACAGGACTTGATTTCCCCTCCCCCTGCCACATACAGTGACATGGCTGGAGTCAGCCTTGAACCTGCAGCCTGGGGAGACTGAGAGGACCCTGCCCCAGGGCGGGGCTGGCAACACAAGATCCCCTTGTCCCCTGGGGTGCCGGGGTGGCCCAGTCTGTTAAGCGTCAGACTTTGCCTTGGGTTGTGTGTTCATGGTTCGGTTCGTGAGTTTGAGCCTGCGTTGGGCTCTGCGCTGACAGTGTGGAGCCTGCTTGGTGGGGCGGGGGACTCTTCCTCTCTCTGCCCATCCCCGGCTCTCGCTCGCGTGCTCTCTCTTCAGATAAATAAATAAACTTAAAAAAAAAAAAAAGAATCCCCTTGTCCCCAGCCAGCCTCCCTTAGCAGTCCCCTCCCTTCCAGGATGATTCTCTCTGATTCTCTCTTGCCGCGGTGCCACAGGGCTGCCCACATCCATCCAGTCCTGGTTGGCTCTCTCTTTATTGCCTTTCCTACACTCAACCCTCCAGGCCAAGCTCACGGGCCCCAAGCATCCCTCTTCGCTGCTCCTTTCCAGACCACCTGGCTGCTGAGCCCTGAGCTGGACACCCTCAGCTCACTCTCTGGGCCTGCCCTCATCCCCACACCCTCCCCCCACTTCAGCTGCTCCTGTTTTTCCAGGATGAGGCCCTGACGCCACAGCTTCCGGGGTCCCTGTCCCATTCAAGCTGGCTGTCTCCCCATCCATCCTACCCATGTGCAGAACAAGTCCAAGCCCCCAAAACTTCCAGAGAAGACACCCAAGAGGCGTCTTTGCCATGGGCTGAGGGGCTCCCCCAAAGGCAGTGGCAGTTCCCATGTGACAGATGCTGTCTCCGGGTTCCCGGGGTCCTTCCTGAAAGGGGCCCAGGAAACAAGCAGCTTTGTGGATCCTCCCCACCTCTGGCCACCTATGTTCTCTGGGTGTGCTTCTCACATCTCCCCAAGTTGTAATAACTGTTGGCCGGGATGCTCAGTCCTCCCCAGCAGGTTGTGTGCTCCTTGGGGGCGGGGGCCTGTCCTGTTGTCTCCTGACCCTGGTGTCCAGCACAGGTAGGGGACATTCATGGATGTGCACGGTGGTGTCTATTCCAGGCTTGGGACAGTTCCACAACCCAGGTTGGAGGGAAATGGCGCTCAAGTCTGGTTCCCCCCAGATCTCCCAGGTGATACAGCTTCTACCCCTGTTCCACTGAATGACCTCACTTCCTCTGTGACCCGTCAGCTCATCCAGGATTCCTCAAACCAGCATGTGTGACCCGCTTCATCACAGCAAGAGAGGTCAGGTGCCACAGATGGATGTTGTAAATGGTGCCAGCTGTCTCCCCCGGGGCCTCAAGGCTCCCCCCTCCCCCCACCCCTCCCCTGTACGGCCGGTGACCCCTGAGAGTGATTATTAGCGCCTAGGGGCAGCTCTGCCCTGCAGGCTGGTCAAGCTGGGTTTGTCTGGACCTTCTGAACTTGTCATTGTGTTCTTCTCAGCCCCAGGCTCTGTGGGAGACCACCCTCTGGGGTGTTTGGTCTGAAGAACCCCCGTGTGCGCAGTTTCCCCACACCCACCACCTCGGCTCTGGTTTGCTTTCGCGCTATGAATGTCTGCTTCCCCATCTCAACCCTCCTGGGAGGATGTCACAAACACGCACAGCCTCTGGCTCCACACACTCCCGCCTCGGCCCCAGGAGCCCCCGATCATCTCCCAGCCCTGCCCTCTGCCAGCTACCTTGTCCCAGTCCACCACTTTGAACTTTGGCTCCATCAAAGGGTCTGTCTTCTGAGTGTTCACAGAGGCCACAGTCCCATTCTCCACGGAGCCCTGGGGAGAGAAGATACAGGTGGTTATCTGTGGTGCTGGGGTGGGAGTGGGGGGAAGGGAGCAGGGAGCCAGCCCAAGGCGAGGCAGCCCACAGTGACGAGAGCCTCTTGCTGGGGCAGGGTGGGCGGAAATCAAGGACACCGAGTGCATCTGAAAATAGGTAGACGCTACTTGTGTCGTTCTCTGCACTTTTCTCCTCCTTTTAAAAAATAATTTCTGTAAGAACAAGAGGCAGAAAGGTATGGGAGAGAAAAAAAGCTGGCAGAGAGTCTGTAGGAAGTTAGAGCCATCAGTGGGTATGCTGTGGGCAAGGGAGTCCCTGCCAGCCTCTCTCTCTCTCTAGGTCCCTGGCAGGTGTCAGGCAGAGGGAGGCACAGGGTGGCACCCTGGGCACCTGGTAGGCTCACTGTGCCGTTCCAGTGACCACCGCACCTCCCTCCCTTCCCAGGAATTGCAGAGCCCATGGGTCACAGGCTGGGGCAGCTAGGTCCACATGCCCATAAGAAATGCAGCCCAGAGAAGACAGTCCCTCTAGGAGCTCCCATGGGTGGGTCAGCAGCTGTACATGGGGCAGAACTGGCAGAGAGGTGCCCAGATGGGCTCAAGGTGAAATCGAAGTCACAGAGAAGCCAAGTCAGAAGGAAATGGAATTGTGGAATGTACCAGGAAAGTCACATGGCTGCAGCTGGCCCTGACGTCATGGGGTGGTGGTGAGGAGGCTGGGGAGGGCAGGAGAGAGGTGGGGAGAGCAATGCCACTGGGAGGCCTGCCCTCAGATGCCCCGTGACTAAAGCATACTGTGGTGCTGGTGACCGTGGTGGGGACCCCGGAAGCAGCGTACTTGGCAAGGACTGAGGAACCGAAGCAGCCCTCTGGGGTTTCTATTGGCACAATTCTTCCGTTTTTGCTTCCAAACGAACCAAGAGAAACTGGGGGTGACAGCGAAGCTGGCATTCTCCGGGGAAACCCATATCAACCCAAGTAAAAGTAGACTTCTGTGGTCCTGTCTTGGGGTGGATATGTCAGTGTTTTTAGTCTGGGTCACCGTACTGATACCTGAATTCTTTTCTTTTCTTTTCTTTTTTCTTTTCTTTTCTTTTTCTTTTTCTTTTCTCTTTTCTCTTTATTTCTCCCTTCCTTTCTTTGCTTTCCTTCCTTCCTTCAATGTTTTTAAAGTTTATTTATTTATTTATTTAGAGAGAGCACACGCAGTGGTGGGGCAGAGAGAGAGGGAGAGAGAGAGAATCCCAAGCAGGCTCTGCACGGTCAGCACAAAGCCGGATGCGGGGCTTGAACTCATGAACTGTGACATCATGACCTGAGCCAAAATCAGGAGTCAGACGCCTAACCAACTGAGCCACCCAGGCACCCCTTGAATTCTTAGAAAAGGATCTTGGGGCACCTGGGTGGTTCAGTTGGTTGAGCGTCTGACTTCGGCTCAGGTCATGATCTCACGGTTTGTGAGTTTGAGCCCCCCATTGGGCTCTGTGCTGAGTGTGCAGAGCCTGCTTCATATCCTCTGTCTCCCTCTCTCCCTGCCCCTCCCCCACTTGCTCTCTCTTAAAAATAAACATTAAAAAATTATAAAAAAGGATCTCGAATGACCTCTTAAGGTCAAGGAAGAGTGGATTTCATAGCATATTGTACAATGAAATTCCCTAAATATCCAATACAAATGTCACATAATAAACTCGTCCCTTCTAGTTCTGTTCTACCCTCAAAATACTCTGGAGCACCCCCAGTCACTGAGCTATTGATTCTCCCTTCCTCCTGATAGTTATTTTCTCCGGGGCACCCCAAATCCTTTCTTAAAAATTTTTTTTAACATTTGCTTATTTTTGAGACAGAGAGAGACAAAGTATGAACGGGGGAGGGGCAGAGAGAGAGGGAGACACAGAATCCGAAGCAGGCTCCAGGCTCTGAGCCATCAGCCCAGAGCCTGATGCGGGGCTCGAACTCACAGACCGCAAGATCGTGACCTGAGCTGAAGTTGGACGCTCAACCGACTGAGCCACCCAGGCACCCCCCAAATCCTTTCTTAAATTGTGTAATCTGACCCTTCTCTGCACCCCCACGTCCACTCACTGCAACCCCATCGGTCCCTCTCAATAAAACAAAATGCTGGTCTTGGGGACCTGCCCGCCCATCCCAAACAGGGAAGGAGTCAGCACACGTATTATCATTTAATGTTTCTGTGCTACGCTTTTCACACATCCCTGAATGGCAGACCCAAACCGGAAGCAGAAGAAAGGGCCATCCCCTCACGGCCCTGGGCCGCATCCAACCCGTGTTTCTGCTCACTCAAGTCTGGACTGTTTCCTGAGATTTCCAGTCCTTGGAAAAGTCTTCTTTCTGCCCAACTGGCTGCCTCCGATTTTCCAGGAGTCGCTCCTGGTTCCTTCCCTCTAGGACTGTGCATACTTTCTCCTTTTCACCTGCGAGGCTCACACCTATTTGAGGCTATGCAACACCCTAGCCCTCTGTCATCTGCTTTTCCTCAAGACCCTCTTAGCACATAACAGAGTCTCTCAGAGTAAGGATTGGCCGGCTGTTCCTCGTCTAAGGCAGATGTGATGGGGCCAGCACAGAACCCAGCAGCGTTCACGCCTCCCTGGTGTGGAACATGAGGGGGGCTGAGCTCCCGCCGGCCCTTGGGGACTGCCATCCGACGCACACACGTTCACTTAGCTTCCACCCCCCCTTGAAGCCTTTTGTATGGACGTCTGCTGCTGGCATCGTGTGGAGAGCTGGTGTGGCCCGGGAGGTGGTTTGGACCGGCACACCTGTTCACTGGAGGGCCCCAAAAGATATGTGATGAGGGTTGGGATGCCCAGAAGAGCAATGAAGGAGAGACCAGCAGGCAGCAGAAAACAGAGAAAGCCTGAAAAGGAGACCTGCAAGGGGGAGTTTGCAGGGACCGGAAGCCCTGGCTCCTCATCAGCTTCCTCTTCGGGGCTGATGGTCTCAGCGCGGCACCACCGTGGCCCCTGCCTCTTCCCTCACATCTTTCCTCCCACGCGGCTCTCATCCACAGCCACCGTTTTCATGCATTCATCCAGCCACACACGTCCGAGCATCCATGATGTGCCTCAACATCAGCCCAGAAGACTCCCCATCTCTATCTCTCTGACCCTGGCCCCACTCCTTGCCTCCGGAGAATGTTCCCAACTACCCACATTATGGTCTAACCCAAAGCCCTGCTGTCCCCTGTCCCCTCTGACACCACTTCCTAAAAGCGAACACAGTATCACCTCCTGTAAATCGGCTTATGGTTGACTTCCCTATATTTAAAATCTTTCCCCTGTATTTCCAAGCTGCTCTGCTGTCACGCCCTTGGATTTAACTCTAATTTTCCCCTCTAGCCAGCATTTTCCTTCTCGAATGTCATCCTTCCAGGATGATGACAAAGGTGAATATTCACAAATGCTTCCTCTGTGCCCAGTCCTTTAATCTTCAAAATGACTGTATGAACAACTGTATCATCTCTTCATTTGCCAACTTTTTCTTATTTTTGTAAATATTTATTTATTTTTGAGAGAGAGAGAGAGAGAGAGAGAGAGAGAGAGAGAGCGCACAGAGAGAGAAAGGGAGACAATTCCAAGCAGGCTCCACGTTGTCAGTGCAGAACCCGACGCGGGGCTCAACCCCCACACACCATTAGGTCACGACCTGAACCGAAATCAAGTCAGACGCTCAACAGACTGAGTCACTCAGGCGCCTCTCATCTGTCAATTAAAAAAAAAAATAAATACTGTCCATGTGTCCCCCCTGCCTCAGTTGGTACTTATAATTTCCTGCCTCTTGCTTGGGCAACGGATTTGTGCAATGGATCCCAATAGGGCAGGATACATTTCCTCTTTCTTACGGTGCCTAGGATGGGCTTCTGGAAATATTAGGTGCTCCACTCATTATTTCTTGAATGGACCACGTTTCAATGTTCTTTGCGAAACGGCCAGGGTTCCCTGAGGGTCAGGCAGTAGGGGGGGCGTGGCCGCCGGGGGCTTGGCTGCTGGGTATAAAGTCCTGAGGCTCCACAGGGCTACTGCTTCCTGAGAATGTAAAATGAACCTTCTTAGATGAGACAAGTGGCCCCGGACACTGAGCACACCTTCTTAAGATGCCACTCTGGATAGGGCAGTGCCCAGATACAAGGGTCAAAATTACAATAATCTGAGCCATATATTCTTGGCGCTCTTTGGCCAAGTACACGTGTTAAGCAGAATCAAAAGTGAGTCAGACTTACACAGGAGTGCTAGCATTTTATTTTGCCAAATAAAAATATTTTTTAGGGGTACCTGGGTGGCTCAGTCTGTTAAGCATCCGACTTTAGCTCAGGGCATGATCTCAGAGTTCGTGAGTTCAAGCCCAGCATTGGGCTCTGTGCTGTCAGTGCAGAGCCTGCTTTGGATCCTCTGTCCCCTGTCTCTCTGCCCCTACCCTGCTCTCTCTCTTTCTCTCTCTCTGTCTTAAAAATAAACATTAAAAAAATTTTTTTAAGTACCATCAGCAGCATTTCATAAATGAATGAAAATTTCAACACCAAATAGGTAGGAAACACATACTTTCAGAATGAAAGACAGTTCTTCCTAAGGAAGGACATTTGGCAACTTTATGTTTACTTTTTTTTAAAGGGACCTATTTATAAATATTTATTAATGCAGAAAAATTACAACCTAAAATTTTGTTTTGTGAGAACTAATTGTGCATAATTATTTTCTTGATTCAAACTGGCCTGTGTGGGGCTCTCTCATCTACATGTGACAGGAAGTACAGTCAATGTCTACACGTTCCACTTCCAAGGTTTTCTTAAAAATTAGTAAAAACCCAGTTTCACAGACAGGTGTGTGGGCTTCCAATGGAAACAGAACTTTTACTTTTTTTTTTTTTTCATTCAACTGGAAAAATCCTAGATGAAAATAGGGAAGTGGGAGAGAGCCACACCCATGGCATGGCCAGCACGCGGCGGCTGGGGATTCCCTCGAGGGGCGCCTGGGTGGCTCAGTCGGTTGAGTGCCCAGCTCTTGATTTCGGCTCAGGTCATGATCCCAGGGTCATGGGAATAGGGCTCCATGCTGAACTTAGAGCCTGCTTAAGATTCTCATTCATTCTAATTCCCTCTCTCTCTCTCCCCCTCTCCTCTTTGCCTCTATCCCTGGTTTACATTCCCTCTCTAAAGTAAACAAACAAACAAAAAAAGATGGGTCCCTTGAACCCTGGATCAGGCCAGTGAAGGCTGGCACGGGGGGGGGGGGTGCGCTGCCCATGGAGGAGGAGGGCAAGAGGGAGGGAGGAAAGGCAGCAGGCACCCTTCTTCCTTTCCATCTCCCTCCCTCCTTCTGGGACCCCAGCTTCCTCTCCACTGGAGAGTCCTGGAGCCGCCAGGTAGCAATGTCATGGGTGACATGCTCTCGGCAAATAAGTTCCAGACTGACCACGCATAAGCCAGGTGCTCTCTGGGTGGCCTCCTCAGGACCACACCCCTCCTTGGCAGACGCCCAGGTTATTAATCACAAGACTGTACACACCTCTGGTCCGGGAGGAGACTTCAAGGGGAGTCAGCACGCTGGAAGCACCAGGAGCAGATACACTTGGGGAGCAGGAAGTGTCCTCTAGCGTGTCTTTCGTTGACTATTTTTCTCGAGTCCAGCTGTGAGACTTCCAAGGCCTCAGCACCTTTACCCCCACAAACAGGACAAAGACCCTCCCGAAGAAGGGCTTCCACCCCCACTCTGGAGGCTGCTCCCATCTGACCCTGGGCGCGGGGGTTCCAGGAACGGGTCCTCCTGGGAGCCGCTGCCCCACACGCACTGGTCTGGGCCACATTTTCCAGCCTTCCATGCCCGGTGTTTATTTTATAGTTGAGCCGGGCTCACCCTTGAATTCCACAGGCAAACACCATCCATGAATCAGAAGTGTGTAAAGGTCGTTCCTGGGAACTAGGGTACAAGCTGAAGCGTTAAAAAATATTTTTTTAAAAAAGTTTCTTGGAAACTTCCACAATGCATTATTTAAAAGACTCTCCCGCTCCTGGAAGCAAGCCAGAGAGATCTTTAAAAACCGAAATGCGTCAGAGAGGGAAGAGCACGTGCGTTCTTTTCCAGTATTTGGAAACCGTTCTGCCTTTGGGCTGAACAAGTTTCAGTGTTTTGGTAAAGGAGGGGAGAGGTAGGTAGTTAGGCTCTCAGTGGCTTTTGTAAGAGTGGTTGGCGCAAGTGCGAATGAGTGTAGTTTGACAGGGGGTGTGCGGCCCATCTGTGGAAGGCGATAGCTTCCTCAGAGGGTCCGCCTGGAGGACACGGGTGGCTGTGGGGCAGCAAGAATGGAGTGGAACACCCACCCCCTCATCCTGGCATCCTTCCCCCCCGTGAAGGGGGCAGGAGACACGGCTAGAGGCACTTTAATGGTCAGGTCCGAGGCTGTTTGAGAAGAGCCTGATAGCTGGAGCAGGGTGGTGCTCCAGCGGTGGTGAAAGCATCTCACTCTCCTGCATTTCCCCGTGACGGTCTCCCGAGCTAGAACATGAGCTCCATGAGGGCAGAGGTTCACTGTCTCGCTCACCCCTAGGTTCCCAGATGATGGCACAGGGTCAGCATTCGTGCTTGTGGGATGACACATTAATGCGTACATGGTGGCTTGCTGAGGCTCTAGGGGCCCAGGCCTGGAGAGGCCACGGAAGTGTGGGCGGGGCAGGTGGAAAGAGAGCTCCCCGATGCTTTCCAAACCCTGTGCGTACTTAGCAAGAGATGGTCAACGTGCTCAAGAATGGCCGATGTGATCGGCCAAGGAGACCCCGGAGGCAGGCCCCGCCCATTCTGAGGTGAGAAACTCTGACCGTATTGGGAAATATGGTGGCGGCGGCAGGAGGGCGTTTCCACCTCCTCAGATCCTCCAGCCCCTGTTCAAAGCTGCAAGGAGACAAGCCGGTGGGACAGCAGTGCCAGCCCTAGCTTCTCCCAGGGCAATGCCAGTTCCTGGCTAATCAAGAGGCATTATATCCAAGCCGAGGCTCTCCTCTCATGGAGAGTCCTGTGGACACAACTGCCCCTCCTGGGTTCTATCCTCCTCCGTCCTCTCTCACACTGAGTTCAGCAATCTCAGACCCCAACTCAGAGAGGACCCAGGAGTCACTCCTGTCGGCTCCCTAAGGTTCCAGCCAGTGCCTGCGACACCCATCTCTCAGGGAGGTAGTCCTGGGGGGCAGCCTGGGGCCGGGGGAACAATCTGGGGCCAGCCTCTAGTTCTAGACGCTGCAGATTCACCTCTAGACTAAGGGGCATGGTTCTAGACCAGGCTCCATTGCCAACTTGCTATGTGACCTGAGGATCCTTCTCTAGCAACGAGAAACCGCTTAGGCCTGACAGGGCATCCCGAGTTCCTGCCCTGCCCTTAGAGGTTGGGCTGGTGACACCAATGAGTGAAGTGGGCAAAGTGTGGTTCGTAATATAGACTCATTTTGTTTGCATAAAAACACGTGGGAATATTCTTCACCTCCACAGGGAAAAACGCTCACTCTCATTTTTAAAACATGAGGTGCCGAGACACAAACAAACAAAAAACAAAACCGTGAGGCACCTGTTTGCTAGAGATGAAAGAAACATGGGAAATGCAGCAGGAGCAGAAACCAAGGGTCATGGTCACTTGGTCTTGAATGGAGTGGACCTCAGGAAGCCTGAGGGGGTGCGCCCCACCCAAGGGGGAGCAGCGGTGACTCAGGTCCAGGTCAGGTGAGGAAGGAGCTGAGCGTTTCAGACCTCCCCGTTTCTAAGAAAAGCTGGAAAACTAGATATTTGTGTGAAATTTCCAGATTTTAAGATTTGTTTTGCATTTAAAACCGACAGACAAAGGATGTGGGCTAAACCGACCTGAGTGCAAACGCAGCCCCTGGTCTGCCGGGTTGAAGTGCTGGGCAAGCTGTAGCCCTCCGCCTCGCGGTACAGCCACAGAGAAGGATGCGCGTGGACAGCCAAGAGCAGGGGTTTTGTTCTCCCGTGCAAGGCCAAGAACACGGACTCTGCACCCGCGTGGGGCAGGCCTACAGCCAGCTGTATCAAGGCCCTGAGTGGATTGGGTGCCAGAGCCCCAGCAAGGTTCACTGCAGGGTGACCGTCGGCCTCCTCCCCGCCTCCGGTCTAGCAGGGAGGACTGACTCCAAGAGGAAGCCAACTACTGGTTCTCTTTCCCCATGTGTGGCTGGAAAGGAGACAAAATCTGTGACGGTGGGAAGGAATCACAGCGGAGACACAGGCCGGGCACCAACGGTGTGACCTACGGGGCCTCATTTCCCAGTACAGAGGTCTGGTACGGGTTGAACTATGCCCCCTCCCAATTCATATATTGGAGGGCTAACCCCCAGTATTTCAAAACGTGACCTTATTTGGAAGTAGGGTCATGGTAGAGGTGATTAGTTAAAATGAGGTTCTAATCCTATCCGATCTGTGTCCCTATAAAGAGGTGAAATCTGAAGAGCAGGGAGGACACCACGTGAAGGCAGAGACGGGGGGTGAAGCACCTACAAGCCAAGAAACTCCAAAGATTGCCAGTAATCCCCCAGAAGCTAGGGAGCGCCCTGGAACCCGTGCTCCCTCCCAGCTCTCAGCGGGGACTAACCCTACTACCGACACCTTAATCTAGAACTTCTAGCCTCCAGAACCACAAGACCAATAAATCCCTGTTGCCTAAGCCACCCAGTTTGTGGGACTTTGCGACCCTAACAAACTAGCATGAGGCCTGAACCAGGTTCCCCCAGGATGGAGACAAGACCACGGAAGGAGAAGGAAATGAGCCAGAAAACAACTGGAAGAGGCATCCAGGGACGTGTGGAGAGTCTGTCGCTCATCCTCTGCGGGGGAGGCGGCAAAAACCAGGGTCTCGTGCCCAACCCAGCCTTCCCACCAGATCTGCCGTGGCAGCCGGCACAGAGAGCCCTCGGCGGGGAAGACGTTCAGGCACCGCCCCCTTCCTAGCCCGCTGTTGGCTGTCTGGCAGCCAGGGCTGGCCTGGTTCCCCTTCCTCTGGGCCTGAAAAGTCACTCCTAGTTTTCCCCACAGGGAAGAGGCAGGCTGAACTGGGGAGGGGGGCGGGTGTCGGGCAAACTGCCGCCTTCTTCAGTGGAAACCGTGGCCAGCTTTGCCCCGTTCCCCCTCCACTGGGGCACGTGGCTCTGGGACAGACGAGCCACCTCCATGGTGAGCACCTTTCCCACCCCACATGTGTAGCCGGCATCTCATTGGTATCGACACAGTTGTCCCTGAGAGACTGGCATGAGGTATTGCACGGATGGGGGAAACAAAGGCACAGAGGGACCAAGTCACCGCTTCCAGGAGTCTCAAATGGTTGCTGGGACAGCCAGACAGGAAGCCACGCCGAGCGCGGTCCCACTAAGGTTCTTCGCGCACCACCCCTACCTCTTCTGGGAGGCCTCACCGCGAGGCTCGGAAGGCTCCCGGGTCCCTGGCGGGGACTCTGCCTTAGCCCCCCAGACCCTGCTGTCCCCAGGGAGGGCTTGCCTGGAGGGCGCACAAGGGGGAGAGAAAAGAGAAGAACAACAGAAAGCCTGCACTCTGCAGGGTAAACAAACAAGCCGACCCAGAGGCGGTGAAAGGAAGCAGTGTGCTGAGGGTGGGGGCCGCGGGAGGCGGGGGCTGGCATAAAGGAATGTTGTTCAGGAAAGCCGGGGCTGGGCACCCAGGGATGGACAGATGGCCTTTTATCCCGCAGCCTGGGTTTGGCCTGAAAACCCTTTCTCTGAAACGAGATGGTGCCCAGGCCCTGTGTCCAGCTGCCTCCGGCCTCTAGGGGCCCAAAGGAAGGTGGGGACTCCAGTCCGCACTGGACTCGATGCGGTCCTGGGAAGGTAGGAGGGGGGTAGGCCGGGGTGGGGGGCGGAGGCAGGCCCAGAACCACAGCTGCACCAAGAGTCTCCCTTGGGAGGAAGCCTTCTGTGTTAACAAGCCCACCCCTGAGGCCTGTAGGGGACCACTGGTTGCTTTCAGTAGCTAGAAATTTAGGGCTAAAAGGAAGGCAGCAGGATCTGCTTGCTTTCATTTCTAACGAGCTGCCCTCTGCCAGACTAGGTCCAAACCAGAAGCCCTGGGGCCCGTCCTCTCCTTAAAACATTTAAAATAAAGCCTTCCTGTGCAAAACTAAAACACGACAATAATACCTGGCAGGTGACAAGGCACCCCCCCCAAACACCCCCACTTGTTGCCCACCCATGATGGCTGCAAGGTGATGAACTCTGCTGGCCGCTGTCCCTGGATTCACGATAGGAAGAAGAAAGGAAAAGAGAGCGAGTGGCAAACGTGTGCCTGGGGTGTGACCAACTTATCCCGCTCAGGAGGTGTGGGGGCATGGACCAGACCACCCCAGCCTCCAGGGTCCCTGACATCGGTTCGCTGTGGACCTAGTATTGCTTCCCCTGATGACACGATCCCCCATGGAGCACGTCACGAGCCACCCTGTCACCAGAAGCAGAAACCTGTATAGGTGGGCAATCCAGGACATCAGAAAAGGGAGACAGTCGATTAAAAATACTAAATCACTACTCAGATCTCTCCAGAATACACCCACAACTTTTCAGGCTATTAACTTGATTCTCTACTAGGCTCTGCCTAGTAGACCATGGACCTAGATAGCCATGGACCATCTGCATCCACAGGGAGCCTCTCTTCTCTACCTCTAACCTCAGATTAGGGCACCACACCCAGGAATGCACCGAGTCAAGCGGACACGTGTTTTTTTTTTTCCAATGCAAGCCTGACTCTGGGATTTGGGGCAGCTGGGAGCCTGAGGTTGGGGTGGGGGTGGGGCCTGGGCTTGGTCAGGGCGGACAGGAGGAGATCTGAGGCTCACCTCCTCAGTCCTGCCTTACAAAGTCCTGGTGGGCACTACAGCACCCGACTTTTAACCCCAATGAGCGGCACCAACAGCCTGCAGGACTGGATAGGACACCTCTAGACCGTAGTTTCTCAAGACCTAGGCCTCAAAGCACCTCAGGCAGGCTTATAGAATGTGCTACGTGCAAGGAAAATACATTTAAACCATCTAACATATATGATCTCCTCACTGGCCCAACTTCTATGTTAAAATACATTTTGGACTTATGGAATGCTCCAGTCCTATAAGGAGTATGCTGAAAATACTATATTCTGCTGATTTTGTTTGTTTTGTTTTAAGGAAGCTTCATACCCAGTACAAAGCCCAATGTGGGGCTTTAACTCACAACTGTGAGATCAAGACCTGAGCTGAAATAAAGAGTTGAACGCTCAACTGACTGAGCCCCCCCAGGTGCCCCTATGTTTTGCTGTTTTTTTTTTAAATCTTTTTATTTATTTTTGAGAAAGAGAGCACAAATGGGGGAGAGGCAGAGAGAGAGAGAGGGAGACACAGAATCGGAAGCAGGCTCCAGGCTCTGAGCTGTCAGCACAGAGCTCATTGCGGGGCTCGAACCCATGAACCATGAGCTCATGACTTGAACCGAAGTCGGCCGCTCAACTGACTGAGCCTCCCAGGTGCCCCTATGTTTTGCTGTTTTTAAAAGAAGAAACAAGACCACTGTTTACAAATGACCTCATATCTCGCTATCCCAGAGATAATATTCCCAAATTTTCCTTTTACGATCTACTAGTTTAAGAGAGATAATTCACTGCTATTGTCAACGTTGGTTACAGATGCTATATTGCCAAAAAAGAAGGCACTGAACTGTTTTGCAAGCAAAACAAAACAATAACAACGACAAAAATCAACCTGCCTTATACCTGCTACTTTTTACGGATTCCAATCTACTGATGCAAACTATTCTCTCTCTCCATGCCCGGACATGGAATCTTCTCCCACTTACAGTCGAGGATGTTTATGTTCAGAGAGGTTGACTGGCTTGTCTCCAGGGGTATGGTTAGTTCTAGAACACAAGACTGTTGGGTTCTGAGCCTGTGTCTTCTTTTCCACTCTCATTTAACCTAGTTCCAAACTCAGTGCACGTCTCTTAAACTAAGAAAATTGCCATGGCGAGTCCGAGAACTGGTGTCTCCTGGTGAGCTACAGCCTGTACTCCATGTTTTGCGCTCATTAAACATCATGTTTATACTCGTCGCTATAAGGTGCTTTAAGGGATGATGTCCTTGAACAGTCCCGGGACAAACTGTCCTTCTGGGTGTTCAGTGCCTCTTTGATATAGCTACCGCTCAGGGACATCACTTAATACACAATCTGGTGTGGTCAAGGGCAAGAAGGAACTATTTGTTGAACAACACAGGCATACCAACTTCCTGGAAAGAGTCACCAGATTAGGATACCATTATCCTTTCTGGGTCACAGCTCTAGCTAGACCAGTGCTACCCCAGAGAGCTTTCTGCAATGATGGAAATGTTCTAGATCTGTGCTGTCCAATATGGTCCCCTATGTCTACTGAGCACTTGAAATGTGGCTCATGTCACTGAAGTACTGAACTTTGATTTTATTGCATTTTAATTAATTTTAAATTATAAAGCCACATGTGGCAAGGGGCTACCATATTGGAGAGCATAGCTTTGGACTCATATATTCAACTACCACTTAAAATCTCTACCCGAGTGTTTCCTTGGCATTTCAGATGCAATGTGGCCCCGAGGGACTTTGATTACCCCACCCCAAATCTGGGCTTACACCTAAGCATTCACTTCCCATATATCAAACCACCCAGTTACTCAAGTCACCTTGGCATCATCCTCAACTCTTTCTCTTACTCTCAGTGTTTGGTCCATCAGCAAGTTGTAGTGGTTCTACCTCCAAGACGTTTCCAATTCTAGACACTTCCTCTGTCTCAATAGCCGCTCAGTCCAGGCAACCTCCCTCTGTCATCTGGACAATAGCGATGTCTTCTTAGCTCTCTTCCTGCTCCTCCTCTTGGCCCCCTGCAACCTACCCTCCACAAGGGAGCTGGAACAATCTAGTAAAATACAGACCAACTTTGTCAGTCTTCCACTTAAA